>NC_133619.1:641676301-641987729 GCF_048593235.1 Sminthopsis crassicaudata | reverse complement strand
AGCAATCTCTTAAAATTATATAGCTGGACAGAATTCAGAATCCAACATGCTGAAGATCTTAACTCCAAGATGGTTATTGATGCCCAATGAAATTTTTGCATCCTGTAGAACTATAGTTTTTACATAATTGGAAAGGAGGAAGGAAAAATTACCTCCAGCAGTGGGTTTTGATGAAAACCATCGTGTCTTTTGGTCTACTAGTATAGCCTTGCTGCCAATATCATGAAAAAACTATACTAGGAGGAATCTTCAACTGTACCCTTTTAGAACTTAACAATTCCAACCAGCAGAGGTACAGTTTTTAGATAAAATAAAGGTGGCTTGAGAAGTTTATAATTGTGAAAAAATTCCTTGCATCAGTCTTTGGATCTGACTGGGTTTATGGTCAGCATAACTTAGATCCTTAGCAAAGAAATGTACAGAATAAAGATAAGAGGCTAGAAAGGAACATGCTTTAACTGAAGTAAAAACAAAACAAACAACAATGACAACATATGAGTAGCAATCTTGATCTCAGACAAGGCAAAAAAATATACCTATGTAAAAGAGATAATGAAGGAAACTACATCTTGAAACTAAAAAGTACTGAAATAATGATAAATGAAATAAAATAAAATAAAAAGGAATGAAGCATTACTATTACTATTAATATTAAACATATGCACCAAGTGATGTAGCATTCAAATTCTTAAAGAATTTAAAGAATGAAATTTCCACCAGTGAAGAAATTAAAATAATTATTATAAAATATATTGTTCAATGATATGATATATAAATCAGAGAATTTGAGTGAAATAGAGAAATATTTGTGAAAATATGAATTATCTAGATTAAGATTAGGAAATAGAAAGTCAAATAACCCAAAAAAAAGAAATTGAACAAGTCATTGATGATCTCCCTAAGAATAAATCCTCAAGATCAGATGAGTTAATGAGTGAATTCTCCCAAACATTTAAAGAACAGTTAATTGCGGTACTACATAAATTGTTTGGAAAAATAAGTGAAGGAGCCTTACCAAACTCCTTTTGTGACTAAAACATAGTACTGAAATCTAAATCAGAAAAACCTAAATAGACAAAGAAAAAAATATAGGCCAATTTTTCTAATGAATATTGATGTAAAAATTTTGAACAAAATGTGAGCAAGACAATTACAGAAATATATTACAAGGATTATACACTGTGACCAGGTGGTATTTATCCTAGGAATGCAGTGTTGGCTCAATATTAGAAAAAACCATCAACACAGTTGAAATTATCAATAAGAAAACCAATAGTAGTTTTGTGATTATCTCAACAGATGTTGAATCACCCTTTCTTCAAAATAGGTGCTTCACGAGAGCATAACAATAAAGAGCATTTCTTTAAATGATAAGCAGTATCTATCTAAAATGACCAGCAAGCATTATTTGTTGTTGGAATACACAAGAGAGATGTTGAAATACATGGGAGCCATCTGACAGTGGCTGCTGGAGATCCAACCCAGAATGGATCTCCTCTTGTGAGAGGATTATACAAGGAAAATGACAGGCAATTGCTGTTCTCTGACCTCTGTGACTGAAAGACTAGAAACCTTCACAATAAGATGAGGGGTGAATTACAGATGCCCATTATGACCATTATTATTCAATATAGTTCTAGAAATGTTAATTTTAAAACTAAGAAAAATATATTAAAAGAATTACTATAGCCAACAAAGAAACAAACCTAACAATACCACTACTATCCTATATATGTATTGTTCTTCTTTGGTTGGTTTTCTTGGGGTCTCTGGGAGCAGTCTTTTCAGTTCTCATGTGAAAAATGGAAATTGAGGGAATGTCTATCAATTGGGGACTGAATAAATTGTGTTATGTGATTATGATGATATATTATTGTTCTATAAGAAATAATGAGCAATATTATGTTGTGGTAAGCAAAGTAGCTAGGATTACAACCAGTAATTATCCATGCAGAAAAACTGAGGATAATCCTTCAGAGGAAATGGTGGAAATTCAGTGGAATAGAGAACTTGCAAACATTTTGATGAAAAGACAAGAGCTAAATACTTTTTTTCTTTTTTTTTTTTTTCTGAAGCTGGGGTTAAGTGACTTGCCCAGGGTCACACAGCTAGGAAGTGTTAAGCGTCTGAGACCAGATTTGAACTCGGATCCTGGATTCAGGGTTGGTGCTTTATCTACTGCATTACCTAGCTGTCCCTAGAGCTAAATAGAAAATTTGATTTTCAAATACAAAACTTAGGAGATGCATAAGGGGGTAATCAGGAAAGGGAAAACATAAGGAACTAATAAGGTTAAACTGTTTACATTCTTACATAGTAACTTACATTGTAACTCATAAAATCTTATTATTAGGGCAGTTAGAAGGAGTATATATAAAGGGCACAAGTGTGAGTTTAATATAAAGGGATAATATCTAAAAAATGCAAAATTAAGTAGAGGGAGTTGAATGTTCTGGGAAAAAGGAAAAGGATGATGTGAAATGGAGTAAATTATCTGTATAAGAGAGGCAAGAAAAATCTGTTACAGTGGAATGGAAGCGGAGGAAAGGAAAGGGAGTGAACCTTATCATAATTGCTCAAAGAGGAATTAACACATACACACACTTAATTGTGTATAGGAATCTATCTTACCCTGCACGAAAATATTGGTGGAACAGAATATAAGGAGGCAAGAGGGAGACAGAAAAGAGGGCATATTGGAGAATGAAGTAGTCAGAAGCAAGACACTTTTAAGGAGAGACTGCTTGAAGGAAGAGAGAGAAGAGAATAAATGGGAAGAACACAGTTTGCAATAGTAATTATGAAAAGAATTTTGAAGTGATTTTTCTCTAATGAAGACCACATTTATCAAACAAATAATGATTAAAATTCACCAAAAAAAGAGACTAATTCCCCAACTGATAAATGATTAAAATTTTCACATAAAATAATCAAGTTATTTATAGTCATATTAAAAATAATTGAACTCACTTTTGATTGGAGAAATGCTAATTAAAAGAATTCTGAGGTACTATTAGATTGATATTGAGATATCTATTAGATTGGCTAATCGATCAAAGTAAAAGTAAAGTGACAAATGTTGAATGGGATGTGGGAAAATGAGGCATTAATGCATTCTTGGTGGAATTATGAATCTTAATTCAACAGTTTTCTATAGTAATTTTGAATTATGTCCAATGGGCCATAAAATCATAGTTACTTTTTGACTAAAAATACTGCTACTAGGCATGTATTCCAAAAGAGATTTTTTTTTTTAGAAAAGAAAGGAAAAGGACATGTGTGTGTGTGTGTGTTTGTGTGTGTGTGTACACAGATATTTATACCAACTCTTTTCTCAGGGCAAAGAACTGGAAATTGGAAGGGATGCCCATCAATGGCTGAATAAATTGTGGTGTATGATTATCATGGAATACCATTGTTCTACAAGAAATGATGAACTGGACACTCTCAGAAAAACCTGGGAAGATTTGTATGAGTTTATGCAAAGTTAAATTTACTGTGTATAGAGAATGCCAATGTTATTCAATGATCAGGTGTGAATGACTTTGCCATTCTCAGCAATAAAGGATCCAAGACTACTCTGAAGAATTTACAATGAAAAATGCTATTCATATCCAGAGAAAGAACTGATTGTATATAAATACAGATTGAAGCACACTTTTAAAAAACAATTTCCCTGAGCTTTTTTATACTTTGTTTTATGTTTTGTTTTCAGGAAATGTCTTGCATGACTTCATATATGTCTTCGCAATTAGAGTGGAGGTTTACTGGGAAAAAAGGAAAGAAGAGAATATAGATCCAAGTTATAAAAATAAATGTTAAAATTTGTTTACATGTAACGGTGGAAAATTAGATATTAAGAAAAAAGGAAAATGTCATGTATTTATTAAAAAAACAACATTATAGCATCTCTTTTCTGGAGGCAAAAAAGAATGACATGGAGAAAATAAGCATTAATTAGAGAATGGCTGAATAAATTTTGATGTGTGATTATGTGGAAGAACTATTGTTCTATAAGAAATAATGAGCAAGATGTCCTTAAAAAGTAGAAAACTGAAAAGACTTTCATGAGTTGAAGCAAAATGAAATCTACTGTGTACAGAGTAATAGCAATATTGTAAAATGATCACATGTAAATGAAATATCTATTATCCATATTACAATGATCCAAAACAATTCTGAAGGAATAGCATCTATCTTCCATTATTTTTGATAAGAATATAATACAATATTATTTTTGAAGTGATTTGGATATCTTAGAGCAGTATATCAGTGTTAGCTTTTATTGTGATGATTATTTTCATCTATTATCTGTATGAGATGAAAACTCAGTTTTCTTTGCATATGAAATATTTTTATATAGTTGTTGACTGTTTTTATACATTATTCTTTGAAAACTCCTTGTATATATTGTTATGCATTTGTCTATTGAGAAGAGTCTCCCAGTCTTAAAAATATTAATTATTTCTTTATATATATTTTATAACAATCTTCTAAAAACAAAAGGCAAACATAAAATAAGCCTTTAATCAAAGACATTTGTACAAGTTATCATTTTTCTTCTCAATTTAATTACATTAGCTTTGTTCATTCAAAATCTTTTAAAATGATATAGAATCATAATTGTGCTTCTTTTCTGCTACATTCTTCTTCATTTTGGTCTTAAAATTATTCCATATCATAGATCAAAAGTACTTTGTTGTTTGCTCCCTTAATTTGCTTGTATTTTCTTATACATTAATTCCATGCGTTTTTGCTTTTTATTTTAGTATTTCATTTGAAATATTAACCTATACCTATCTGATTTTTCCAGATAGATTTCCAATTTTTATTCTTTCTAAAAGACAAGTCCATAACCAAGTAACTGAGATCTCTGAATGCATAAAACAATGTCTTACAGTTGGTTTCATATATCATATAGTTAATCGATTCTGATAATGTTTCTATGTTTATTCTTCTGTAGAAGTTTGTCTTTTTTTCTAAATTGTTCAATTTAAAAATGGTAACTGAAGTTCTCAATTACAAGCTTGGATATATTTACACGAACTGATGTTAAGTGAAATGAATTTGGAGCTATGCTTAAAAGGTTATTAAACTGTGCAAATCCTTTGATCCAGTATATGTTTCTACTGGGCTTATATCCCAAATAAATCTTAAAGAAGGGAAAGGGACACATATGTGCAAGCATATTTGTGGCAGCCCTTTTTGTAGTGGCACAAAACTGGAAACCGAGTGGATACTCAACAATTGGAGAATGGCTGAATAAGTAATACTACATGAATGTAATGGAATATTATTGTTCTGTAAGAAATGGCCAACAGAATGATTTCAGAGAGTCCTGGAGAGACTTACATGAACTGATGCTAAGTGAAATGAACAGAAGCAGGAGATCATTGTACAAGGCAATAGAAGATTGTATGATTGATATGACTTTTTTCAACAGTAAGATGATTCAGGCCAGTTCCAATGATCTTATGGTGAAGAGAGCCATCTATACCCAGAGAGAGGCCTGTGGGAACTGAGTGTCGATAACAACATAGCATTTTCACTTTTTTTAATTGTTGTTTGCTTGAATTTTATTTTCTTTCTATGTTTTTTTTTCTTTTTTGATCTGATTTTTCTTATGCAGCAAGATAATTATGTCTATATTGGATTTACATATATTTTTCCCATGCTTAACATATATTAGATTATTTGCTATCTAGGGGAGAGAGTGGGGGGAATGAGAAGAAATTTGGAACACAATATTTTACAAGAGTCAATCATAAAAATTATCCTTGCATATGTTTTAAAAATAAAAAAGTTTCAATAAAAATTAAAAAAAAATCATTTTGTGTATACTCCTTGTTTGTGTATACTCCTTCTAACTGTCCTAATAAATATACAGTTTTCAGGAATTATAAAGGTCATCTTCCCAAGTAGGGTTGTAAACAGTTAAATCTTTAAATTGCATGATTTTTTTCTTTGTATTCGTGTTTCCTTCGGGCCTTTTATTTGAAGATCAAATTTTCTTTTTAGTTCAGATATTTTCTTCAGAAATAATTGAAAGTACTCCATTTTAATTCTCCTCTTCCTCCAGAAAGATTATGTTCTGATGGGAGCCAAGATGACAGAGAAAAGGTAGGGACTTGCCCAAGTTCTCCCTCAAATCCTACTACATACTTTTAAATAATTGTTCTATTTTTATTCTATTTTTTATTTAGGTCCTTTTTCTTTTCTTTTCTTTTTTAATCTCCTTTGGTATTGTAGTGGTATTGTTAGGTTTGTTTCCTTGTTGGTTATACTAATTCCTTTAAAATATTTTTCTTAGTATTGAAGCTAACATTCTAGAACTATATTGAATAATAATTGTCTCAGTGGGCATCCTTGATTCATCTCTGATCTTTTTGGTAAGGCTATTAGCTTATCTTCATTATAGGTAATGCTTACTGGTTACTTTAGTAAAGTCACTTTAGACACTTATCATTTTAAGAAATGCTCTTGGGACTTCCGGCCAAGATGGCAGCGTGGAGGCAGACAGCTGCTTGAGCTCCGTGTTTTCTCTCAGGACTTACTTCATGACAAGCCTCAGAGTTAATGCTTGACCAGAAAAGAAACCCACAAATGATCACCAAGAGAAGACATCCTTGAAATTCGCCAGAGAAGGTCTGTGTTTGCTCAGGGGAGGGTCGAACAGACTGGGCGCAGAGTGAGGGCAGGCAGCCAGAGCGAGACAGATAGCTCACACAGCTCAGACCGGAGGGGGAGGGGTACGATCTCTGCCGTTTCTGCAAAAAGACTCTTATCCCAGTGTGGATATTTCATCTTGGCAGCAAGCCAGGAGGTGCAGAGAGGGTGTAAACACCGGAAATGAAGATTAAAACCCCGGAAAGCTAGCGTCTCTCGGAATCTGGCCACCCCCAACCCCCACCTGGACTGACTCAGCGTGTTCTCAGAACCTCAGAACGCAGACGCAGCACAGCCATTGCTGTCCTGTTAGTGGCTCTCTGCTGCCCTACCCCCAGTCTGCAGAGGAAGCCCATTAACACTATCAAGCCCTATCCCCCCCAAAACAGACCAATTGTTTCTCTTGTCAATTTGTTTTCTTCCATTCCGCTCTTGACAAAAAGAACAAAAAATTCAAAAGGGCTCTAACCATTGACAGCTTCTGTATGGAAAGAGAGCAGACTTCAAATACTGAGGACACTAAAAACGACTGTCCCCAGAGGAATCCCCTAAGGAGGATGTGATCTGCTCCTCAATACAAAAGAACCTCATAGAGGAAATCAAAAAGGCTCTCACAAGAGAGCTAGAAGAGAAATGGGAAAAGGAAAGGGAAGCTTAGAAAGAGAGCCTGGAGAAATCATCCAGAGTGGATAAAGAGATCGAATCATTGAGAAACAAAATTAGTGAATTAGAAAAGGCAAACAACTCCAAGGAAAACAGGATTAGTGAGCTGGATAAAGAAATCAGCTCTCTAAAAAATAAAATAGATAAAATGGAAAAAAATTCCATAGAAAATAAAAGCACAATTGGACAATTACAAAAAGATATAAAAAAAAGTGAGTGAAGAAAATACATCATTGAAAATTAGACTCGAACAAGTAGAAATGAATGACTCAAGGAGAAACCAAGAGGTAGTCAAGCAAAACCAGAGAAATGAAACAATTGAAAAGAATGTCAAGTACCTTATTAGAAAGACAACAGTCCTACTATATGTTGTTTACAGGAAACACACCTGAAACAGGATGAGACATTCAAACTAAAAGTAAAAGGGTGGAGCAGAATCTATTATGCTTCAGGCAAAACCAAAAAAGCAGGAGTAGCCATCCTCATCTCAGATCAAGCAAAAACAAAAATTGATCTAATTAAAAGAGATAAGGAAGGGCATTATATCCTGCTAAAGGGAAGCATCAATAGTGAAGCAGTATCAATATTAAACATGTATGCACCAAGTGGTGCAGCATCTAAATTCTTAAAAGAGAAATTAAGAGAGCTGCAAGAGGAAATAGATAGCAAAACTATAATAGCGGGAGATCTCAACCTTGCACTATCAGAATTAGATAAATCAAACCACAAAATAAATAAGAAAGAAGTCAAAGAGGTAAATAGAATACTAGAAAAGTTTGATATGATAGATCTTTGGCGAAAGCTAAATGGAGACAGAAAGGAATATACTTTCTTCTCAGCAGTTCATGGAACCTATACAAAAATTGATCATATACTAGGGCATAAAAACCTCAAAATCAAATGCAGTAAGGCAGAAATAGTGAATGCATCCTTTTCAGACCATAATGCAATCAAAATAACATTTAATAAAAAGCCAGGGGAAAATAGACCAAAAAATAATTGGAAACTAAATAATCTTATACTAAAGAATGATTGGGTAAAACAGCAAATCATAGACATAATTAATAACTTCACCCAAGAAAATGACAATAATGAGACATCATACCAAAATGTGTGGGATACAGCCAAAGCAGTAATAAGGGGAAGTTTTATATCTCTACAGGCCTACTTGCATAAAATAGAGAAAGAGAGGGCCAACGAATTGGGCTTACAACTAAAATTGCTAGAAAAGGAACAAATTAAAAACCCCCAGACAAACACAAAACTTGAAATTCAAAAAATAAAAGGTGAGATTAATAAAATTGAAAGTAAAAAAACTATTGAATTAATTAATAAAACTAAGAGTTGGTTTTATGAAAAAACCAACAAAATAGACAAACCCTTAGTAAACCTGATTAAAAAAAGGAAAGAGAAAAAGCAAATTGATAGTCTTGAAAATGAAAAGGGTGAACTCACCACTAATGAAGAGGAAATTAGAACAATAGTTAGGAGCTACTTTGCTCAACTTTATGCCGATAAATTCGATAACTTAAATGAAATGGAAGAATACCTTCAAAAATATAGCTTGCCCAGATTAACAGAGGAAGAAGTAAGTAGTCTAAATAGTCCCATCTCAGAAAAAGAAATAGACCAAGCTATTAACCAACTTCCTAAGAAAAAGTCCCCAGGACCAGATGGATTTACAGGTGAATTCTACCAAACATTTAAAGAACAACTAACTCCAATGCTATGTAAACTATTTGAAAAAATAGGGATTGAAGGAGTCCTACCAAATTCCTTCTATGACACAGACATGGTACTGATACCTAAACCAGGTAGATCTAAAACTGAGAAAGAAAACTATAGACCAATTTCCTTAATGAATATTGATGCTAAAATATTAAATAAGATATTAGCAAATAGACTTCAGAAAATCATCCCCAGGATAATACACTATGACCAAGTGGGATTTATACCAGGAATGCAGGGCTGGTTTAATATTAGGAAAACTATTAGTATAATTGACCATATTAATAATCAAATTAATAAAAACCATATGATCATCTCAATAGATGCAGAAAAGGCATTTGATAAAATCCAACATCCATTCCTACTAAAAACGCTTGAGAGTATAGGAATAAATGGACTATTCCTTAAAATAATAAGGAGCATATATTTAAAACCTTCAGTAAACATCATATGTAATGGTGATAAACTAGAACCTTTCCCTGTAAGATCAGGAGTGAAACAAGGTTGCCCACTATCACCATTACTATTCAATATAGTACTAGAAACTCTAGCCTTGGCAATAAGAGCCGAGAAAGAGATGCAAGGAATTAGAGTAGGAAATGAAGAAATCAAATTGTCACTTTTCGCAGATGACATGATGGTATACTTAGAGAACCCCAAAGACTCTGCTAAAAAGCTATTAGAAATAATTCAGAATTTTAGCAAAGTCGCAGGATACAAAATAAATCCACATAAATCCTCAGAATTTTTATACATTACCAACACAATCCAACAGCAAGAGATACAAAGAGAAATTCCATTCAAAATAACAGTCGATAGTATCAAATATTTGGGAATATATCTACCAAAGGAGAGTCAGGAATTATATGAGCAAAATTACAAAACACTTGCCACAAAAATAAAGTCAGATTTAAATAATTGGAAAGACATTCAATGTTCTTGGATAGGCCGAGCGAATATAATAAAGATGACAATACTCCCCAAACTAATCTATTTATTTAGTGCTATACCAATCAGACTCCCAAAAAACTATTTTAATGACCTAGAAAAAATAACAACAAAATTCATATGGAAGAATAAAAGGTCGAGAATTGCAAGGGAACTAATGAAAAAAAAGTCAGAGGAAGGTGGTCTAAGTGTACCTGATTTAAAGCTATATTATAAAGCAACAGTCACCAAAACCATTTGGTATTGGCTAAGAAATAGACTAGTTGATCAGTGGCATAGGTTAGGTTCACAGGACAAGATAGTGAATAAAAATAGCAATCTAATCTTTGACAAACCCAAAGATCCCAAATTTTGGGATAAGAATTCATTATTTGACAAAAACTGCTGGGAAAACTGGAAATTAGTATGGCAGAAACTAGGCATGGACCCACATTTAACACCACATACTAAGATTAGATCAAAATGGGTCCAAGATTTAGGCATAAAGAACGAAATCATAAAAAAATTGGAGGAACATGGGATGGTTTACCTCTCAGACTTGTGGAGGAGGAAGGAGTTTGTGTCCAAGGGAGAACTAGAGACCATTATTGATCACAAAATAGAACATTTTGATTACACCAAATTAAAAAGTTTCTGCACAAACAAAACTAATGCAAACAAGATTAGAAGGGAAGTAACAAATTGGGAAAACATTTTTACAGTTAAAGGTTCTGATAAAGGCCTCATCTCCAAAATATACAGAGAATTGACTTTAATTTATAAGAAATCAAGCCATTCTCCAATTGATAAATGGTCAAAGGATATGAACAGACAATTTTCAGATGATGAAATTAAAACTATTTCCACTCATATGAAAGAGTGTTCCAAATCACTATTGATCAGAGAAATGCAAATTAAGACAACTCTGAGGTATCATTACACACCTGTCAGATTGGCTAAGATGACAGGAACAAATAACGATGAATGTTGGAGGGGCTGTGGGAAAACTGGGACACTGATGCATTGTTGGTGGAGTTGTGAAAGAATCCAACCATTCTGGAGAGCAATCTGGAATTATGCCCAAAAAGTTATCAAAATGTGCATACCCTTTGACCCAGCCATACTACTACTGGGCTTATACCCCAAGGAACTACTAGAGAAGGGAAAGGGTCCTGTATGTGCCAAAATGTTTGTGGCAGCCCTTTTTGTAGTGGCTAGAAGCTGGAAGATGAATGGATGTCCATCAATTGGAGAATGGTTGGGTAAACTGTGGTATATGAATGTTATGGAATATTACTGTTCTATAAGAAATGACCAACAGGAGAAATACAGAGAGGCTTGGAGAGACTTACATCAACTGATGCTGAGTGAAACAAGCAGAACCAGAAGATCATTATACACTTCAACAATGATACTATACGAGGATGTATGCTGATGGAAGTGGATTTCTTCAACATAGAGAAGAGCTAATCCAATTCCAATTGATTAATGATGGACAGAACCAGCTACATCCAGAAAAGGAACACTGGGAAATGAATGTAAACTGTTATTTTTACCTTCTGAATCCAATTCTTCCTGTGCAACAAAAAATTCGGTTCTACACACATATATTGTATCTAAATTATACTGTAATATATTTAACATATATAAGACTGCTTGCCATCTGGGGGAGGGGGTTGGGGGAGGAAGGGAAAAAATCTGAATAGAAGTAAGTGCAAGGGATAATGTTGTAAAAAATTACCCATGCATATGTACTGTAAAAAAATGTTATAATTATAAAATAAAATTAAAAAAAAAAAAAAAAAGAAAGTTGATAGCATCTAAAAAAAAAAAAAAAAAAAAAAAAAAAAAAAAAAAAAAAAGACAACAGACCTGGAAAACAGATCTAGGAGAGACAATTTGAGAATAATCTGACTCCCTGAAAAATGTGAGGAAAAAAAGAGCTTGGACGTTATTTTCGAGGAAATTATCAAAGAGAACTGCCCAGATGTTTTGGAAACAAAGGGTAAAATAGGCATTGAAAAAATTCATCGATCACCTACTGAAAGGGACCCTAAAATCAAAACGCCAAGAAATATAGTGGCCAAGTTCAAGAACCATCAGACAAAGGAAAAGATATTGGAAGCTGCTAGAAAAAAGCAATTCAGATATGGAGGATCCACAATAAGGATAACCCAGGATCTAGCAGCATGCACATTAAAAGAATGAAGGGCCTGGAACATGATATTCTGAAAGGCTAAGGAACTTGGTATGCAGCCAAGAATAACTTACCCAGCAAAAATGATCATCGTTTTCCAGGGAAGAAGATGGACATTTAACGAAATAAATGAATTCCATCTATTCTTGATGAAAAAACCAGACCTACATAAAATGTTTGATCTTCAAATACAGAACTCAAGAGATTTCTAAAAAGGTAAAAAGAAATCTTGAGAACTTTACTTCTGCCATAAAAATATGTAAAGAACATATGTATAATTTGTCCTGGAAACTAGAGGTGGAAAGGAAATTATATCATAAAAAAGTGTAAAGTGGTGGTACTACATCTCATGAAGAGGCAAAGGTAACCTATTATATCTGAGAGAAAGAGGAGGGAGATGAACATAGTGTGTATCAATAGACATATTCAATTTATGGTGAAACTTCTTCCACTTCATTGAAAAGTGAGAGGGAAGGAGTAAGCTAAGGGGAAGGGAATACAGAAATTGTGAGGAAAAGGGGTAAAATAAGGGGAGGAACTTTAAGGTGGGGGAGGATCCTAAAAATGGAGGGCTGTGAAAAGCAAGTGGTGTTCACCAGTTTAATACTGGGTAGGGGGGTAAGAGGGAAGGAAAGGGGAAAAGCATAAGCAGGGGTTAATAGGATGGCAAGCAATACAGAATTAGTCATTTTAACCATAAATGTGAATGGGGCAAACTGCCTCATAAAGAAGAAGCAGTTAGCAGACTGGATTAAAAGTCAGAATCCTACTATATGTTGTTTACAGAAAACACACCTGAAACAGGGTGATACATTCAAACTAAAAGTAAAAGGGTGGAGCAGAATCTACTATGCTTCAGGCAAAGCCAAAAAAGCAGGGGTAGCCATTCTCATCTCAGATCAAGCAAAAACAAAAATTGATCTAATTAAAAGAGATAAGGAAGGGCATTATATCCTGCTAAAGGGCAGCATCAATAATGAAGCAGTATCAATATTAAACATATATGCACCAAGTGGTTCAGCATCTAAATTCTTAAAAGAGAAATTAAGAGAGCTGCAAGAGGAAATAGATAGCCAAACTATAATAGTGGGAGATCCAACAAATTCTAGCAGCAAGAGATACAAAGAGAAATTTAAAATAACTGGCAATCGTATAAAATATTTGGAAATCCATCTGGCACTGGAAAGTCAGGAACTATATGAACAAAACACAAATAAAGTCAGATTTAATGAATTAGAAAAATATCAAGTGTTCTTGGGTAGGTTGAGCAATATAATAAAAATGACAATACTACCTAAATTAATCTACTTATTTGTGCCATACCAATCAAACTCCCAAAAAGTAACTTTATGTAAAGCACTAGAACTGTCCAATTGGCAATTAGTCTCACGTGCTTCATTATCCAAGTGCATTGCTCAGTTCTTTACACACAGGTCTCCATTAAAGATAACCAGACTGTTACATAATTGGTGATGGATTCTTGAAGAAAAGGTTTCTAAAGTTCCTTTTAAAGGACCAACTATCTTTATAGATGCATCCAAACATAATATTTGCACTGTATATTCTCGTGACTTAATTATAAAGAGGGTAATCAGAACTCCTTTTCAGTCCACTCAGCAGAATGAGTTGTATGCAATCATTCTAGCTCTTGCTTATTATCTGGGAGACATAAATATAATATCTGATTCGGCCTATTCAGTAGGTGTGGTACAAAGAATTGCCACAGCCCAAATAAAATTTGTATCCTCCAATATATATCAGCTCTTTAAGGAACTTCAAGAGCGAGTGAGAAAGCATCCAGGTAAGATTTATATTTTGCATGTGCACTCCCATAGTGGACTTCCAGGTCCTATTTTTGATGGTAATTCAAAGGCAGATAGCCTTCTAACCATGTTGGCCAGTACTCCTTTAATTCAAGAAGCACAAGAATCTCATTCTAAATATCACCAGGCTGCCCGAGCTTTACATTTACAATTTGGAATAACAAGAGAAGCTAGGAGCATAGTAAAAGCCTGTACAGCTTACCTTCCTTTCCATTCTCCTAGACTCCCTCCAGGGAAGAACCCTCATGGTTTGAGACCTAATGAAATTTGACAAATGGATGTGACCCTTTATAAATCTTTTGGTCGTCTATCTTTTATCCACATCATGGTAGACACCTTTTCAGGATTCACATTTGCAATGCCAGCAGCAAAAGAGACAGCCCGAGTAATCACTGAATTCCTTATACAAGCATTTGCAATTATGGGTGTGCCACAAGGAATAAAAACAGACAATGGACATGCATATACAGCTAAACATTTTACACACTTTTGTGCACAGTATAAGATTTTACATACCACGGGCATACCCTTTAATCCTCAAGGGCAGGCAATAGTAGAGAAAAGAAACAGAGATATTAAGACACTCCTCCAAAAACAAAAGAAAGGGGGAGCCACGGGTAACCCTAGAGAACTTCTAAATTTAGTTCTCTATACCATTAATTTTCAAATTTTTGACAAAGATGCACTGGTTCTGGCAGACAGGTTTTATAACCCACCAGAAGGGCAGGGTCCAGTGTGAGCAGCTCCACTGTCTTTAGATAATTGCCAGTTGATGTGGAGAGACCCAGAAAGTGGTGAATGGAAGGGACCAGATAGGTTAACTGCTTGGGGGAGAGGGTTTGCTTGTATCTCCACAGATGGAGAAGGAATCAGATTGGTGCCAATGAGCCGTATTCGCCTTATCCATCGGAGAGAGACGGAGCACACCCTTGAAATGAAGGAGAAGACCCAAGAAACATCGGGTGGTTCCATTGCTGACTGTGCCCACCATTGAAAGAACCTGGCAGTTATGGCATTTGACTCATGAACATCAAAAACTGTTGGACTTGAAAATCCTCAGAAATCATTGGATTCTCTGAGGCATCATAAGTCTGTTGCAGGACTTCAAAACCTGTAGAGATCATTGGATTCCCTAACATATAAAAAGACTGATGTGGGACTTCAAAAACTTGTGGGGATCATTGGATTCCATAACACTTGAAGCAATGGACAATAGATTGGTTTTGGACTATCTCTTGGTTGCTGAAGAAGGTGTATGTATGACTGATGTTTACATACCCTCCTTCTAGGACTTCTGGAAATCTTTTACAAAACCGTGTTGATTTATATTGTTTGTTATATCACTCCTTGCACGTACAATTCTTGTTTGTTACACCACATCGAGTCTGCACTGACTGTGGGGAGAGTCATCACTAATAGCCTCTGCATTATTGCTATGTGCTTGTGTAATAACTCCCATGCTGATGGGTTTGTGCATACTTGTCTCTAACAAGGCCCTTCAACCCAGAAACCCACTAGCAAATCCCCACTTCTCTTTGGTGCTTTTCATCTCCCTTCCTGACATGTCAGGAAGGGTGTGATTATCTCCTTTTTAGTGCTTTCATCTCCCCTCCTGAGAAGTCAGGGGCGGGGAAGGGAGGTGTGATCACTTCCTTTTTGGGATTCTCACCTCCCTGAAAAGTCAGGGATGGCGCGACCACCTGTGGTCTAAAACAAAAGAAAGCAGATGTAAAGGTCTAGAATAGAGCAATGCACTTAGATAATGAAGCACGTGAGACTAATTGCTAATTGGACAGTTCCCTATTAACTTGTTTGAAGGTTGACCCTCCCAGTTATTCTGTGCTGACTCGATTGGTGGGACAAAGAGGGTTAAGTGACGTATGTGGGAGGAGTAGGAGGAGGAAGAGGAATTGAGACACAGAAGCTGATTCAGTCTCTCTGGGCATTTGAGGGAGGAAGGTGTGTGTGTGAGATTGCTAGGCCTAACCCCCGACCTTGACCTTAAAAGATCAAGAATAAAGATGTTTAGTGATCCAAACTCCAGCTGATATCTGAGAAGACAGAGTTCCAGCACTTTACAGATCTAGAAAAAATAATAACAATGTTCATCTACAAAAATAAAAGATTAAGAATTTCAAGGGAGATAATGAAAAAATGTCGGTCAGGTGGCCT
This sequence comes from Sminthopsis crassicaudata, assembly GCF_048593235.1. Taxonomy (NCBI): domain Eukaryota; kingdom Metazoa; phylum Chordata; class Mammalia; order Dasyuromorphia; family Dasyuridae; genus Sminthopsis; species Sminthopsis crassicaudata. Next base: position 641,971,553 of record NC_133619.1, on the reverse strand, counting down.
ACCTGTATAAGATCTAAAACTATGTTATAAAGCAGTGGTCATCAAAATCATTTGGTACTGGGTAAGAAATAGAGTAGTTGATCAGTGGAATAAGTTAGGTTCATAGGTCAAAATTATCAATGACTATAGTAATCTAGTATTTAGCAAACACAAAGACTCAAACTTTTGGGATAACAACTCACTATTTGACAAAAACTGCTGGGATAATTGGAAACTAGTATGGTATAGGCATTGAATCACACCTAATACCATATACTCAGATAAGCTCAAAATGGATTCATGATTTAGACATAAAGAGTGATACTATAAACAAATTAGAACATAGAATAGTTTAATTCTCAGCTCTTTGGAGAAGAAAGAAATTTGTGACCAAGGAAGAATTGGAGCTGATTACTGAATGGCAATAGATAACTTTGATTACATTGAATCCAAAAAATTCTGTACAAACAAAATTAATGCAGACAAGATTAGAAGGGAAGCAATAAATTGGGAAAAACATTTTTGCATCCAAGGGTTCTGATAAAGACCTCATTTCTAAAATATATGTAGAATTGACTAGAATTCTCTTTATGAGAATTTAATCCATTCTCCAATTGATAAATTGGTCAATGGATATGACAGACAATTTTCAGAAATTAGAAACCATTTCTAGTCATAAGAAAAGATGCTCTAAATTGCTATTAATCAGAGAAATGAAAATTAAGAAAACTCTGAGGTACTACTACACATCTCTTAGGTTAGCTAAGATGACAGGAAAAGATAATGATGAATGTTAGAGGTCATGTTGGAAAACTGGAAGACTAATACATTGTTGGAGAAATTGTAAATCAATTCAACCATTCTGGATGTTGTGATTCTGTAATAGGTGATGATCAATTGTGATGGACTTGGCTCTTTACAACAATGAGATGATTCAAAGCAATTTCAATAGATTTATGAAGAGCCATCTGCATCCAGAGAAAGGACTATGTAGACTGAATGTGTGTTACAATACAGTGTTTTCACCTTTTTGTAGTTTTTGCTTGCTTATTTTTTCCTTTCTCATTCTATTCCCCCCCTTTTCTGACTTTTCTTTTATAGCATGAAAAATGTGAAAATATATTTAGAAGAATTTCACATGTTTAATGTATATTGGATTAGTTGCTGTTTAGAGAAGGGGAGAGGTGAGGAGGGAGGAAGAAAAATTTGGAACATAAGGTTTTACAAGGGTGAATGTTGAAAACTGTCTTTGTGTGTACTTTGAAAAATAAAAAAAAATGTATTATTACAAAAATATATAAAAGTTTTGGTGAACCAAAGACTTGCTATGGGAAGTAAGAAAAATAAAGTCCTTCTGACATTTAAAAAAGAAAAGAAAATCTTCAAACTAGGCCAGCCAGCTTGATTTCATTTCTAAGCAATGTTCTAGAATCTATCATCAAATGACTGATTAACGAACTTTTAGAAGAGGAACTGGTGATTGCAAATAATTGGCATAATTTCATCAAGAATGGTTATGCCCAATTAACATCACTTTCTTTTTTGTGGAACATTAGACTGGCAAATCATTGGATGGTTTTAAATAAAATTTACTTCTATTTTTACAGAACATTTGACAAACTCTCCCATGCTATTCTTGTGGAAAATATACAGAGGAATGGGCTAGATATGGGCTACTGTATAACCTGATAGCATACATGATTGGATTGAAAACTGATTGCTTGGTTAGCCCCATAGAATAATCATTAATGACTCAATGTCAACTAGGGAAGAATTCTCTATTGGAGTACCCTAGAGATATATCCTTGGTATTGTGCTGCTGAACATATTTGTCAATTGTTTGTTTGAAGGAATACATGATATGGCTATGACTATCCAGTTTGCAAATGTACCAGTTTATCTTAATGCTTCTTGATTTCTGATTTTCTTTGAGATCTCATAGTGTTAGGCCCTCTTTACAACTTTTATTTTCATTTTTTTTGGGAAAATACACATACATATTCTAGTGAATTAAAAAAGTCCTCTACAAATGTGAAATAAGCATTAGACACTTTTAAAGTCTTATTCAGGTTACTGGTGAAGAAATGATTGGAAGTAGGATCATCATTCATCAGTTGCTGAATTATTTTTCTTTAAATCTTACTAAAATCTCTTTCTTCAAACTTTTATAGCACAAGGTGCTAAATGTTATATGTGGGAGGTTAAGGGAATGATTTTGTCCAGATTATCTATCACTATGCCATTTTACAAGCATTATGCCTTCAATTTCTAAGCTAGCAACATAATTCAAAGGAAAACAATCTATAATATCTAGCAGCAATTTGTATATGTTGTAGAATGTCTTTCACTTATACTACTGTCTTCAAAAGCGTGTCAAATAATTTATATTGATACTTCTTTCCACTTATTGTAATAAGTTAACTAATTCCAAGATTCACTGGTTAAATTACTGAAACTCAAGTGTGAATAAAATAGAATCATTTCATGAGACTGGGTTTTTTCATCTCTATTCCTTATTTTAATATTATCATATCAATATTATTATGTACCCTCTATACTAATATTGTTTTTGTCAAATAGAAAAATATTTTTCTCCTATTTCTCACTAGAAATAATTCATACAATTATGCAAAATATTATGCAAAAATGTTTTCCTCATTGCCCATGTAAATGATACCTAAATTTAGGTGAAAATAAATATACAAATATTTAGATGTAGATAGAGTGTAGTGAGGAAATGTAATAAAGATAGAATGAAGTACAGTCCCCAAGCTAGATCAGTGTGATGTTACTGTTAACAAAGTAAATCACTCTGGCAAGTTCAGCAAAGTCAGAGAACTTCAGAGAAGGAAGAGACTCTCTTCATTAAAACACACAATAAAAAAGGATCTTGGCATCATACATAGCAACAAGAAGACTATATGATGATCAGTTCTGATGGATGTGGCTCTCTTCAACAATGAGATGATTCAAACCAGTTCTTGTTGTTCAGTGATGAAGAAAGCCATCTACACCCAGAGAGAGGCCTGTGGGAACTGAGTGTGGACCACAACATAGCATTTTCATGCTTTCTGTTGATGTTTTCTTGCATTTATTTATTACATATTATATATTTATAAATTATTCTAAGGGACATAGGGATGAAAAATAACAATTATTCAAAACTAAGTGATCTTTAAGCTAACTTAGCTGGATTCTTGGAGTCAACTCAAACCAGGAGGCTACAGATCCAATTATAGAATTAATATGGCATAAAATGTTACATTGTAGAAAAAATACATTAGAAATAACATTAATTAAAATCTTTTCACAGTAAATATATATTATAGAAGGCCTGATCTCTGAAACTCTGTACTTAAGACTCAGTATGATTGATGAGATAATAATTCTGTAGCTAAGCACATACTTAGTCTAATACTTAATGTGATGTAATGATGTAATGTTCTACAGCTGGTACATGCTCAATGTGGTGTAATGATGTAATCATACTGAAGTATTTAAGGGCTGGGACAACTGGAAATTCTCTCCCAGTTGTAGCTTTCAGGCACAAACACAAGAGAAGATGCCAGATTCCAGACTCCATCTTTGACCAGCCAGGTGGTAGCTCTCCTGCCCCCTCCACTTCTCCATTAAGACCAAGGACTTGGGCTGATTCCGAGGTCCTCCAGAGAGCTAGTCCAGACATTACAATAACCTTTATTTCTCATAAGAAGTATGTACATTTGTATGTTATATATACACACATGTAAGCATATATTAAGATCTGCATATCTATCTAAATAATATAATTTTGCATTTGGAGTCTATATCCTATATTAGGAGTTAGATAGCATCATTCTTACTTTTCCATGACTTAAAGCTAAAATTATAATAAATTAAAGGATGAGTCCAAGAGAAATTTAAGGTATCAGAAAAGGGTAAAATTAGCAACAATTTTCAGTTTTTTAAAGGTGTTTTTTATTTGAAAAATATTTTTGCAATGACATGAAAACCAATATTATTAGAATTATACAAATGAGAAAACTGAGACTCAAGTAGGTTCAAGACTTAAAAAAAATAATAGTGCTTCTAAATAACAGAGACAGGAGTAGATCCCAAACATTCCTCTTTCCAATTTCAGTACTTAATTTTCCATACAATATTTCCAAATGCAGTAACTGCAAACCTTGTCAACTTAGAGAAGTCAAGATGAGGAGGAGAAATTTAAAAAAAATGCTGTTCATACTACACCAGCACTTGTATGGTCTAATATGGCGGTATCAAACACAATACCAGGGGACTGCACTATAATCCACTACAGGCCTAAATTTGACTTGTATGGGATTAAAATTTAATAAGAACTATATAACAAAATCAGTAAAAATGAAATGTAAATTATGTGTTTTAGTTGTTTCAGTAGCATCTGTCCAGTGGTGAATGCATTTGAGGTTTTTATGGCAATGTTACAACAGTGGTTTTGATTTCCTTCTTCAGTGGATACAGTGGACATATTTTTGCCAAGCAATGAAAAGTGTAGTGACTTGCACACAATTAGGAAATGTCTGTGGGTCGATTTGAATTCAGGATTCCCTGACTCATGTTCCAGTGTTCTATCCATTGGAACTTCTAAAACAAGATAATATTACATTTTTTTCAAATTATTGCACTAAGTAATTTTTTTATTTTTATTTGTTTATTTTGCAAGGCAGTTGGGATTATGTGACTTGTCCAAAGTTACACACCTAGAAAGTATTACGTGTCTGAGGCTGGATTCGAACTCCTCCTGACTCCAGGGCCAATGCTCTATATACCAAACCATCTAATTGCCCTTAGCACTGGATTTTAAAACAAAGTCATGATGCAAAACTAAGGAACACTTAGGTATGGCTCAGTGAATTCTGTTTCTATTTGAGTGTGACGTAATTTGTCTAATAGAAGGAAAAGGAGGTTGAAATCTGGAGATATAATCTTAAAGATTGATTATATTATTTTGAATCTGTGTCATCAAAGGCACCATACACAATATGTGGATTAGAGTTCTCCATTCTAAAAGAAGAAAGAGTTTGACTACATGATGACAGAGGTTGTTTCTAGGGGTAAATTCTATAATCCTTAAATTCCAGTGACCTTGCCCCTCTCCCATCAACTTCTGAAAGATATTAGTTTACCATAGTGTTACAGCAGGTTTCTTTGAAGGGTAAGGACAGTGTGCCTTAGGAGAAGGAAGGTGTCCTCTGCCACAGAGCATACCAATATTTGAGAACTCGAGAGTCAGAGAAGATCAGTACAAAAGGGCTAATGGCTGGGAAACATGCTGCTAGGAGATTCAGTGTAGGCACAAACCAGGGCTGATGTTTATCCATTTTAAAGAGGTAAAGTGACAAGCCAGAATTAATAGAATAAAAGAAGACATATGTACTCACAAGGAGGAGGATAGCCTTGGTGGCTCTTTTCACAGGGAAAGGTTTTGGAAAAACATGAGAACCGTGAATATGTTTGACTTGTTGATGATGTCTGTGTAAGAAAAGAACTAAGTAAGCATTGCCCCAGATCATGAATCCCAGACAAATAATATCAGGGATTGAAAAGACAATTGTAAAAAATGCAGGATTGAAAGAGGCAGGAATTAAAATTGAGCAATATCCCAGATTCCACATCTTTGTGTTATTATTCATGTACCTTGAATTATGCATACTTCCAAGCAAAATAAAATTTACCACCAGGAAGAAGCCCCAGCAGAAAAAGCAGGCAGGGACAATAGACTTTGAAGCTTTGATTTTGAGTTCTGCACATCTGGAATTACTTGGACTAATGGTGATGACCTGAAAACCACTCAAGAGGCAGGTGATGCTGAGGGAAACACCCCGGGATACATTTTGGAAGTAAATTATAAGTTTACACCCAAGAAGATCTAAGAAATTATTGATTCCAAAGCAGGCAATCAGCTGAGGGATCCCCTTGGAGAGAATCACTTTTGAGTTGGCTAAAGTTAAGTGAGCAAAAAGGCACTCTATGGACTTTAGCCTGTGGCCAGTGAGTAAAATCGAGATGTATAGGATCAGAAGGAAGACATTTCCAAGAATCCCAACTCCTGCCTGAATAAGGAAGAAAACACCCAACACCAAGTCACTAAGCATCATTTTCTCCAAGTCTTGAAAACTGTAGTCACTGCTAACAAATTCTAGGAAAAGATGAAAAATTTGTTAAGTTTATAAAGAGTGTTCTTAAGAGAATGGAGTTCCCTCTAGGGAACTTTGGGATAATCCTAGCATTGATCTGATTTGTGATATAATAAACTTAAGTACTGAGATTGTTTTGATTGTATCTTCAATTGATAGTATGAATATAAAAGCTAGCAAAATAATAGAAAATCGTATAGATATGATACCAGAAATCTATCTTCTAATATGAAGAATTTTTCTTTTGGTGCTAAAAGAATGAAATCACATTTTCATTGCTTTTCATTGCTAGAAAAATGAATTCACAAGTTTAGTTTCAAAAGGTTAGGTGGATAGGAATATTTTCACAATGCACTATTAATATATCATGAATAAAAAAGATAAAAATGACAGCTTAAAATGTGGAACTACCATAAAAGGTACTAGGATCCTAGATAAGACAATCATCTTAAATTAAATATAATAAATATACTAATAAATATATTAAATATACTAATAGTATTACTCTACAAGGTTTATACAAGGATCACATGAAATAATAATGCAAAAATCTTGCAGTCTCTAAGACATATAATATATTACTCAATTATTGCTTATTAATGATTATTATCTTTATTAATGATAATCTAGTGACAATCTCAGACAAATAATGAATAATATCTGGGATGTGAGAAAAAAAACATTTTATTACATTTTTTTGGAAAAGAGATTGTTAAATATATTTTAAGCTTCAAGTTGAATATATTTTGTGAATCACAAAAGTTATACTACCATTTAATGAAATAAAATATCTTTAAAAGATAAAACATTCCTACCTTCCTGCAAAATTTTAATACTTGATCAATTTAATTGCATCTCAAAGCAACAAACAAGTCTGCTAATTAAGTATTTTATGTACATTTATATAAAGTTTGGTATATCAATGTAAAAGAAAAAAAGACAAATATGTAGAATCAAGTAGTTAATAAAGAATTACTTGTTACATGAAAATTATATGTAGGTTATGTCTAAAGCCTTATGGCTGGAAATAAAAAGTTATTCTTGTCTTTAACTAAGGTCTATGAAGGATAAAAGAATATATGAAAATTGATGTCAACAAGAATTATAGCAGTATGCCCTCAGGAGGGCATAATGCATTAAAAACTAATAACAAAATTGCAATATAGCAGTAAAAATAACAGTAATTAACAAGAATAATATGATTACATTTAAACAGTGCCTAACATTTTCCAATCACTTTGATAATTACTTCTTAATTTATATCTCAGATAACACTGAACAATTGGATAGCCTCTGCATATACAACATTCCATTATTATTTTCTATCTAATTTCTTTTAAATTGCTCATTTTCATTCTATTATAGAAGTACCTCTGGTTCTCCAAGGCTTTGCAAGTGGAACCAGGTTTCCAGTTGATTTAATCACTCTGACCACTCTTCAGAGAGGATCCTAAATCATAGATTTAGAAATGGAAAGGTCCTAAGAAGCCATTTATTCAGTCAACCATTCAATAAACATTTTATTCAGCACTTACTATGTGTCAAACAATGTGCCAAAAGCTAGGAATACCAAGAAAGTCAGAAGTTAGTTTTTACTCTGAAGGAGGTCAGGTTTGAAGGGGAAGATGGGATGCAAAGAAGTATAAAGGAAAAAAGCGACATATTAAATAAATTGGAGACAATCAACAAAGGGAAGATACTAGAATAGAGGAGAATCAGAAGAGGCATTAGGTAAATTTCCATCTGATGGTAAGATTTATTGGGAATTTGAAGGAATACAGTGAAGGAAGAAGGCAGAAAAAAGAGCATTAACTTCAGCAATGGGGCATAGATAATAAAAATGTCCATTGTCAGGAGATTGAAAGTCTTCTTTGTAAAATTTAAGGAGGAAAATGTCAGAGAATTACAGAGTACTTGCCTGGGTGTCAGAGGAATGCTTTCATATGTGAGAAAACTGAAAAGATAGGAAGAGAAGTGAGAAAGACAGGATTTTATATTGATCCCAGAGATGATAGGGAAGCACTGGATTCCACTGAGGAGAAGAGAGACTTGATCAGACCTGTGCCTTGAGAATATAATTTTATGGAGTGGAAGATGAATTGGAGAAAATATTTTGCAGAGAAACCAATTAGCACAATATTGTAACAATTAGGTGGTGAAGTCTTGCACCAGGTTGTTGGAAGAATAAGAAGAAAAAGGGGTTGGTCCTTAAGACAGATGTTATAAAAGTAAAATCAATAGGTCTTGATGACCAAATGGATATGGGGAGAGTCCCGATTAGAGAGCATAAGTAAGAAACCCATTTTGTGAGTTTGGGTGTCTAGAAAAAATATTGATATTCTCAAAAATAATTGGGAGAGTTTCAGAGATCAGAGTGTTTTCAAGGAAATACATATTTGTTCAATTTTAGATAGGTTTAAGTTTTCAACAGAAATCCTAAATCAAGCTGTCTAATAAGCTAGTAGAGATATGAAACTAGAAAATAATTAAGAGGTTAGTACTGATTAAACAATTTGAATCACCATATATTTTATATTATAGTTATCATATATAATCTGAATAAGCTGACAAAGTGAGAAATTGTAAAGAAAGAAATGAAGAGAGTTCATGTGAGAGACCATGGAAAATCAATGTTTAGTAGACATGGCCTGAATAAATATTCACCAAAGGGTATTAAGAAGGAGAAGTCAGGTAGGTAGAAGAAGTATCAAAAGATATTAGATCATTAAAACAAAGAATATCAAGGAGAAGGTCATCCTCAATGGCTACAGAGATTTTGATAAGGATTATCTTAAAAAGAGAACTACCTCTTGATATGAGTAAAGCAAAAGATAAAAAAGGAAGATATCTGACTGATTTGGATGAAGAAGAAAGAAGAAGAAAAAGGTCTTGGGTTATCTCTTTTTCAAATAAAAATGAGGCAAAGTTGTTATTTAAAAGAGGAGAGGAGAGGAGCTATTGGAACACTGAGGAAAGATGACAAGTTTTGGAAGTACTATTGTGGTGAGGAGGTTACTTAGTCAATAAGGGAAGTAGGAAAAGATTGTCTTTCTATAATTAGGACCCAGTTGAATTGACATAAAATAAATGAGGTCGGAACTAAAGCTGAATATTTCCTCATTTGCTTTGGCTTCTTTATTTTATAAGAATGGAAAATGAGTCTGAGAAAATGTCTGACAAGTGTTTTCCAAAAACACAGAAAATAAGGAGCAGATTTATCATTTGATAGACATGAAAATTCAAAAAAACTGGAATTAAAAGGTGAAATGAATCTCGATTTTGAGAGAAAATAAACCAAAAAGAACTCCAAAAGCACCATAAGAATACTCATTTAATTAACATTTATATACCATTTTCATTGTCTAAAAGCAGAGAAAATAGCATTTTATATTTACTCGATTGTTGACAAGGATGGCAGAAAATTAAAAGTAATGTTACCTAATATAGGAGCAAAAAGAAGTATATTTTTTTAAAAAAGAACTACAATGTTAGTCTGTCAAAGGATCTAATTAAACATTGTCAAACATTTAAATTTGAAAATGGATGGAAAACATAAATGGAAAAATGATTTCAGAGATCTGCACATATTTTTATAAGTAATTTTCCTCATCAACAACAGTGAAGTACACTGTATTCTGGATTTGAATTTTAACATATTTTTAAAGCAGTGAAAATGGTACTAAAGAAAAATAAACTGAAAAAAGATGGAGAAATCCAATTATATATAAATGAAATTCTCAGGAAGAAAATATTTTTGAGGGTGTTGAAAAAATTGTGAAAAATCAAAAGTGAAGTAGGGGGAATGGACTATTTAACCAATGTAAAACTCTTATTGTTTCTATTTGGTAGTTAAGGAATATGGAGGAAAGGAAGTAATTAATTTGTTCAAAGTCATAAAAGTAGAATGATTTAGAGCCTAGAAAACTTTTTCTTTCTGAAAAGGTTGGGCCAAGCTGCCTATTGAGGCTAAGAAACCTTCTTCAGTCTTAAACCAGTCTCCACATCACTTGAAAGGAGGAAGGAACTGGTTGTAGGAGTGGATTTTGAGTGAATTTTGATGAAAACCTGTGCTATGTCCTCGGGTCTCCTAGTGTAGGTTTACTGCCTAGAGTTCAGAAGATAGGGGAGACAAGATGAATGACCTCAGGGTCAATAATCATCAGCTTCTGGGAAATTTTTTTCAATATTTTTTTGATTCTTAGTGTCCTATATGAAGGCTTACTAAACTTTTTCTATTTGCTATCCCTTTTGCACCCAAGAAATTTTTACATGATTTCAGCTATATAGGTATTCAAATCAGACACTTACTGATAATAAATCATAATTTTGTGACTCCCCTATTCAATTGTATAACCCCATATGGGGTCATGACCCACAGTTTACAAAGCTACTTCATAGAATATTGAGCCACCTGAAATTGCTTTATCTTTGGAGAATAATTTTTGTTCCAGCAAGGTTGGGAATCAGAAAAATATTTATTCTGCCATTTTGTTTAGACTGCATGGAAATGAAGTGGGGGAGACAATGATTTTCAAGCATTTCTTTGTACATTTTTCTTCAATATTTTCCCCAATTACATGTAAAAATAATTTTATCATTTGTTTTTTTTTTAATACTTGCATTCTGAATTCTCTTCTTCCTTCCCTCCCTTCTGTACCCCAATCATTGAGAAGGCAAGCAATTTGTTATACCTCATATAGGTACAGTAAAAATAAAGAAAAAACAAGCAAAATAAAGAAAAATTTGTACTTTGATCTGCATTGTCTCCATCACTGTGTCTATGGAGATTATCTTGTATCATTATATTTCTGAGAAGAGATAAGCCTTTCATAGTTGACCATCATAGGACATTGCTATTATTTCATGTAATGTTCTACCACTCTCCTCATTTCATTTATTATCAGTTCATGTGAATCTTTCCTGGTTTTCCTGAGAGGATCCTGTTCGTCTTATAGAACAACAGTATTTAATCACAATCACATACAACTTGTATTGTCATTCCCCAATTAATGGACATTCCCTCAATTTTCAATTCTTTGCCCTAATAAGGAAGAGTTCTTTTAAGAATTATTACACATGCAGCTCCTTTTCTTATTTTTTTTTCTTTTTTCCTTATTTTTTTTTAGTTATCTCTTTATGGTATAGATAACAGGAGTGGTATTTCATGAACATATCCTTTGTATGTATGTATTTGGAACCCTTTGAGCACAGTTTCAACTTGCTCTACTGAATGGTTCAATTAGGACAAAAATGGAAAGTGAAAAATTTTGGAGAGAATATGGGAAAAATGAAACAATGCATTGTTGGTGCAGTTGTAAACTGATTCAATCATCATATAGAGCAATTCAGAACTATGCCAAAAGGGCATAAACTTTGACCTAAAATCACTATTTCTTATTCTGTATCCCCAAAATGATAAAAATAAAAAAGGAGAATTATTTATAGCAGCTCTTTTATGGTGACAAAGAATTGGAAATTGAGGGGATACCCATAATTTGGAGAATGACTGAACAAATTGTAGTATGTGATAAAATGAAAAATAAGATGCTCTGAGAAAAACCTGGAAAAATTTACACAAGCTCATACAAAGTGAAATGTACTATGTACAAAGTAAGAGCAGTACAATAAGATAACCAGTTGTGAATGATCCAAAATTACTCTGAAAGACGTATGTTGAAAAATGCTAACCATCCCCATATAAATAATTAATGGTGTCTGAATACAGATTGGATCATACTTAAAAAAAACACTTTATTTTTTGTCCATGTTTTCTTTTACAATATAATTATTAGGGAAATGTGTTTTGAATGACTACCCATCTATAATCTATAACAATTTTTTGCCTTGCTATTAAAGCATTGGAAAGGGAAGAAGAGAGAGAATTTGAAACTCAAAATTTAAAAAAGAAATGCTAATTTCTACATATAATTAGGGAAAAATAAATTTAAAATAAAAGTTATAAATCTAGCAAGTGTCTAATGTTGGATATGTACTCAAGTTTTCCTGATTTTAGACACAGGGTTTTATTCACTGTGTCACCTAGCTTTCTAAGTTTACATTAATGATAAAAAATTTGGAAATATATAAAATGAAAAGTAACCCTTTTATGGCAATTGCATTATTTAATGTATCATTATCAATAAATTTCCATGACAGGAAGAGAGAAAGAGCCTAAAAATGTACTAATAAGTAAATGATTCATCATAAAACAGTCATAGGAAATGCTGCTTTATGCTATTTATTTCTTATTGACAAAGATATTGTTATTGACATTTTGAGTATGAAATATTGAATATGAAAATTGAATATGAAATTATGATTATGAAAATATTGAAAGATATTTGTTATTGACAAAGATAAAGTGGGTTTGTTTTATAAAGAGCACGAAGTACTTTTCAGATTTTTAATATTATTCAATTAAAAATGTTACCCAACTAAACATCTTTATACTAATGCTATTTAATGTTGAAAGTGGAAGCAGGATAAAAATAATAAAAGTAGGGCAGAGAACTGTATTTTTGGGGATAGGTAATGCTTTTCCTCATCCCACAAGAGTAGAGTACCTGTATTTTAGATTTATAATTATCTTCTTTTTAGGAGAAGTGAAAATGACAAAAAAGGAAAATAATGTGAAAAGATGGAGATGGTTCTATATAAATTATGTCAGGAGACAAAATGTGTTTAAGGATGTTGTCATTCATTCTCAAAGAGGACCAAAATTGTGAATATATGAAAATGAGGTGGGGAAATGTAACTTATGATTAACCAAAGCAAAATACTCTTATTTGCATCTACTTCTAGATTCTGTGAAAGAAGGTTGAAAAAGAATGCAGATCAAATAGGGTTAGGTAGAATATAAAAGAAAGAAAAAGATAAAGGAGTAAAGAATTAAATAAAGAAAATTAAGAGAATGATGCCAAGAAATAGCAAATATAAAGAAATGTTAGTGGAACATGTAAATATTCATCAAAATGATAGATTAAACAAGTAATAGAATATATTAGAAAAAGAGATTATATGCTGAAGCTAGCCTTACGGAGTGATTATAATGGTTATTGAGTTGATATGGAAGTTGAAGAAAGGGCATTGAGGAGGAAAAAGATATTAAAAGATTATAATTGAATAGAAATATTTTAGCCAGGTTTAGAGCTAATGTGAAATGACACACACAGTTTACAAAAGAAAAAAGACTGAAAATCTCAAACAATGCCGTTATGAAATGTTGCTATAATTGTGTGATCACCTATACTGAACATTCCATTTATGTCTTTTTACTAGTCAAAAAATTACTCTTACTATTAATATAGGCTCCTATTTCTCCTAATGCTGAAGGTGAAGGGATATAAAAATTCATTCTTCAATCCCAAGTTGTTAAGGATGAAAGACAATGAAATGCTCCTAAAAAATAGAATTATTACTTCACTGGGTGGCAAAGGAGATCAAAGATAGAGTAGGCAATATTTTATTCCATATAGGAAAGTTAGGAAATTTTAAAATAGGTATACATTTATAGCTCAAAAAAAAAGATTTGTGATATTTGCTGAGCAAAATGTAGGGAGATGATCTGAAAAAAAAATCAGATGCATGTCCTCCATGGAATGATATACCACCATAGAAACATTAAAACTGTGAGGTGAAGGAATGTCATAGAAAAGTTAGAAAAAAATAAAAGGAAGAGTGGTAGTTCAACATATAGTTATTGACAAGCACCTTCCTTCCTTCTTTCCCAGCTTTTTGTGGAATAATATAATCTTGTTTTAGGGCCACAATTGACACTGTGAGAGGAAAATAAGTTATGAAGTTTTGTCATGCATATAGCTTATTTATATATTGTTTTTTTCATGTTTCACATATGTGTGTATGTATATATGTCAATGTGGGTATGTATAAATATATGTATGTTTCTGTATTTTTACATATGCATGTGTATATTTATATCTATATGTGTATATGTATTTGCATGTGTATATGTACATAGAAACATATGTCATGTTTTTCTTTCTCTTTTTCTCTCTTTCTCTTCCTGTCTATATAAAGAGTAAAGAAAAGAAAGCAATAGAGACCTAAAGGGCAAAAAATCCAGTTAATGAGGGAAAGAATTTAGAGAAAAGAGATAAAGATCTCCAAGGTTCTTCAAAGTAGAAATATGAAAAAGAGCATGAGAGCAGCTCAGAGACGAGAAAATAACCTTAAAGACATATCCATTGGGGTAGAAAGAGCAAAGGAAGAGAATGAAGAGGGGAAGTCCAGGGGAGAAGGAAAAAACAAAAAGCTTTGGTCTATCAGGAAAGTGAAACATTGATATAGGATTCTGAAAAAATAAGAACAGAAAATGTAAAAGTAAAACAAAACAAAACAAAACAAAAGAGAAAAATGATATCAGCAGAGAAAGGTTTAGAAAAATGCCTTTGATAACATGTGTTGAATTTAAGCAGCTCTCAAGGCAGGGACAACAGTTAAGAGATGTGAAAGCATTATTTATGATAGGGAATAAATCATAGAGTAGAAAGAGAAGCTCAGTTAATACAGGGATGCACTAAGATACCAAAAAGTTCCAAGGCTTCTTAAATCTTTTCATTGTCATTTCCACAGTGACTGAACAATACTTTAACTCTATGTCCTGGAAGAAATTTCCTGCTTCTAAGTTCCTAGATATAAAACTGGAATATAAGAAGAGATATACTCACCTGCTTGTTCTCTGCTTTTAAAATAAAGTGCCTTTGTTCATGTGTGTGTGTCTATGTATGCAAGTGTTATAGAATAGGCAGCTTATAAAGACCTGGACTGATAGAAGGGCTGGATTGTCTGAGCCCATTTATCGGGCAAATTGTGATTATCATGTCATGGGAAGTACCCATGACAATAGTCTGTCAAGGGAAAAAGGATGTGTCTAATAGAATGAAATTTTGTCCCAGATGAAAATGTCTTTGAGGATTCCTACTGGTTGACAAATTTCCATTTGTAATAAATAATTAAAATGGTTAAGTCATGAAGCAAATACAAAGTAAAGAGAAAGTTTCCTGGGTTCCAAGAGACCAGAATTGTAACTATCAAAGAGGTCTTCACAGTCAGAGGAAAGAAAACTAATGCTAATTATAAGTATTTCCATTAGTAACTGGCTAGTCCTGAGGGATCCCAAGCATTGCATCATACTTTTTATCATTCAAATTTCCAGGTTTCCAGTGAAATCTCTAAATATGAATTCCTTCTTAAAGCTAATATTCCAAATATAGTAGTGGTACCATTTTTTGCTTTAGTGTTTTTGGTACAATTCCTAGGGTCTGCTGGCTTCACATCTTCCCCACAATGATCATCAGCAAAAAATAGACTATTGTCAGTAAAGAAAGTTATGTACACCTCAATAAGGGCCACAATTTTTCAATCTCTGATAAAATCCTCAGTAGTTGAAGACATTGCAATTAAGTCAAAAAAGCAATAAAATTGGGATACCTTCTTTTCATTCTTATCGCTTATGTAATGTAGAACTCATGTGTGTTTAAGTATATGTACATAACATTGATTTATTTTGCCATGACTGTTGTCTGGAGCAACATGAATCAAAATATTATTTGCGGGGGAGCAAAAATACAAAATCTAGAGTCACCTGTATATAACCTTCTCTAAGAAGATCTTGCTTCCCTTTCTAAGGAGAAGCAAAGGATTAAGGCTAGATGTTGGCCACTCTACTTTGTTCAATGAGAAAGACTATCGGGTTAGAATTATATTTTCTTCTCCCTGAAAGATTATTAATCTAGAAAGAGCAATTTTAATTTTAAGTGGTTCCCCCAGTTACACATCAAGAAAAAATTTAGTATTCATTTTTACAAAATTCTAAGTTCCAAAATTTTCTTGCTCCCCTATTCCCCCTCTTCCAAAGATGGTAGGCATTTTGATATGGTTTATACACTGTTCAATCATGTAAAACATATTTCCATATTAATTACAATTTTGAGAGTAGAAAGTGACGAAAAGTTGAAAAATGGAAAAAAAACATATGCTTTGATAGATATTCAGAGTCCATCAGTTCTTTATCTGATTATGAATAGCATGTTCCTTTGTGAGTTCTTTGTTCTTGTCTTGAATAATTTTGCTGCTGAGAAGACCTGAATCAGTTAGAGTTGATTATCACATACTGGTGCTGATGCTGGATACAATGTTTTTCTGTTGGTTCATTTCATATGCATCAATTCATACAAGTCTTCCAGGTTTTCTGGCATTAGCCCATTTGTCAATTTTTTTTTTGTTCCAAGGATTTCTTTCTTCACTTTTTTGTTTACTTAATATTTTATTTTCCACACCTACATGTAAAATGATTTTTACATTTGTTCTTGAAATTTTGAGTTGCGCTTTCCATCCCTTTTCTCCCACCTTTCCCCCATTGAGAAGGTACATATGAAGTTATGCAAAATATTTCTCTAAAAGTGATGTTGCAAAAAAATATGTATCTTCTCCTTACAAAAATCCTCAAGAGTAATAAAGTAAAAAAAAAAGTGCTGCAGTCTGCATTCAGACCCAATCAGTCCTTTCTGTGAGGATGAAGAGCATTTTTCATAAATCCTTCAGGATATATTGGATCATTATATTACTGAGAACAGCAATTATTCATAGCTGATCCTTCCACAGCATTGCTATTTCTTTATACACAGCGCATTCCACTTTGCTTGAGTTTGTGGAGAACTTTCAAGGTTTTTCTGAGAGTATCTTGCTTATTATTCCTTTTGGAACAATATTCCATCATAATCACATAATAAAATTTATTCATCCATTCTACAATAGATGGATATCCTCTCAATTTCCAAAAGAGCTGCTACAAATATTTTTGTACATATAAATCCTTTTTTAATAAATCATAACCTCTTTTGGGATTCATGCCTAGTAGTAGGATTTTTAGATCCAAGGATATGCATGATTTTATAGCTCTATGGGTATATTTCATATATTTTGTTCATTTATTAAGTGGGAAAAGTTTTTTTCAAGAACAAATTTGATTCAGTTCTCTATAAATTTGAGAAATAAGGCCTTCATCAGAGAAACTTTCTAGAAAGTTCTTTTCATAATTTCTATTGCTAACTATATTCCTCTTTGCATATTCTATTCTCTCTCTCCTTTCATTCTGTCCCTCCTTATAAACTGTTTTGCTTCTGACCACACCTTCCCACAATGCACCTTCTCTACTGTTATCCCCTCCTTCTTTAATCACCTTCATATGCTAAAACAGATTTCTATACCCATAGTCTATTATCCCCTCTTTGAGTCAATTATGACAAGAGTAAGGTTCTCTCACTCTTTTCTCTCTGTTTTCCTCTCCATTGTAAAAGATTTTTCTTTCCTCATTTATGGCAGATAACTTATGCCATTCCACCTCTCCCTTTCCCTTTATTCCAGCATGTTCCTTTCTCACCCCTTAATTTTATTTATTAAATATTATCCCTTCAGATACTCAAACCTGCTCCATGTGTGTGTGTGTGTGTGTGTGTGTGTGTGTGTGTGTGTGTGTGTGTGTGTATTTCTAACTGCCCTGATGATAAAATAAATTATTGTATCAAAATATTTTTATTGTAGGTTTCAATTAGTCAGATTATTCTTATGTTTTCCCTTCTTGATCAATTCTTCAGATGACTTTTTTATGAGATGTTTCACATTCTTTTCTGTTTCAATTTGTTCTTTTTCTTTTTTTTATTATTTCTTAGTCTCATAATTTTTCTGGCTTAATTCTAGTTTTCAGTCATTTTCTTCTTTAAGATTATGGATCTTTTCTCTAGTTAGTTAACTTTCACTTCATAATCATTTTATTTTTTTTCTTGGATTGTTTCATTAAAAAAATCTTCAATTTCTTTTCATTAGATTTTTAAAGTCTTTTTGAGCCTTTCTATGAATTCTTTTGGGGAAGATGATAATTTTTCATGATTCTTTAAGGAAGGAGTGCTTTTTTTTTAAAACTTCACTATCCTCCTTTGAAGATGAATGTGAGTTTTCTCCATTACCCTAGTAATTTCCTATGGTTAGATTCTTTCTTCTATGCTTGCTATTTCAAAAAAAAATATTCGTAGCAAGTTGTTAGTGTAATCACTTCTAGTCCTGGTCAATGGATGATGGTGTCCCTGACCTCAGTTTCTTCCTTCTGTTTTTAACTCTGGCCTAGAACCAAAACCAAAAATACCCACTCCCATATCAACCTACTATCTTCATTTACCTCTAACTAGAATGAATTCTTGCTTACTATTGCTAATTTTATTCTTCCCCATTTATTCTATTAATGTTCTCCTTCCACCCTATCTGTCATCAAAAAATACTTTTGTTACTTACTATTCCCCCTCCCCATTGTGCTCTGTCTGTTATGACCCTTCCCCCTATCTGTATCCCATTCCCTTCCTACTTTCCTACAAAGTAAAATAGATTTGTATATACACCTTGAGTGTGTATTATATTATTTACTCTTTGGGGATTTTTTTCCCTTGAAGGCTTTGGTTGTAAGATCTTTAACTTTGTTATTCTCTTCTGAATTTGTGTTTTGATCATCCCTGTTACCGTATTAAATTTATATGGCCAGAGTTGTTTGCACATTTCCCCAGCTTGTTCTTTAAATTTTAATTATTTGTTTGCATAAGGCTCTTTTTTTTTTTTTTTTGAGTAGTGTGTGCAATGTCCCAAGCTTCAAGTGTGCAGCTGTTTTTAGAGATCTTTCTGGGAAATTGTATATTTTCAGTTTTTCCAAGTTTGGTTTTCTTGGGGTCTCTGGGAGCAGCCTTTTCAGTTCAGTAATCATCCCATGAGTATCCAGGCGTGAACGTCGAAATCCTTTGTTATCTCCTTCACTTGGGGTTCGGCCAGTTCTCTTAGAGGCCTTCCAAAATCTTGGTTTCAGTGAAGAAGTGCAGGAGGAAAGCCTGCCAACAAGGTGGTATGAGATGCAATAAATGAATCTAAGTCCAAGGGCTTGTGCTCTACTCTCAAACCTTTTGTCCACTTGTCTTCTCTGGCTCTGCCCCTGGCTGAATTTGTTTGAGCTTATGTGCTCTCTTATCATAGGCCTGAATCTTGTAGAACTATATTAAGTACCAACTTACATGTACTGAACTACCAGTGTCTTTGTCAATTCCACTAACATCCTTTGTTTCAAGTTCCGAATTCTGGCCCATAAAAAAGAATTAGAGAACATTATGAAATATGAAATGGACAATTTTCATTTCATTGAATTAAAACGTTTGTGCACAAACAAAGCATATGTAGGCAAAATTAAAAGGGAAGGAGAAAGCTGGGGAAAATTTTGTACAGCCAGGTTTCTGATAAAGGCCTCATTTCTAAAATATGCAGATAATTAGCTCAAATTTATAAGATTACACTTCATTTCCCAATTGATAAGTGGTCAAAGGATACCTAATGGACAATTTTCAGATGAAGAAATTAAAGCCATTTTTAGTCATACAGAAATATGCTCTAAATTGTTATTTATTAGAATGTAAATTAAGACAATTCTAAGATTACATTTCACAACTCTCAGATTGGCTAAAATGACCAGAAAAGTTAATGATAAATGCTGGAGGGGATGTGGGACAACTAGGATACCAATACATTGGTTTTTTTTTAAATATAATTTAATTTTTATTTTATTTTATAATTATAACTTTTTTTTTGACAGTACATATGCATGGGTAATTTTTTTACAACATTATCCCTTGCACTTACTTCTATTCAGATTTTTTCCCTTCCTGCCCCAACCCCCTCCCCGAGATGGCAAGCAGTCTTATACATGTTAAATATATTATAATATATTCTAGATACAATATATGTGTGTAGAGCCGAATTTCTTGTGGAACAGGAAGAATTGGATTCAGAAGGTAAAAATAACAGTTTACACTCATTTCCCAGTGTTCCTTTTCGGGATGTAGCTGATTCTGCCCATCATTAATCAATTGGAATTGGATTAGCTCTTCTCTATGTAGAAGATATCCACTTCCATCAGCTGCCACAAACATTTTGGCACATACAGGTCCCTTTCCCTTCTTTAGTATTTCCTTGGGATATAAGCCCAGTAGTAGTATGGCTGGGTCAAAGGGTATGCACATTTTGATAACTTTTTGGGCATAATTCCAGATTACTCTCCAGAATGGTTGGATTCTTTCACAACTCCACCAAATATGCATCAGTGTCCCAGTTTTCCCACAGCCCCTCCAATAGTCATTGTTATTTGTTCCTGTCATCTTAGCCAATCTGACAGGTGTGTAATGATACCTCAGAGTTGTCTTAATTTGCATTTCTCTGATCAATAGTGATTTGGAACACTCTTTCATATGTTTGGAAATAGTTTTAATTTCATCATCTGAAAATTGTCTGTTCATATCCTTTGACCATTTATCAATTGGAGAATGGCTTGATTTCTTATAAATTAAAGTCACTTCTCTGTATATTTTGGAGATGAGGCCTTTATCAGAACCTTTAACTGTAAAAATGTTTTCCCAATTTGTTATTTCCCTTCTAATCTTGTTTGCATTAGTTTTGTTTGTGCAGAAACTTTTTAATTTGGTGTAATCAAACTTTTCTATTTTGTGATCAATAATGATCTCTAGTTCTCCCTTGGACACAAACTCCTTCCTCCTCCACAAGTCTGAGAGGTAAACCATCCCATGTTCCTCCAATTTATTTATGATTTCGTTCTTTATGCCTAAATCTTGGACCCATTTTGATCTAATCTTAGTATGTGGTGTTAAATGTGGGTCCATGCCTAGTTTCTGCCATACTAATTTCCAGTTTTCCCAGCAGTTTTTGTCAAATAATGAATTCTTATCCCAAAATTTGGGATCTTTGGGTTTGTCAAAGATTAGATTGCTATTTTTATTCACTATCTTGTCCTGTGAACCTAACCTATGCCACTGATCAACTAGTCTATTTCTTAGCCAATACCAAATGGTTTTGGTGACTGTTGCTTTATAATATAGGTTTAAATCAGGTTCACTTAGACCACCTTCCTCTGACTTTTTTTTCATTAGTTCCCTTGCAATTCTCGACCTTTTATTCTTCCATATGAATTTTGTTGTTATTTTTTCTAGGTAATTAAAATAGCTTCTTGGGAATCTAATTGGTATAGCACTAAATAAATAGATTAGTTTGGGGAGCATTGTCATCTTTATTATATTCGCTCGACCTATCCAAGAGCACTGAATGTCTTTCCAATTATTTAAATCTGACTTTATTTTTGTGGCAAGTGTTTTGTAATTTTGCTCATATAATTCCTGACTCTCCTTTGGTAGATATATTCCCAAATATTTTATACTATCGACTGTTATTTTGAATGGAATTTCTCTTTGTATCTCTTGCTGTTGGATTGTGTTGGTAATGCACAAAAATGCTGAGGATTTATGTGGATTTATTTTGTATCCTGCAACTTTGCTAAAATTCTGAATTATTTCTAATAGCTTTTTAGCAGAGTCTTTGAGGTTCTCTATGTATGCCATCATGTCATGTGCAAAAAGTGATAATTTGATTTCCTCATTTCCTACTCTAATTCCTTGAATCTCTTTCTTGGCTCTTATTGCCGAGGCTAGAATTTTTAGTACTATATTGAATACTAATGGTGATAGTGGGCAACCTTGTTTCACTCCTGATCTTACAGGGAAAGGTTCTAGTTTATCACCATTACATATGATGTTTGGTATAAATCCCACTTGGTCATAGTGTATTATCCTGGGGATGATTTTCTGAAGTCTATTTGCTAATATCTTATTTAAGATTTTAGCATCAATATTCATTAGGGAAATTGGTCTATAGTTTTCTTTCTCAGTTTTCGATCTACCTGGTTTAGGTATTAGTACCATGTCTGTGTCATAGAAGGAAATTGGTAAGACTCCTTTAATCCCTATTTTTTCAAATAGTTTACATAGCATTGGAGTTAGTTGTTCTTTAAATGTTTGGTAGAATTCACCTGTAAATCCATCTGGTCCTGGGGACTTTTTCTTAGGAAGTTGGTTAATAGCTTGTTCTATTTCTTTTTCTGAGATGGGGCTATTTAGACTACTTACTTCTTCCTCTGTTAATCTGGGCAAGCTATATTTTTGAAGGTATTCTTCCATTTCATTTAAGTTATCGAATTTATCGGCATAAAGTTGAGCAAAGTAGCTCCTAACTATTGTTCTAATTTCCTCTTCATTAGTGGTGAGTTCACCCTTTTCATTTTCAAGACTATCAATTTGCTTTTTCTCTTTCCTTTTTTTAATCAGGTTTACTAAGGGTTTGTCTATTTTGTTGGTTTTTTTATAAAACCAACTCTTAGTTTTATTAATTAATTCAATAGTTTTTTTACTTTCAATTTTATTAATCTCACCTTTTATTTTTTGAATTTCAAGTTTTGTGTTTGTCTGGGGGTTTTTAATTTGTTCCTTTTCTAGCAATTTTAGTTGTAAGCCCAATTCGTTGGCCCTCTCTTTCTCTATTTTATGCAAGTAGGCCTGTAGAGATATAAAACTTCCCCTTATTACTGCTTTGGCTGTATCCCACACATTTTGGTATGATGTCTCATTATTGTCATTTTCTTGGGTGAAGTTATTAATTATGTCTATGATTTGCTGTTTTACCCAATCATTCTTTAGTATAAGATTATTTAGTTTCCAATTATTTTTTGGTCTATTTTCCCCTGGCTTTTTATTAAATGTAATTTTGATTGCATTATAGTCTGAAAAGGATGCATTTACTATTTCAGCCTTACTGCATTTGATTTTGAGGTTTTTATGCCCTAGTATATGATCAATTTTTGTATAGGTTCCATGAACTGCTGAGAAGAAAGTATACTCCTTTCTGTCTCCATTTAGCTTTCGCCAAAGATCTATCATATCGAACTTTTCTAGTATTTTGTTTACCTCTTTGACTTCTTTCTTATTTATTTTGTGGTTTGATTTATCTAATTCTGAGAGTGCAAGGTTAAGATCTCCCACTATTATAGTTTTGCTATCTATTTCCTCTTGCAGCTCTCTTAATTTCTCTTTTAAGAATTTAGATGCTGCACCACTTGGTGCATATATGTTTAATACTGATACTGCTTCATTATTGATGCTGCCTTTTAGCAGGATATAATGCCCTTCCTTATCTCTTTTAATTAGATCAATTTTTGTTTTTGCTTGATCTGAGATGAGGATGGCTACTCCTGCTTTTTTGGTTTTGCCTGAAGCATAGTAGATTCTGCTCCACCCTTTTACTTTTAGTTTGAATGTCTCACCCTGTTTCAGGTGTGTTTCCTGTAAACAACATATAGTAGGATTCTGACTTTTAATCCAGTCTGCTAACTGCTTCCTCTTTATGAGGCAGTTTGCCCCATTCACATTTATGGTTAGAAGGATTAATTCTATATTGCTTGCCATCTTATAACCCCTGCTTATGCTTTTCCCCTTTACTTCCCTCTTACCCCCCTACCCAGTATTAAACTGGTGAACACCATTTGCTTTTCACAGCCCTCCCTTTTTAGGATCCCTCCCCCACCTTAAAGATCATCCCCTTATTTTACCCCTTTTCCTCAAAATTTCTGTTTTCCCTTCCCCCTAGCTTACTCCTTCCCTTTCACTTTTCAATGAAGTGGAAGAAGTTTCACCATAAATCGAATATGTCTATTGATACACACTATGTTCATCTCCCTCCTTTCTTTCTCTCAGATATAATAGGTTACCTTTGCCTCTTCATGAGATGTAGTACCACCACTTTACACTTTGTTATGATATAATTTCCTTTCCACCTCTAGTTTCTAAGACAAATTGTACATATGTTCTTTATATATTTTTTTGGCAGAAGTATAGTTCTCAAGATTTCTTTTTACCTTTTTAGAAATCTTGAGTTCTGTATTTGAAGATCAAACCTTTTATGTAGGTCTGGTTTTTTCATCAAAAATAGATGGAATTCATTTATTTCGTTAAATGTCCATCTTCTTCCCTGGAAAATGATGCTCATTCTTGCTGGGTAAGTTATTCTTGGCTGCATACCAAGTTCCTTAGCCTTTCGGAATATCATGTTCCAGGCCCTGTGTTCTTTTAATGTGGACGCTGCTAGATCCTGGGTTATCCTTATTGTGGATCCTCCATATATGAATTGCTTTTTTCTAGCAGCTTCCAATATCTTTTCCTTTGTCTGATGGTTCTTGAACTTGGCCACTATATTTCTTGGCGTTTTGATTTTAGGGTCCCTTTTAGTAGGTGATCGATGAATTTTTTCAATGTCTATTTTACCCTTTGTTTCCAAAACGTTGGGACAGTTCTCTTTGATAATTTCCTCAAAAATGGTGTCCAAGCTCTTTTTTTCCTCACATTTTTCAGGGAGTCTGATTATTCTCAGATTGTCTCTCCTGGATCTGTTTTCCAGGTCTGTTGCCTTTCTAGTAAGGTACTTGACATTCTTTTCAATTGTTTCATTTCTCTGGTTTTGCTTGACTACCTCTTGGTTTCTCTTTGAGTCATTCATTTCTATTTGTTCCAGTCTAATTTTCAATGATGTATTTTCTTCACTCACTTTTTTTATATCTCTTTGTAATTGTCCAATTGCGTTTTTATCTTCTATGGAATTTTTTTTCCATTTAATCCATTTTATTTTTTAGAGAGCTGTTTTCTTTTTCCAGCTCACTAATGCTGTTTTCCTTGGAGTTGTTTACCTTTTCCAGCTCACTAATCTTGTTTCTCAGTGATTTGATTTCTTTATCCACTCTGTCTTTGAATGCATGGGATGACTTCTCCAGGTTCTCTTGCCAAGCTTCCCTTTCCTTTTCCCATTTCTCTTCCAGCTCTCTTGTGAGAGCCTTTTTGATTTCCTCTATGAGGTTCTTTTGTATTGAGGAGCAGCTTATATCCCTCCCAGGGGATACATCTGGGGACAGTCTGTTCCTAGTCTCCTCAGCATTTGAAGTCTGCTCCCTCTCCACACGGAAGCTGTCAATGGTTAGAGCCCTTTTGAATTTTTTGTTCATTTTGTCAGAGTAGGAATCAAAGAAAACAAACTGACAAGAGAAACAATTGGTCTGTTTTGCGGGGGATGGGGCTGGATGGTATTAATGGGGTTCCTCTACAGATTGGGGGTAGGGCCGCAGAGAGCCACTAACAGAACAGCAATGACTGTACTGAATCTGCACTCTGAGGCTCTGAGAACGCACTGAGTCAGTCCAGGTGGGGGTTGGGGGTGGCCGGGTTCTGAGAGATGCTGACTTTCTGGTGTTTTAATCTTCACCTCCGGTGTTTACACCCTCTCCGCTGCTCCAGGCTTGCTGCCAAGACGGTGTATCCACACTGGGGGAAAAGTCTTTTGCAGAAACGGCAGAGATCGTACCCCTCCCCTTCTGGTCTGAGCTGTGTGAGCTGCCTGTCTCGCTCTGGCTTGCCTGCCCTCAGTCTGCACCCAGTCTGTTCGACCCTCCCCCGAGAAAACACAGACCTTTTCTGGCGACATTCAAGGATGTCTTCTCTTGGTGATTATTTGTGGATTTCTTTATGGGTCAAGCATTAAGTCTGAAGCTTGTCATGAAGTAAGTTCTGAGAGAAAATGAGGAGCTCAAGCAGCTGTCTGCCTCCACGCCGCCATCTTGGCCAGAAGTCCTAATACATTTTTGATAGAATTGTAAAATGATCCAACCATCCTGGAGAGTAATTTGAAACTATGGCCAAAGGGCCATAAAAATGTGGGTACTTTTTTGATCCAGCAATGTCTCTACTGGGTCTGTATTCCAATGAGATTACAAATAATGGAAAAGGACCCACATATGAAAAAATATTTGTGGCAAAATGTTTGTGGCAGCCCTCTTTGTAGTGGTCAGAAACTGGAAACTGAGTGGATGCCCATCAATTGGAGAATGGCTGAATAAATTGTGGTATATGAATATTATGGAATATTACTGTTCTGTAAGAAATAACCGACAGGATGATTTTGGCAAGGCCTGGAGAGACTTACATGAAGTGATGCTGAGTGAAATGAACCAGACCAGGAGACCATTATATACTTCAAGAATGATACTTTTTGAGGATGTATTCTGATGCACGTGACCGTCTTCAACAACGAGATGAACCAAATCAGTTCCAATGGAGCAGCAATGAATTGAACCTGCTACACCCAGCGAAAGAACTCTGGGAGATGACTTTGGGATGGTTTTACAGCATATATTAATTTGTGCATTGGTATAAAAGGTGAATATCTTACCAGGTCTTATCCAAGATAATTGTATTGCTTGTTTAATGGCCTTTAATAAAATTCTAGCCACAAGCACTGGGTAAAGAGTAAGGCTTTGGTCTGGTTGTGCTGGCAGTTCTTCCACTCTATCACACTGTCTCCTTGATGAAGGACTGCTGTGGGTGCCACTTTTGTAGCAAAAACTGATATTTCCAAGGGTCTTTGAGTGACTCTTTCAACCACATTGGAGAAAGCCAGTTCAACTTCTCTCAAAGCCTGTTGAGTTTCTTTTGTAAGCTGACATGGCGAGTTTAAAGCACTGTTTTAGGGAGCTAACTTGGACTTAACATAGTTGAGCAAAATAACTCCTAATTTTGCTCTCATTTCCTCTTCATTAGTGGAAAGTTCTCCCTTTTTTAAAATTAACGCTTTTTATTTATAAAACATATGTATGGATAATTTTTCTACATTGACCCTTGCAAAATATTTTGTTCCAAATTTTTCCCTCATTCCCTCCACCCCATCCCCTAGCTGGCAGGTAGTCTAATACATATTAAATATGTTAAAATATATTCAATCCAACATATGTATACATATTTATACAGTTATCTTGCTGCACAAAAAAAATCAGATCAAGAAGAAAGAAAAAACTGAGAAAGAAAACAAAATGCAAGCAAACAACAGAGAGAATGACAAAACTATGTTGTGATCCTCATTGACCTCCCATGACCCAATGATAGCTATGGGTGTAGATGGCTCTCCTCATCACTGAACTAGTTTAAATCATCTCAATATTGAAGAGAGCCACATCTGTCAGAACTGATGATTGTATAGTCTTGTTGTTGCCATGTATAAAGATCTCGTCGTTCTGCTTATTTCACTTAGCATCAGTTCATGAAGATCTCTCCAAGCCTCTCTGAAATTATCTTAGTGGTCGTTTCTTATAGAACAATAATATTTCATAGCATTCACGTAGCATAATTTATGCAGCCTTACTTCAATTGGTGGGCATCCACTCATTTTCCAGTTTGTTGCCACTACAAAAAAGGGCTGCCACAAACATTTTTGCATATGTGGGTCCCTTTCCCTCCTTTGAGATCTCTTTGTAATATAATCCCAATAGTAACACTGCTGGATCAAAGTATAAGCACTGTTTGATAACTTTGTGAGCATAGTTCCAAATTGCTCTCCACAATGGTTGGACCCATTCATAGTTTCACCAATAACATATCAGTGTCCCAGATTTTCCACATACCCTTAAACTTTGGTCATTCTTGTTTCCTGTCATCTTAGTTAATCTGACAGCTGTGTAGTGGTATCTCAGAGTTGTCTTAATTTGCATTTCTCTAATCAATAGAGATTTAGAGCACCTTTTCATATGCCTATAAATAGTTTCAATTTCTTACTCTGAAAATTGTCAGTTTATTTCCTTTGACCATTTATCATTTGGAGAATGGCTTGAACTGTTACAAATTTTAGTCAGTTCTCTGCATATTTTACAAAAGAGGCCTTTATCTGAACCTTTGAATGTAAAAATATTTTCCCACTTTATTTCTTCCCTTTTCATCTTGTGTGCATTATTTTTTTTTATACAAAAACTTTTTAACTTAATATTGTAAAGACCAAGTTAGCACCCTGGATACCTTAGAATCAGCCCTAGTCAGGATAAGCAAAAATCCTTGGTCTTTATTCTTGGTATTAGGAGTAGAAGTGAATTGGATTGAAGCAGGATCTCCACAACCTCTCCTCTCTTTTTTTATTGCCCAAGGTGAGTCTGTCTCATCTTACTCCACCCCATAATCCTCCCCACAATTCTCTGTATACAACAAAAGATTGAACCAGCACAAAATAGTGGGAAGGGCCATTTTCCAAGCATATGCTAATCCAGTATTGTCCAATTGGCAAGTAGCCTTAAGTGCTTGCTTATCTGGCCTTAGTACATCAACTCAGTTTCAGCCCTTTACATAATATAATCAAAATTATCTATTGTGGGATCAATAGTGATGTCTAATTTTTCTTTGGTTGCAAATTCATTCCTCCTCCACAGATCTGAGAGGTAAACTATCCTATATACTTTTAATTTAATTATAATATCATTCTTTATGTCTAGATTATGAACCCAATTTGACCTTATATTGGTATTCAGTGTTACATGTGGTTCAATGACTCATTTATGCTATACTAGTTTCCAATTTTACCAGCAGTTTTTGTCAAATAGAGAATTCTTATCTCCAAAGTTGGGGTGATTGGGTTTGTAAAATACTAGATTGGTAGTTCTGTGAACCTAACCTATTCCATTGATCAATTGCTTTTGATGACTTCTGCTTTATTATATAGTTTTAGATCTGGTACATCTAGGCCACCTTCATTTTCTTTTCTTTTCATTAATTCCTTTGAAATTCTTGACCTTTTGTTCTTCCAGATGAATTTTGCTATTATTTTTTCTAGGTCAGTAAAATAGCTTCTTGGGACTTTTATTATTATAGCACTAAGTAAATAGATTAGTTTAGGTAGTATTATCATCTTTATTATGTTTGTTCGACCTATCCAAGAGCACTTGACATTTTTCCAATTGGTTAGATTTGACTTTATTTGTGTGGAAAGTGTTTTGCAGTTTTACTCATATAGTCCCTGACTTCCTTGGCAGACAGATTCCTAAATATTTTATCCTATTGATAGTTATTTTAAACGGGATTTTTCTTTGTATCTGCTGTTGGATTTTGTTAGTGATATATACAAATGCTAATGATTTATATGGATTTTTTTTCTTTATCCTGCAACTTTGCTAAAGTTGTGGATTACTTGTAACACTTTTTAGTTGATTTTCTAGGGTTCTCAAAATATACCATCATATCACCTGCAAAGAGAGATAATTTCTTTATCTTATTTCTTCTCTGATTTCTTTAACCTCTTTTTCTTTTCTTATCGCCAAAGCTAGCATTTCTAATACAATACTAAATAATAATGGTTATAGTGGGAAGCCTTGTTTCACCCCTGATCTTATTGAGAATGGTTCTATTTTGTGCCCATTACATATGATGCTTACTGATGGTTTTAAATAGATGCTACTGAATGTTTTAAGGAAAAGTCCATTTAATCCTAATCTCTAGTGTTTTTAATAGGAATGGGTGTTGGATTTTATCAAATGCTTTTTTCTGCATCTATTGAGATAATTATATGGTGTTTATTAATTTGGCTATTGATATAGCCAATTATGCTAATAGTTTTCCTAATATTGAACCAGACATACATTCCTGGTATAAATTCTGCTTGGTTGTGGTGTATTAACCTGAGGATAATGTTCTGTAATCTGTAATATTTTATTTAAGATTTTTGCATCAATATTCATTAGGGAGATTGGTGTATAATTTTCTTTCTCTGTTTTCATCTTACTTGGTTTAGCTATCAGTACCATTTCTGTGTCATAAAAATGAAATTATTTTATATAGTACTGGAGTTAATTGTTCTTTATATGTTTGGTAGAATTCACTAATAGATCCATCTGGCCATGGATATTTTTTTTTCTTGGGGAGTTGATTAATATCTTGTTCTATTTGTTTTTCTAAATGGGACTATTCAAATAATTTATTTCCTTTTCTTAAAATCTGGGCAATTTATATTTTTGTGAGTATTCCTCCATTTCTCTAAGATTATCAGATTTATTGGCATATCCCTTTTCATTTTTGATAATACCAATTACATTTTTTTCTTACCTTTTTCTAATCAAAGGAAGTAGAGGTTATCTATTTTCTTCTGTTTTTTCATAAGGCAAATTCTTAGTTTTATTTATTAATTCAACATTTTTTCTTTTATTTTATTAATCTCTCCTTTTATTTTCATAATTTCAAATTTTGTTTTAAATAGGTTTTTAATTTTAATAAAATGCACTTAGTATTTCTGCCTTTCTGCATTTGATTTTGAGTTTTTATGCTCTAATTCAAAGAGTGATATGAATTTGTCTCAAACCCAAGGAGGTTCCTTGGAAGTGCTTATAAGAGAAATTAAAAGACAAATAAAAGGGGGGGGGGTCCAAGATAGCTGAGAGAATATGTGTCTAACTAAATTCTCCTTTACTCTCAAACTAATTTTGATGAACCTCAGCCTCAGAGTTAGGCTTGACTGTCAAAACCCATGAATATCGGGAGTACAACACTTTAGTAATAGAGGATAATCTCAAAATTCACCAGAAAAGGTCTATTTTTGCTTGCGGGCAGGAGCAGAATCAGGAAAGTAGGTAGTGAGAGCACAGAAAACATCTCATTCTAAGGAAACCAGAGGAAGGGGGTAGGGATGTGGTCTTAACAGGCTGAAAATTTGCTGGGGGGATCTTTTCCACAGTGTAAGCTACTCTCAAGCCAGTAGATTAGTAGAGTATTATAAATACATGGGGTAAAGACTATAACCCCAAAATGCTAGAGTCTCTCTGGACCTGGCTACATCCACCCAGCACTGGGAGGGACTCAGCAAAATCTCAATGCAACCACTTATCCCAGTGCAGATGCTGATCCCAGCACAGTCATTGCTGTCCTACTGTGGCTTCATTGCTACTTCCTGTTGTCTGTTTTGGAAGCTTGGTAATACCACACTGCCCCAAAAGCAGACTGCAGTTTTCTTGTGTGTGTATGTGTGTGTGTGTGTTTTCAAAATGAGTAAAAAAGCAAAGCATGCTCTGATTATAGATAGCTTCTATAATGTAAGAGAGCAGACTTCAAAACCTGAAGAGACTAAAAACAGATTGTTTCCAGATGAAACCCCAAATAGTGAAACAATCTGGTCTCCATCACAGAAGACTGTCATAGAAGAAATTTAAAAAGCTCTTAAAAGAGAAGTAGAAGAAAAATAGGGAAAGGAAAGGCAAGCTTTGTATGAGGGTCTGGATAAGTCATGCTACTCATTAAAAGATAGAATGGATAAAGAAATCAACTCCATGAAAAACAGAATTAGTGAATTGGAAAAAAGAAAATAGCTGCTTAAAAAATAAAATTGGAGAAATGAAAAAAAAATTCCATAAAAGAAAACAACTCATTTAAAAATTCAATCGGACAATTACAAAAAGAAATAAAAAAGTAAATGAAGAAAACGATTCATTAAAAATCAGAAATGAACAAATGTAAATGAATGACTTGAGGAGACACCAAGAATCAATCAAGCAAAACCAACAAAATGAAAAAATAGAAAAAAAATGTAAAATACCTACTAGGGAAAACAAAGACCTCGAAAACAGATTTAGCAGAGATAACCTAAGGATTACTGGACTCTCTGAAAATTATGATTAAAAAAAGAGCCTATTTACTATTTTTCAGGAAATCATCAAAGAGAACTATCCACATATTATAGAAACAATGTAAAATAGACATTGAAAGAATTCATCAATCACCTACTGAAAGAGATCCCAAAATCAAAACTTCAAGAAATATTATGGCTAAATTCCAGAACTATCAGACCAAGGAAAAAGCATTACAAGTAGCCAGAAAAAAAACAAACAAAAAACAAAAAAAAAAACCTGCTGATTTATTATTCTTTAAATCTTCTTCTTACTAAAATTTTTTTCTTCAAACTTTTATAGCACAAGGTGCTAAATGTTGTATGTGGGAGGTTAAGGGAATGATTTTGTCCAGATTATCTATCACTATGCCATTTTATAAGCATTATGCCTTCAATTTCTAAGCTAGCAACATAATTCAAAGGCAAACAATATATAATATCTAGCAGCTATTTGTATATCTTGTAGAATGTCTTTCACTTATACTACTGTCTTCAAAAGAGTGTCAAGTAATTTATATTGATACTTCTTTCCACTTATTCTAATAAATTAACTAATTCCAAGATTCACTGGTTAAATTACTGAAACTCAAGTGTGAATAAAGTAGAATCATTTCATGAGACTGGTTTTTTTCATCTCTATTCCTTATTTTAATATTATTATATCAATATTATTATGTACCCTCTATACTAATATTGTTTTTTTTCAAATAGAAAAATATTTTTCTCCTATTTCTCACTAGAAAAAATTCATAGAATTATGCAAAATAATGCAAAAATGTTTTCCTCATTGCCCATGTAAATGATATCTAAATTTAGGTGAAAATAAATATATAAATATTTAGATGTAGATAGAGTATACTGAGGAAATGTAATAAAGATAGAATGAAGTACAGTCCCCAAGCTAGATCAGTGTGATGTTACTGTTAACAAAGTAAATCACTCTGGCAAGTTCAGCAGAGTCAGAGAACCTCAGAGAAGGAGGAGACTCTCTTCATTAAAACACACAATAAAAAAGGATCTTGGCATTATACATAGCATCTAGAAGACTATAAGATGATCAGTTCTGATGGATATGGCTCTCTTCAACAATGAGATGATTCAAACCAGTTCTAATTGTTCAGTGATGAAGAAAGCCATCTACACCCAGAGAGAGGCCTGTGGGAACTGAGTGTGGACCACAACATAGCATTTTCATGCTTTCTGTTGATGTTTGCTTGCATTTCTTTATTACATATTATATATTTATAAATTATTCTAAGGGACATAGGGATGAAAAATAACAATTATTCAAAACTAAGTGATCTTTAAGCTAACTTAGCTGGATTCTTGGAGTCAACTCAAACCAGGAGGCTACAGATCCAATTATAGAATTAATATGGCATAAAATGTTACATTGTAGAATAAATTCATTAGAAATAACATTAATTAAAATCTTTTCACAATAAATATATATTATAGAAGGCCTGAACTCTGAAAAGTTATACTTAAGACTCAGTATGATTGATGAGATAATAATTCTGTAGCTAAGCACATACTTAGTGTAATAATGTCATGTAATGATGTAATGTTCTACAACTGGTATATGCTCAATGTGGTGTAATGATGTAATCATACTGAAGTATTTAAGGGACAATTGGAAATTCTCTCTCAGGTGTAGCTTTCAGGCACAAACACAAGAGAAGATGCCAGATTCCAGACTCCATCTTTGACCAGCTAGCCCAGACATTATAATATATAAATACCTTAACTTTGATTTCTCATAAGAAGTATGTATATTTCTATGTTACATATACACATATATAAGCATAAATTAAGATCTGCATATCTATCTAAATAATATAATTTTGTATTTGGAGTCTATATTCTATATTAGGAGTTAGATAGCATCAGTCTTACTTTTCCATGACTTGAAGCTAAAATTATAATAAATTAAAGAATGAGTCTCAGAAAAATTGAAGATATCAGAGAAGAGTAAAATTAACAACAATTTTCAGTTTTTCAAAGGTTTTTTTAATTTGAAAAATATTTTTGCAGTGACATGAGAACCAATATTATTATAATTATACAAAGGAGAAAACTGAAACTCAAGTAGGTTTAAGATTTTAAAAAACATTGTGGTGCTTCTAAATAACAGAGCATTCCCAAGCATTCCTCTTTCCAATTTCAGTACTTAATTTTCCATACAATATTTCCAAATGCAGTAACTGCAAACCTTTTCAACTTAAGTCAAGATGAGTTGGAGAAATAAAAAAATATGTTGTTCATATTACATGAGCACTTGTATGGTCCAATGTGGAGGTGTCAAACACAATACCAGGGGACTGCACTAAAATCCACTACAGGCCTAAATTTGACTTGTATGGGATTAAAATTTAATAAGAACTAAATAACAAAGTGAGTAAAAATGAAACATAAACTATGTTTTTAAGTTGTTTCAGTAGCATCTGTCCAGTGGTGAATGCATTTGAGGTTTTTATGGCAACAACAGTGGTTTGATTTCCTTGTTCAGTGAATACAGTGAACTCATTTTTGCCAGGCAATGAAAGGTGTAGTGACTTGCACACAGTTAGGAAATGTCTGTGGATTGATTTGAATTCAGGTCTCCCTGACTCATGTCCCAGTGTTCTATCCACTTGAATTTTTAAAACCAGATAATATTACATTTTTTTCAAATTATTCCACTAAGTAATTTTTTATATTTATTTGTTTATTTTGCAAGGCAATTGGAATTATGTGACTTGCTCAAGGTTACACATCTAGAAAGTGTTAAGTATCTGAGGCTGGATTTGAACTTGCATTCTCCTGACCCCAGAGCCAGTGCTCTATACACCAAATCATCTAATTGCCCTTAACACTAGATTTTAAAACATAGTCATGATGCAAAACTAAGGAACACTAATGTATGGCTCAGTGAATTCTGTTTCTATTTCAGTTTCACATCATAATTTGTCTAACAGAAGGAAAAGTAGGTTGAAATCTGGAGATGTAAGCTTAAAGATTATGTTATTTTTAATCTGTGTCACCAAAGGCACCATACACAATATGTGGATTAGAGTTCTCCATTCTAAAAGAAGAAAAAGTTTGACTACATGATGACAGAGGTTGTTTCTAATGGGTAAATTCTATAATCCTTAAATTCCAGTGACCTTGCCTCTCTCCCATAAACTTCTGAAAGATATTAGTTTACCATAGTGTTACAACAGGTTTCTTTGAAGGGTAAGGGCAGTGTGCCTTAGGAGAAGGAAGGTGTACTCTGCCACAGGGCATACCAATATTTGAGAATTCGAGAGTCAGAGAAGATCAGTACAAAAGGGCTAATGGCTGGGAAACATGCTGCTAGGAGATTCAGTGTAGGCACAAACCAGGGCTGATGTTTATCCATTTTAAAGAAATAAAATGACAAGCCAGAATTAATAGAATAAAAGAAGACATATGTACTCACAAGGAGGAGGATAGCCTTGGTGGCTCTTTTCTCAGGGAAAGGTTTTGGAAAAACATGAGAACCATGAATATGTTTGACTTGTTGATGATGTCTGTGCAAGAACAGAACTAAGTAAGCATTGCTGCAGATCATGAATCCCAAACAAATAACATCAGGGATTGAAAAGACAATTGCAAAAAGGGGAGGATTGAAAGAGGCAGGAATTAAAATTGAGCAATATCCCAGATTCCACATCTTTGTGTTATTATTCATGTACCTTGAATTATGAATACTTCCAAGCAAAATAAAATTTACCACCAGGAAGAAGCCCCAGCAGAAAAAGCAGGCAGGGACAATAGACTTTGAAGCTTTGATTTTGAGTTCTGCACATCTGGAATTACTTGGACTAATGGTGATGACCTGAAAACCACTCAAGAGGCAGGTGATGCTGAGGGAAACACCCCGGGATACACTTTGGAAGTAAATTATAAGTTTACACCCAAGAAGATCTAAGAAATTATTGATTCCAAAGCAGGCAATCAGCTGAGGGATCCCCTTGGAGAGAATCACTTTTAAGTTGGCTAAAGTTAAGTGAGCAAAAATGCACTCTATGGACCTTAGCCTGTGGCCAGTGAGTAAAATCGAGATGTATAGGATCAGAAGGAAGACATTACCAAGAATCCCAACTCCCGTCTGAATAAGGAAGAAAACACCCAACACCAAGTCACTAAGCATCATTTTCTCCGAGTCTTGAAAACTGTGGTCAGTGCTAACAAATTCTAGGAAAAGATGAAAAATTTGTTAAGTTTATAAAGAGTGTTCTTAAGAGAATGGAGTTCCCTCTAGGGAACTTTGGGATAATCCTATCATTGATCTGATTTGTGATATAATAAACTTAAGTATTGAGATTGTTTTGATTGTATCTTCACTTGATAGTAAGGATATGAAAGTTAGCACAATAATAGAAAATCATATAGATATGATACCAGAAATCTATCTTCTAATATGGAGAATTTTTCTTTTGGTGGTAAAAGAATGAATTCACATTTTCATTGCTTTTCATTGCTAGAAGAGTGAATTCACAAGTTCAGTTTCAAAAGGTTAGGTGGGTAGGAATATTTTCACAATGCACTATTAATATATCATGAATAAAAAAGATAAAAATGACAGTTTAAAATGTGGAACTACCATAAAAGGTTCTGGGACCCTAGATGAGACAATCATCTTATCTCATATTTAATTATCATTAAATATACTAATAGTATTATTCTACAAGATTTATATGAGAATCACATGAAATAATAAGGCAAAAGTCTTACAGTCTCTAAGACATATAATAGATTTCTCAATTATTAGTTATTAATGATTGTTATCTTTATTAATGATAATCTAGTGACAATCTCAGACAAATAATATCTGGGATGTGAGAAACCAAAATTTTATTACATTTTTTTGCAAAAGAGATTGTCAAAGATATTTTAAGCCTCAAGTTGAACATATTTTGTGAATCACAAAAGTTATCCTACTATTTAATGAAATAAAACATCTTTAAAAGAGAAAATATTCCTACCTTGCTGCAAAATTTTAATACTTGATCAATTTAATTACATCTCAAAGCAACAAACAAGTCTGCTAATTAGGTATTTTATGTACATTTCTATAAAGTTTGGTATGTCATCGTAAAAGAAAAAAGACAAATATGTAGAATAAAGTAGTTAATAAAGAATTACTTATTACATGAAAATTATATGTAGGTTATTTCTAAAGTCTTATGGCTGGAAATAAAAAGTTATTCTTGTCTTTAATTAACTTAAGGTCCATGAAGGATACAAGACTATATGAACATTGATGTCTACAAGAATTATAGCAGTATGCCCTCAGGAGGGCATAATGCATTAAAAAGTAAAAACAAAATTGAAATATAGCAATAAAAATAATAGTAATTAACAAGAATAATATGATTACATTTAAACAGTGCCTAACATTTTCCAATCACTCTGATAATTACTTCATAATTTATATCTCAGTTAACACTGAACAATTGGATAGCCTCTGCATATACAACATTCAATTTTTATTTTCTATCTAATTTCTTTTAAATTGCTCATTTTCATTCTATTATAGAAGTACCTCTGGTTCTCCAAGTCTTTGCAAGTGGAACCAGGCTTCCATTTGATTTAATCACTCTGACCACTCTTCAGATAGGATCCTAAATCATAGATTTAGAAATGGAAAGGACCTAAGAAGCCATTTATTCAGTCAACCATTCAATAAACATTTTATTCAGCACTTACTATGTGTCAAACAATGTGCCAAAAGCTAGGAATACCAAGAAAGTCAGAAGTTAGTTTTTACTCTGAAGGAGGTCAGGTTTGAAGGGGAAGATGGCATGCAAAGAAGTATAAAGGAAAAAAAGCGACATATTAAATAAATTGGAGACAATCAACAAAGGGAAGACACTAGAATAGAGGAGAATCAGAAGAGGCATTAGGTAAATTTCCATCTGATGGTAAGATTTATTGGGAATTTGAAGGAATACAGTGAAGGAAGAAGGCAGAGAAAAGAGCATTAACTTCAGTAATGGGGCATAGATAATAAAAATGTCCATTGTCAGGAGACTGAAAGTCTTCTTTGTAAAATTTAAGGAAGAAAATGTCAGAGAATTACAGAGTACTTGCCTGGCTGTCAGGGGAATGCTTTCATGTGTGAGAAAACTGAAAAGATAGGAAGAGAAGTGAGAAAGACAGGATTTTATATTGATCCCAGAGATGATAGGGAACCACTGGATTCCACTGAGGAGAAGAGAGACTTGATCAGACCTGTGCCTTGAGAATATAATTTTATGGAGTGGAAGATGAACTGGAGAAAATATTTTGCAGAGAAACCAACTAGCACAATATTGTAACAATTAGGTGGTGAAGTCTTGCACCAGGTTGTTGGAAGAATAAAAAGAAAAAGGGGTTGGTCCTTAAGACAGATGTTATAAAAGTAAAATCAATAGGTCTTGATGACCAAATGGATATGGAGAGGCCCGATTCGAGAGTATAAGTAAGAAAGATGAAACCCATTTGGTGAGTTTGGGTGACTAGAAAAAATATTGATATTCTTAAAAATAATTGGGAAAGTTTCAGAGATCAGAGTGTTTTCAGGGAAATACATATTTGTTCAATTTTGGATAGGTTTTAAGATGTCAACAGAAATCCTAAATCAAGCTGTCTAATAAGCTAGTGGAGATATAAGACTAGAAAATAGTTGAGAAGTTAGGACTGATTAAATAATTGTTTGAATGCCTATATATTTTATATTATAGTGATAATATGTACTCTGAATAAGCTGACAAAGTGAAAAATTGTAAAGAAAGAAATGAAGAGAGTACATGTAAGAGACCATGGAAAATCAACATTTAGTAGTCATGGCCTGAATAAAGATTCACTAAATGATATTAAGAAGGAGCAGTGAGGTAAGTAGAAGTATCAAAAGATATTAGATCATAAAAACAAAGAATATCAAGGAGAAGGTCATCCACAATGTCAAAGGCTACAGAGATATTGATAAGGATTATCTTAAAAAGAGAACTACCTCTTGATATGAGTAAAGCAAAAGATAGAAAAGGAAGATAGCTGACTGATTTGAGATGAAGAAGAAAGAAGAAGAAAAAGCTCTTGGGCTATCTCTTTTTCAAATAAAAATGAGGCAAAGTTGTTATTTAAAAGAGGAGAGGAGAGAAGCTATTGGAACAGTGAGGAAACATGACAAGTTTTGGAAGTACTATTGTGGTGAGGAGGTTACTTAGTCAATAAGGGAAGTAGGAAAAGATTGTCTT
Organism: Sminthopsis crassicaudata; assembly: GCF_048593235.1. NCBI lineage: Eukaryota > Metazoa > Chordata > Mammalia > Dasyuromorphia > Dasyuridae > Sminthopsis > Sminthopsis crassicaudata. The sequence continues at coordinate 641,932,783 of NC_133619.1, read as the reverse complement.
TCTATAATTAGGATCCAGTTGAATTGACATAAAATAAATGAGGTCGGAACTAAAGCTTAATATTTCCTCATTTGCTTTGGTTTCTTGATTTTATAAGAATGGAAAATGAGTCTGAGAAAATGTCTGAAAAAGTCTTTTCCAAAAACACAGAAAATAAGGAGCAGATTTATTATTTGATAGACATGAAAATTCAAAAAAACTGGAATTAAAAGGTTTAATGAATCTAGATTTTCAGAGAAAATAAACCAAAAAAATAACTCCAAAACAACCATAAGAATAATCATTTAGTTAACATTTATATACCATTTTCATTATCAAAAAGCAGAGAAAATAGCATTTTATATTTACTGGATTGTTGACAAGGATGCTGGAAAATTAAAAGTAATGTTACCTAATATAGGAGCAAAAAGAAGTATATTTTTTTTTTAAAAAGAACTACAATGTTAGTCTGTCAAAGGATCTAATTAAACACTGTCAAACATTTAAATTTGAAAATGGATGGAAGACATAAATGGACAAATGATTTCAGAGATCTGCATATATTTTTATAAGTAATTTTCCTCATCAACAACAGTGAAGTATTAGATTTGAATTTTAACATGTTTTTAAAGCAGTGAAAATGGTACAAAAGAAAAAAATGAAAAAAAAGATGGAGAAATCCAATTCTATATAAATGAAATTCTCAGGAAGAAAAATATTTTTGAGGGTGTTGAAAAAAATTGTGAAAAATCAAAAGTGAAGTAGGGGGAATGGACTAATTAACCAATGTAAAACTCTTATTGTTTCTATTCAGTGGTTAAGGAATATGGAGGAAAGGAAGTAATTAATTTGTTCAAAGTCATACAAGTAGAATGATTTAGAGCCTAGAAAACTTTTTCTTTCTGAAAAGCTTGGGCCAAGCTACCTACTGAGGCTAAGAAACCTTCTTCAGTCTTAAACCAGTCTCCACATCACTTGAAAGGAGGAAGGAACTGGTTGTAGGAGTGGATTTTGAGTGAATTTTGATGAAAACCTGTGATATGTCCTGGGGTCTGCAAATGTAAGTTTATTGCCTAGAGGTCACAAGATGGGGGAGGCACGATGAATGACCTCAGGGTCAATAATCATCACCTTCTGGGAAATTTTTTTTTAAATATTTTTTTGATTCTTAGTGTCCTATATGAAGGGTTAATAACATGATTTCAGCTATATAGGTATTCAAATCAGACACTTACTGATAATAAATCATAATTTTGTGACTCCCCTATTCAATCGTACAGCCCCATAAGGGGTCATGACCCACAGTTTACAAAGCTACTTCATAGAATATGGAGCCACCTGAAGTTGCTTTATCTTTGGAGAATAATTTTTGTTCCATTGAGGTTGGGAATCAGAAAAATATTTATTCTGCCATCTTGTTTAGATTGCATGGAAATGAAGTGGGGGAGACAATGATTTTCACGCATTAATTTGTACATTTTTCTTCAATATATTCCCCAATTACATGTAAAATAATTTTATCATTTTTTTAATACTTGCATTCTAAATTCTGTTCTTCCCTCCCTCCCTTCTGTACCCCAATTATTGAAAAGGCAAGCAATTTGTTATAGCTCATATAGGTACAGTAATACAAAATAAATTTTGTAGTTATAGTATGAAAGAAATAGACAAAAAAGCAAGAAAAATAAATAAAAAATTGTACTTTGATCTGCATTGACTCCATCACTGGGTCTGTGGAGGTTATCTTGTATCATTATATTTCTGAGAAGAGATAAGTCTTTCATAGTTGATCATCATAGGACCTTGCTATTATTGCATGTAATGTTCTCCCACTCTCCCCATTTCATTTATTATCAGTTCATGTGAATCTTTCCTGGTTTTCCTGAGAGGATCTTGTTCATCTTATAAAACAACAGTATTCAATCACAATCACATACAACTTATATTGTCATTCCCTAATTAATGGACATTCCCTCAATTTTCAATTCTTTGCCCTAATAAGGAAGAGTTCTTTTAAGGATTATTACATATGCAGCTCCTTTTTTATTTTTTAGTAATCTTTTTATGGTATAGATTACAGGAGTGGTATTTCATGAGCATATCCTTTGTATGTATGTATTTGGAACCCTTTGAGCATAGTTTCAAATTACTCTACTGAATGGTTGAATTAGAACAAAAATGGAAAATGAAAAATATTGGAGAGAATATGGGAAAAATGAAACAATGCATTGTTGGTGCAGTTGTAAACTGATTTAGTCATATAGAGCAATTTGGAACTATGCCAAAAGGTCATAAACTTTGACCTAAAATTGCTATTTCTGATTCTGTATCCCCAAAATGATAAAAATAAAAAAGGAGAATTATTTATAGCAGCTCTTTTATGGTGACAAAGAATTAGAAATTGAGGGGATACCCATAATTTGGAGAATGGCTGAACAAATTGTAGTATGTGATGAAATGAAAAATAAGATGCTCTGAGAAAAACCTGGAAAAATTTACACAAGCTAATACAAAGTGAAATGTACTATGTACAAAGTAAGAGCAGTACAATAAGATAACCAGTAGTAAATGATCCAAGAATACTCTGAAAGACTTATGTTGAAAAATGCTAACCATCCCCATATAAATAATTAATGGTGTCTAAATACAGATTGGATCATACTTTAAAAAAAATTTTTTTGTCATGTTTTCTTTTATAATATAATTATGAGGGAAATGTATTTTGAATGACTATCCATCTATAATCTATAACAATTTTTGGTCTTATTATTGAAGCATTGGAAAGGGAAGAAGAGAAAGAATTTGAGACTCAAAATTTTAAAAAGAAATGCTAATTTCTACATATAATTAGGGGAAAATAAATTTAAAATAAAAGTTATAAATCTAGCAAGTGTCTAATGTTGGATATGTACTCAAGTTTTCCTGATTTTAGACACAGGGTTTTATTCACTGTGTCACCTAGCTTTCTAAGTTTACATTAATGATAAAAAATTTGGAAATGTATAAAATGAAAAGTAACCCTTTTACGGCAATTCCATTATTTAATGTATCATTATCAATAAATTTCCATGACAGGAGGAAAGTGCCTATAAAAGTACTAATAAGTAAATGATTCATCATAAAGCAGTCAAAGGAAATGCTGCTTTATGATATTTATTTGTTATTGACAAAGATATTGTTATTGACATTTTGAATATGAAATATGAATATAAAATTATATATATGAAAATATTGAAAGATATTTGTTATTGACAAAGATAAAGTAGGTTTGTTTTATAAAGAGCACAAAGTACTTTTCAGAGTTTTAATATTATTCTACTAAAAATTTTATCCAACTAAACATCGTCATACTAATGCTATTTATGGTTGAAAGTGGGAGCAGAATAAAAATAATGAAACTAGGACAGAGAACTGCATTTTGGGGATAAGTAATGCTTTTCCTCATCCCACAAGTTTAGAGTACCTATATTTTAGATTTATAATTATCTTCTTTTTAGGAGAAGTGAAAATGACAAAAAAGGAAAATAATGTGAAAAGATGGAGAAAACTGGTTCTATATAAATTACGTCAGGAGGCAAAATGTGTTTAAGGATGTTGTCATTCATTCTCAAAGAGGACCAAAATTGTTAATATATGAAAATGAGGTGGGGAAATGTAACTTATTACTAACCAAAGCAAAATACTCTTATTTGCATCTACTTCTAGATTCTGTGAAGGAAGATTGAAAAAGAAGCCAGATCAAATAGGCTTAGGTAGAATATAAGAGCATGAAAAAGATAAAGGAGTAAAGACTTAAATAAAGAAAATTAAGAGAGAGATGACAAGAAATAGCAAATATAAAGAAATGTTAGTGGAACATGTAAATATTAATCAAAATGATAGATTAAACAAGTAATAGAATATATTAGAAAAAGAGATTATATGCTGAAGCTAGCCTTAAGGAGTGATTACAATGGTTATTGAGTTGATATGGAAGTTGAAGAAAGGGCATTGAGGAGGAAAAAGATATTGAAAGATTATAATTGAATAGAAATATTTTAGCCAGGTTTAGAGCTAATGTGAAATGACACACACAGTTTACAAAAGAAAAAAGATTAAAATCTCAAACAATACTTTTATGGAATGTTGCTATAATTGTGTGATCACCTATACTGAACATTCAATTTATGTCTTTTTACTAGTCAAAAAATTACTCTTACTATTAATATAGGCTCCTATTTCTCCTAATGCTGAAGGTGAAGGGATATAAAAATTCATTCTTCAAAACCAAGTTGTTAAGGATGAAAGACAATGAAATGCTCCTAAAAAATAGAATTATTACTTCACTGGGTGGCAAAGGAGATCAAAGATAGAGTAGGCAATATTTTATTCCATATAGGAAAGTTAGGAAATTTTAAAATAGGTATACATTTATATCTCAAAAAAAAAAAGATTTGTGATACTTGCTGAGCAAAATGTAGGGAGATGATCTGAAAAAAAATCAGATGCATGTCCTCCATGGAATGATATACCACCATAGAAACATTAAAACTGTGAGGTGAAGGAATGTCATAGAAAAATTAGAAAAAAATAAAAGGAAGAGTGGTAGTTCAACATATAGCTATTGATAAGCACTTTCCTTCCTTTTGTTCCCAGCTTTTTGTGGAATAATATAATCTTGTTTTAGGGCCACAATTGACACTGTGAGAGGAAAATAAGTTATGAAGTTTTGTCATGCATATAGCTTATTTATATATTGTTGTTTTCATGTTTCACATATGTGTGTATGTATATATGTAAATGTGGGTAAGTATAAATATATGTATGTATATGTATTTGTATATATGCATGTGTATATTTATATCTATATGTGCATATGTATTTGCATGTGTATATGTATATACAAGCATATGTCATGTTTTTCTTTCTCTTTTTCTCTCTTTCTCTTCCTGTCTATATAAAGAATAAAGAAAAGAAAGCAATAGAGACCTAAAGGGCGAAAATTCCAGTAAATGAGGGAGAGAATTTACAGAAAAGAAAGAAAGATCTCAAAGGTTCTTCAAAGTAGAAGTATGAAAAAGAGCATAAAAGCAGCTCAGAGACGAGAAAATAACCTTAAAGACATATCCATTGGGGTAGAAAGAGCAAAGGAAGAGAATGAAGGGGGGAAGTCCAGGGGAGAAGGAAAAAAAAAAAAAGCTTTGGTCTATCAGGAAAGTGAAACATTGACATAGGATTCTGAAAAAATAAGAACAGAAAATGTAAAAGTAAAAAAAAACAAAACAAAACAAAAACAAAAATAAAAACAAAAACAAAAAAAACAAAAATGATATCAGCAGAGAAAGGTTTAGAAAAATGCCTTTGATAACATGTGTGGAATTTAAGCAGCTCTCAAGGCAGGGACAACAGTTAAGAGATGTGAAAGCATTATTTATGATAGGGAATAATTCATAGAGTAGGAAAGAAAAGCTCAGTTAATTCAGGGATGCACTAAGATACCAAAAAGTTCCAAGGCTTCTTAAGTCTTTTCATTGTCATTTCCACAGTGACTGAACAATACTTTAACTCTATGTCCTGGAAGAAATTTCCTGCTTCTAAGTTCCTAGATATAAAACTGGAATATAAGAAGAGATATACTCACCTGCTTGTTCTCTGCTTTTAAAATAAAGTGCTGTATCAAACAGAATTTGTGCCTTTGTTCATGTGTGTGTGTCTATGTATGCAAGTGTGATGGAATAGGCAGATTATAAAGACATGGACTGATAGAAGGGCTGGATTGTCTGAGCCCATTTATCGGGCAAATTGTGATTATCATGTCATGGGAAGTACCCATGACAATAGTCTGTCGAGGGAAAAAGGATGTGTCTAATAAAATGAAATTTTGTCCCAGATGAAAATGTCTTTGAGGATTCCTACTGATTGACAAATTTCCATTTGTAATAAATAATTAAAATGGTTAAGTCATGAAGCAAATACAAAAATAAAGAGAAAGTTTCCTGGGTTCCAAGAGACCAGAATTGTAACTATTAAAGAGGTCTTCACAGTCAGAGGAAGGAAAACTAATGCTAATTATAAGTATTTCCATTAGTAACTGGCTAGTCCTGAGGGATCCCAAGCATTGCATCATACTTTTTATCACTCAAATTTCCAGGCTTCCAGTGAAATCTCTAAATATGAATTCCTTGTTAAAGCTAATATTCCTAAATATAGTAGTGGTACCATTTTTTGTTTTAATGTTTTTGGTACAATTCCTAGGGTCTGCTGGCTTCACATCTTCCCCACAATGATCATCAGCAAAAAATAGACTATTGTCAGTAAAGAAAGTTATGTACACCTCAATAAGGGCCACAATTTTTCAATCTCTGATAAAATCCTCAGTAGTTGAAGACATTGCAATTAAGTCAAAAAAACAATGAAATTGGGATACCTTCTTTTCATTCTTATCGCTTATGTAATGTGTAACTCATGTGTGTTAAAGTATATGTACATTACATTGACTTATTTTGCCATGACTGTTGTCTGGAGCAACATGAATCAAAATATGACTTGTGAGGGAGCAAAAATGCAAAATCTAAAGTCATCTGTATATAATCACCTGTATATAACCTTCTCTAAGAAGACCTTGCTTCCCTTTGTAAGGAGAAGCAAAGGATTAAGGCTAGATGTTGGCCACTCTACTTTGTTCAATGAGAGAGACTATCGGGTTAGAATTATATTTTCTTCTCCCTGAAAGATTATTAATCTAGAAAGAGCAATTTTAATTTTAAGTGGTTCCCCCAGTTACACATCAAGAAAAAATTTAGTATTCATTTTTACAAAATTCTAAGTTCCAAAATTTTCTTGCTCCCCTATTCCCCCTCTTCCAAAGATGGTAGGCATTTTGATATGGTTTATACACTGTTCAATCATGTAAAACATATTTCCATATTAATTACAATTGTGAGAGTAGAAAATGACGAAAAGTTGAAAAATGGAGAAAAAACATATGCTTTGATAGATATTCAGAGTCCATCAGTTCTTTATCTGATTATGAATAGCATGTTCCTTTGTGAGTTCTTTGTTCTTGTCTTGAATAATTTTGCTGCTGAGAAGACCTGAATCAGTTTGAGTTAATTATCACATACTGGTGCTGATGCTGGATACAATGTTTTTCTGTTCATTCATTTCATATGCATCAATTCATACAAGTCTTCCAGCTTTTCTGGAATTGGCCCGTTTGTCAATTTTTTTTGTTCCAAGGATTTCTTTCTTCACTTTTTTGTTTACTTAATATTTTATTTTCCACACCTACATGTAAAATGATTTTTACATTTGTTCTTGAAATTTTGAGTTGCACTTTCTCTCCCTTTTCTCCCACCTTTCCCTCATTGAGAAGGTACATATGAAGTTATGCAAAATCTTTCTCTAAAAGTGATGTTGCAAAAGAAAATATTTATCTTCCCCTTACAAAAATCCTCAAGAGTAATAAAGTAAAAAAAAAAAAAGTGCTCCAGTCTGCATTCAGACCCAATCAGTCCTTTCTCTGAGGATGAAGAGCATTTTTCATAAATCCTCCAGGATATATTGGATCATTGTATTACTGAGAACAGCAATTATTCATAGCTGATCCTTCCACAACATTGTTATTTCTTTATACACAGCGCATTCCACTTTGCTTGAGTTTGTGGAGAACTTTCGAGGTTTTTTTGAGAGTATCTTGCTTATTATTCCTTATGGAACAATATTCCATCATAATCACATAATAAAATTTATTCTTCTATTCTACAATAGATGGATATCCTCTCAATTTCCAAAAGAGCTGCTATAAATATTTTTGTACATATAGATCCTTTTTAAAAAATTCATAACCTCTTTTGGGATTCATGCCTAGTAGTAGGATTTTTAGATCCAAGGATATGCATGATTTTATAGCTCTATGGGTATATTTAATATATTTTGTTCATTTATTAAGTGGGAAATGTTTTTTTCAAGAACAAATTTGATTCAGTTCTCTATATATTTGAGAAATAAGGCCTTCATCAGAGAAACTTTCTAGAAAGTTCTTTTCATAATTTCTATTGCTAACTATATTCCTCTCTGCATATTCTATTCTCTCTCTCCTTTCATTCTGTCCCTCCTTATAAATTGTTTTGCTTCTGACCACACCTTCCCACAATGCACCTTCTCTACTGTTATCCCCTCCTTCTTTAATCACCTTCATATGCTAAAACAGCTTTCTATATCGATAGTCTATAATCCCCTCTTTGAGTCAATTATGACAAGAGTAAGGTTCTCTCACTCTTTTCTCTCTGTTTTCCTCTCCATTGTAAAAGATTTTTCTTTCCTCATTTATGGCAGATAACTTATGCCATTCCCCCTCTCCCTTTCCCTTTATTCCAGCATGTTCCTTTCTCAGCCCTTAATTTTATTTATTAAATATTATCCCTTCAGATACTCAAACCTACTCCCTGTGTGTGTGTGTGTGTGTGTGTGTGTGTGTGTTTGTGTACACTTCTAACTGCCCTGATGATAAAATAAATTATTGTATCAAAATATTTTTATTGTAGGTTTCAATTAGTCAGATTATTCTTATGTTTTCCCTTCTTGATCAATTCTTCAGATGATTTTTTTATGAGATGTTTCACATTCTTTTCTGTTTCAATTTGTTCTTTTTCTTTTTTTTTATTATTTCTTAGTTTCATAATTTTTCTGGCTTAATTCTAGTTTTCAGTCATTTTCTTCTTTAAGATTATGGATCTTTTCTCTAGTTAGTTAACTTTCACTTCATAATCATTTTATTTTTTTTCTTGGATTGTTTCATTAAAAAAATCTTCAATTTCTTTTCATTAGATTTTTAAAGTCTTTTTGAGCCTTTCTATGAATTCTTTTGAGGAAGATGATAATTTTTCATGATTCTTTAAGGAAGGAGTGCTTTTTTTTTTTTTTAAACTTCACTATCTTTTGAAGATGAATGTGAGTTTTCTCCATTACCCTAGTAATTTCCTATGGTTAGATTCTTTCTTCTATGCTTTCTATTCAAAAAAAATATTCGTAGCAAGTTGTTAGTGTAATCACTTCTAGTCCTGCTCAATGGATGATGGTGTCCCTGACCTCAGTTTCTTCCTTCTGTTTTTAACTCTGTCCTAGAACCAAAACCAAAAATACCCACTCCCATATCAACCTACTATCTTCATTTACCTCTAACTAGAATGAATTCTTGCTTACTATTGCTAATTTTATTCTTCCCCATTTATTCTATTAATGCTCTCCTTCCACCCTGTCATCAAAAAATACTTTGTTACTTACTATTCCCCCTCTCCATTGTGCTCTGTCTGTTATGAACCTTCCCCCTTTCTGTATCCCATTCCCTTCCTACTTTCCTACAAGGTAAAATAGATTTGTATATACACCTTGAGTGTGTATTATATTATTTACTCTTTGCAGATTTTTTTCCCTTGAAGGCTTTGGTTTTAAGATCTTTAACTTTGTTATTCTCTTCTGAATTTGTGTTTTGATCATCCCTGTTACCATATTAAATTTATATGGCCAGAATTGTTTGCACATTTCCCCAGCTTGTTTTTTAAATTTTAACTATTTGTTCGCATAAGCCTCTTTTTTTTTTTTTTTTTTTTTTTTTTGAGTAGTGTGTGCAATGTCCGCTTCAAGTGTGCAGCTGTTTTTAGAGATCTTTCTGGGAAATTGTACATTTTCAGTTTTTCCAAGGTGATATGCTCTAAAAAGAAGTGTATTGACTCTTCTGGTCTACACTCTGGTCTGTGATTGACCATAAGAATTATTTTCTGCTCTGGAAGACTGAGGAGGATCCTTGCTCTACTCTGAGTATAAGTTTTAGAGTATTAGTTCTCTTCCTCATCATGTGATTCTGAGCCAGCACTGAAACCCAAATCTGAGTATGAGGAAAAGACTAGAGTCCTCTCTCAGGGGTAGCAAAGAGACCCCTATAATCTTCTCACCAGTTGACTCCCTTACCTTCTGTGGGCTGAGATCTCAGAAGCTGCAGCTGTTGCTGCTGCTGCTGTGATCAATGCTAATTCAGTGTCTTCCAAAATCAAGCTCAAGCTTCTGATTTACTGAAGTTCCCTTCATGTAGTAGTGCTCCAACCTTTCTTGATTATCTTCCAAATATCCTTGATGTCTGTGGTCTGAGAGACCTGGAAAGTGCCCATGCTATTTCTGGGGGTTGAGGTCCCTTTAAGATTCCTTTCTGATTCCCAACCTCCCCCCTACCATGGCTGAAGAAGCTAGGATGTTTGATTCACAAATCCTGGTCAAAAAGCACCCTTTTTGAATTCCAATGATATCCGGGCTTTACCAGCCCCCACCAGATGTGAGCTAACTTGGGCTTTCACAGCCCCCCACTATCTGCTCAGGTTTCCCCAACCCCCACAAACAGCTTCTTCCTTATCTAAAAACCCTTTGAATTTTATTCAATGCTAAACCTGGCCACAACCAGCCAGAAGCCTGGGACTCCACCCCCCTTCAAAATTATAAAAAGGGGATCCCTGAAAGTCTACTCATTGTAGGAGCCCCCCCAAACATGGAATCCTTTTAGCCATGTAAGGGTTCCTGTCTGCCCAGTGACCACCTCTGGCCCTGGCATCTTTCTACTTTTACCCTTACTTTCAAACTCCTACAATAAATCTTTTTTATCTATCTAGATTTTCAGGCCTGTAAATTCCTTTACAGGGGACTCTGCACCATCACTAGACTATCCTTGCGCTGAACCAAAAAGAGTTCCCCTTTTCCTAACTCTCATCATCATCGGGGAACCCTGAAAACAGAAACCCTGAAAAATGGAACCCCCAAATTAATCTTAACCTTTTCAGGTCTCTCAGAACCAATCTGGGTTCTCAGCTGCTCTCATAGTGTTTGTCTGAGAAATCTGTATTCCTACCAGGGAATCTGGGACTTTTTTTTTCTTTCCCTGTCTTGCTGTGAACATCCAAGCCACTTTAGGCTTGGGTCCTTGTTAGAGCTCTACCTTGCTCAGGCACAATTCCTTACAAATTGCTGTGATTTGACAAAAGGCTTTCTTTTGTTTCACTCTTTGTCTCTAGAGATATCAGAGAAACTGAAAGAATTTGGAAAACTAAAAGCTTTTACCTGTCCACAATCTAGACACACCTCTGCCTCTTAAAAACCCTTTCTTAGTAGATGCTTGCTTTGAAAAAACCATCCACACAGTTGAAAGTAATAACAAGAAAACCAATAGTAGTTTTATGATTATCCCATCAGATGCTGATTCACCCATTCTTTAGAATGGGTGAGTCACAAGAGCATAACAATAAAGAGCATTTCTTAAAATGATAAGCAGTATCTATTTAAAATGACCAGCAAGCATTATCTGTTGTTGGAATACAAGAGAGGTGTTGGAATCCTTGGGAGCCACCTGAAAGTGGATGCTGGAGATCCAACCCAGAATGCATCTCTTCTTGTGAGAGGATGATACAAGGAGACAAACAGGCAGTTGCTGTTCTCTGACCTCTGTGACTGAGAGAGTAGAAACCTTTCCAATAAGATGAGGGATGAATTAAGGATGCCAATTATGACCATTATTATTCAATATAGTTCTAGAAATGTTCATTGTAAAACTAAGAAAAATATATTAAAGGAATTACTATAGGCAACAAAGAAACAAATCTAATAATACCATTACTATCCTATATATGTATTGTTCCTTTTTGGTTTGGTTTTCTTGGGGTCTCTGGGAGCAGCCTTTTCAGTTCAGTAATCCCTTGAGTATCCAGGGGTGAACGTCGAAATCCTTTATTATCTCCTTCACTTGGGGTTCGGCCAGTTTTCTTAGAGGCCTTCTGAAGTCTTGGTTTCAGTGAAGAAGTGCAGGAGGAAAGCCTGCCAACAAGGTGGTATGAGATGCAATAAATGAATCTAAGTCCAAGGGCTTGTGCTCTACTCTCAAGCCTTTTGTCCACTTGTCTTCTGTGGCTCTGCCCCTGGCTGAATTTATTTGAGCTTATGTGCTCTCTAATCATAGGTCTGAATCTTGTAGAACTATATTAAGTACTAACTTACATGTACTGAACTACCAGTGTCTTCATCAATTCCACTAACATTCTTTGTTTCAAGTTCAGAATTCTGGCCCATAAAAAAGAATTAGAGAACATTATGAAATATGAAATGGACAATTTTCATTTCATTAAATTAAAACGTTTGTGCACAAACAAAGCATATGTAGGCAAAATTAAAAGGGAAGGAGAAAGCTGGGGAAAATTTTGTACAGCCAGGTTTCTGATAAAGGCCTCATTTCTAAAATATGCAGATAATTAGCTCAGATTTATAAGATTACACTTCATTTCCCAATTGATAAGTGGCCATAGGATACCTAATGGACAATTTTCAGATGAAGAAATTAAAGCCATTTTTAGTCATACAGAAATTTGCTCTCAATTGTTATTTATTAGAATGTAAATTAAGACAATTCTAAGATTACATTTCACAACTCTCAGATTGGCTAAAATGACCAGCAAAGTTAATGATAAATGCTGGAGGGGATGTGGGAAAACTAGGATACCACTACATTGTTGATGGAGTTGTAAAATGATCCAACCATCCTGGAGAGTAATTTGAAACTATGGCCAAAGGGCCATAAAAATGTGGGTACTTTTTTGATCCAGCAATGTCTCTACTGGGTCTGTATTCCAATGAGATTACAAATAATGGAAAAGGACCCACATATGAAAAAATATTTGTGGCAAAATGTTTGTGGCAGCCCTCTTTGTAGTGGTCAGAAACTGGAAACTGAGTGGATGCCCATCAATTGGAGAATGGCTGAATGAATTGTGGTATATGAATATTATGGAATATTACTGTTCTGTAAGAAATAACTGACAGGATGATTTTGGCAAGGCCTGGAGAGACTTACATGAAGTGATGCTGAGTGAAATGAACCGGACCAGGAGACCATTATATACTTCAAGAATGATACTTTTTGAGGATGTATTCTGATGCACGTGACCATTTTCAACAACGAGATGAACCAAATCAGTTCCAATAGAGCAGTAATGAATTGAACCTGCTACACCCAGCGAAAGAACTCTGGGAGATGACTTTGGGATGGTTTTACAGCATATATTAATTTGTGCATTGGTATAAAAGGTGAATATCTTATCAGGTCTTATCCCAGATAATTGTATTGCTTGTTTAATGGCCTTTAATAAAATTCTAGCCACAAGCACTGGGTAAAGAGTAAGGCTTTGGTCTGGTTGTGGTGGCAGTTTATCCACTCTATCATGCTGTCTCCTTGATGAAGGACTGCTGTGGGTGCCACTTTTGTAGCAAAAACTGATATTTCCAAGGGTTTTTGAGTGACTCTTTCAACCACATTGGAGAAAGCCAGTTCAACTTCTCTCAAAGCCTGTTGAGCTTCTTTTGTAAGCTGACATGGCGAGTTTAAAGCACTGTTTTAGGGAGCTAACTTGGACTTAACATAGTTGAGCAAAATAACTCCTAATTTTGCTCTCATTTCCTCTTCATTAGTGGAAAGTTCTCCCTTTTTTAAAATTAACGCTTTTTATTTATAAAACATATGTATGGATAATTTTTCTACATTGACCCTTGCAAAATATTTTGTTCCAAATTTTTCCCTCATTCCCTCCACCCCATCCCTTAGCTGGCAGGTAGTCTAATACATATTAAATATGTTAAAATATATTCAATCCAACATATATATACATATTTATACAGTTATCTTGCTGCACAAAAAAAATCAGATCAAGAAGAAAGAAAAAACTGAGAAAGAAAACAAAATGCAAGCAAACAACAGAGAGAATGACAATACTATGTTGTGATCCTCATTGACCTCCTATGACCCAATGACAGCCATGGATGTAGATGGCTCTCTTCATCTCTGAACAAGTTTGAATCATTTCACTGTTGAAGAGATGATTGTATAGTCTTGTTGTTGCCATGTATAATGATCTTGTCGTTCTGCTTATTTCACTCAGTATCAGTTCATGAAGATCTCTCCAAGCCTCTCTGAAATTATCTCGGTGGTCGTTTTTTATAGAACAATAATATTTCATATAGAACAAATGCATTCACATAGCATAATTTATGCAGCCTTACTTCAATTGGTGGGCATCCACTCATTTTCCAGTTTGTTGCCACTACAAAAAGGGCTGCCACAAACATTTTTGCATATGTGGGTCCCTTTCCCTCCTTTGAGATCTCTTTGTAATATAATCCCAATAGTAACACTGCTGGATCAAAGTATAAGCACTGTTTGATAACTTTGTGAGCATAGTTCCAAATTGCTCTCCACAATGGTTGGACCCATTCATAGTTTCACCAATAACATATCAGTGTCCCAGATTTTCCACATACTCTTAAACTTTGGTCATTCTTGTTTCCTGTCATCTTAGTTAATCGGACAGCTGTGTAGTGGTATCTCAGAGTTGTCTTAATTTGCATTTCTCTAATCAATAGAGATTTAGAGCACCTTTTCATATGCCTATAAATAGTTTCGATTTCTTACTCTGAAAATTGTCAGTTTATTTCCTTTGACCATTTATCATTTGGAGAATGGCTTGAACTGTTACAAATTTTAGTCAATTCTCTGCATATTTTACAAATGAGGCCTTTATCAGAACCTTTGAATGTAAAAAATATTTTCCCACTTTATTTCTTCCCTTTTCATCTTGTGTGCATTATTTTTTTTTATACAAAAACTTTTTAACTTAATATTGTGAAGACCAAGTTAGCACCCTGGATACCTTAGAATCAGCCCTAGTCAGGATAAGCAAAAATCCTTGGTCTTTATTCTTGGTATTAAGAGTAGAAGTGAATTGGATTGAAGCAGGATCTCCACAACCTCTCCTCTCTTTTTTTATTGCCCAAGGTGAGTCTGTCTTGTCTTACTCCACCCCTTAATGTTCCCCACAATTCTCTGTATACAACAAAAGATTGAACCAGCACAAAATAGTGGGAAGGGCCATTTTCCAAGCATATGCTAATCCAGTATTGTCCAATTGGCAAGTAGCCTTAAGTGCTTGCTTATCTGGCCTTAGTACATCAACTCAGTTTCAGCCCTTTACATTATATAATCAAAATTATCTATTGTGGGCTCAATAGTGATGTCTAATTTTTCTTTGGTTGCAAATTCATTCCTCCTCCACAGATCTGAGAGGTAAACTATCCTATATTCTTTTAATTTTTTTATAATATCATTCTTTATGTCTAGATTATGAACCCAATTTGACCTTATCTTGGTATTCAGTGTTACATGTGGTTCAATGACTCATTTATGCTATACTAGTTTCCAATTTTACCAGCAGTTTTTGTCAAATAGCGAATTCTTATCTCCAAAGTTGGGGTGATTGGCTTTGTAAAATACTAGATTGGTAGTTCTGTGAACCTAACCTATTCCATTGATCAATTGCTTTTGATGACTTCTGCTTTATAATATAGTTTTAGATCTGGTACATCTAGGCCACCTTCATTTTCTTTTCTTTTCATTAATTCCTTTGAAATTCTTGACCTTTTGTTCTTCCAGATGAATTTTGCTATTATTTTTTCTAGGTCAGTAAAATAGCTTCTTGGGAGTTTTATTATTATAGCACTAAGTAAATAGATTAGTTTAGGTAGTATTATCATCTTTATTATGTTTGTTCGACCTATCCAAGAGAACTTGACATTTTTCTAATTGGTTAGATTTGACTTTATTTGTGTGGAAAGTGTTTTGCAGTTTTATTCATATAGTCCCTGACTTCCTTGGCAGACAGATTCCTAAATATTTTATCCTATTGATAGTTATTTTAAATGGGATTTTTCTATGTATCTGCTGTTGGATTTTGTTAGTGATGTATACAAATGCTAATGATTTATATGGATTTTTTTCTTTATCCTGCAACTTTGCTAAAGTTGTGGATTACTTGTAACACTTTTTAGTTGATTTTCTAGGGTTCTCAAAGTATACCATCATATCACCTGCAAAGAGTGATAATTTCTTTATCTGATTTATTCTCTGATTTCTTTAACCTCTTTTTCTTTTCTTATTGCCAAAGCTAGCATTTCTAATACAATACTAAATAATAATGGTTATAGTGGGAAACCTTGTTTCACCCCTGATCTTATTGAGAATGGTTCTATTTTGTCCCCATTACATATGATGCTTGCTGATGGTTTTAAATAGATGCTACTGAATGTTTTAAGGAAAAGTCCATTTAATCCTAATCTCTAGTGTTTTTAATAGGAATGGGTGTTGGATTTTATCAAATGCTTTTTTCTGCATCTATTGAGATAATTATATGGTGTTTATTAATTTGGCTATTGATATAGCTAATTATGCTAATAGTTTTCCTAATATTGAATCAGACATACATTCCTGGTATAAATTCTACTTGGTTGTGGTGTATTAACCTGAGGATAATGTTCTGTAATCTCTTTGCTAATATTTTATTTAAGATTTTTGCATCAATATTCATTACGGAGATTGGTGTATAATTTTCTTTCTCTGTTTCCATCTTATTTGGTTTAGCTATCAGTACCATGTCTGTGTCATAAAAATGATTTGGTAGGAGTCCTTCATTCTTTATTTTTTTCAAATTATTTTGTATAGTACTGGAGTTAATTATTCTTTATATGTTTGGTAGAATTCACTAGTAAATCCATCTGGCCATGGATTTTTTTTTTTCTTAGGAAGTTCTTTAATATCTTGTTCTATTTTTTTTCTAAATGGGACTGTTCAAGTAATTTATTTCCTTTTCTTAAAATCTGAGCAATTTATATTTTTGTGAGTATTCTTCCATTTCTCTAAGATTATCAGATTTATTGGCATATCCCTTTTCATTTTTGATAATACCAATTTTTCTAATCAAAGGAAGTAGAGGTTATCTATTTTCTTGTTTTTTTTCATAAGACCAATTCTTAGTTTTATTTATTAATTCAACATTTTTCTTTTATTTTATTAATATCTCCTTTTATTTTCATAATTTCAAATTTTGTTTTAAATAGGTTTTTAATTTTAATAAAATGCACTTACTATTTCTGCCTTTCTGCATTTGGTTTTGAGTCTTTATGCTCTAATTCAAAGAGTGATATGAATTTGTCTCAAACCCAAGGAGGTTCCTTGGAAGTGCTTATAAAAGAAATTAAAAGACAAATAAAAGGGGGGGGGAGCCAAGATGGCTGAGAGGATATGTGTCTAACTAAACTCTCCTTTACTCTCAAACTAATTTTGATGAACCTCAGCCTCAGAGTTAGGCTTGACTGTCAAAACCCATGAATATTGGGAGTACAACACTTTAGTAATAGAGGAAAATCTTAAAATTCACCAGAAAAGGTCTATTTTTGCTTGCCGGCAGGGATGCAATGAAGGTAGGGCAGGAGCAGAATCAGGCAAGTAGGTAGTAAGAGCACAGAAAACATCTCATTCTAAGGAAACCAGAGGAAGGGGGTAGGGATGTAGTCTTAACAGGCTGAAAATTTGCTGGGGGGATCTTTTCCACAGTGTAAGCTACTCTCAAGCCAGTAGATTAGTAGAGTATTATAAATACATGGGGTAAAGACTATAACCCTAAAATGCTAGAGTCTCTTTGGACCTGGCTACACCCACCCAGCACTGGGAGGGACTCAGCAAAATCTCAATGCAACCACTGATCCCAGTGCAGATGCTGATCCCAGCACAGTCCTTGCTGTCCCACTGTTGCTTCATTGCTACTTCCTGTTGTCTGTTTAGGAAGCTTGGTGATACCACACTGCCCCAAAAGCAGACTGCAGTTTTCTTGTGTGTGTGTGTGTGTGTGTGTGTGTGTGTGTGTGTGTGTGTGTGTGTTTTGTCAAAATGAGTAAAAAAGCAAAGCATGCTCTGATTATAGATAGCTTGTATAATGAAAGAGAGCAGACTTCAAAACCTGAAGAGACTAAAAACAGATTGTTTCCAGATGAAACCCCAAATAATGAAACAACCTGGTCTCCATCACAGAAGAATGTCATAGAAGAAATTTAAAAAGGCTCTTAAAAGAGAACTAGAAGAAAAATGGGGAAAGGAAAGGCAAGCTTTGTATGAGGGTCTGGATAAGTCATGCTACTCATAAAAAGGTAGAATGGATTAAGAAATCAAGTCCATGAAAAACAGAATTAGTGAATTGGAAAAAAGAAAATAGCTGCTTACAAAATAAAATTGGTGAAATGAAAAAAAATTCCATAAAATAAAACACCTCATTTAAAAATTCAATCGGACAATTACAAAAAGAAACAAAAAAGTAAATGAAGAAAACAATTCATTAAAAATCAGAATTGAACAAATGGAAATGAATGACTTGAGGAGACACCTAGAGTCAATCAAGCAAAACTAACAAAATGAAAAAATGGAAAAAAATGTAAAATACCTACTAGGGAAAACAAAGACCTCAAAAACAGATCTAGGAGAGATAACCTAAGGATTACTGGACTCTCTGAAAATTATGATTAAAAAAATAGCCTAATTACTATTTTCCAGGAAATCATCAAAGAGAACTATCCACATATTATAGAAACAATGTAAAATAGACATTGAAAGAATTCATCAATCACCTACTGAAAGAGATCCCAAAATCAAAACTTCAAGAAATATTATGGCTAAATTCCAGAACTATCAGACCAAGGATAAAGCACTATAAGCAGCCAGAAAGAAACAAACAAAAAAAAACCCAAAAAACAAAAAACAAAAAAAACCTCCTGAATTATTATTCTTTAAATCTTCTTACTGAAATCTCTTTCTTCAAACTTTTATAGCACAAGGTGCTAAATGTTACATGTGGGGGATTAAGGGAACGATTTTGACCAGATTATCTATCACTATGCAATTTTATAATCATTATGCCTTCAATTTATAAGCTAGCAACATAATTCAAAGGAAAACAATCTATAATATCTAGCAGCAATTTGTATATGTTGTAGAATGTCTTTCACTTACACTACTGTCTTCAAAAGAGTGTCAAATAATTTATATTGATACTTCTTTCCACTTATTCTAATAAGTTAACTAATTCCAAGATTCACTGGTTAAATTACTGAAACTCAAGTATGAATAAAATAGAATCATTTCATGAGACTGGGTTTTTTCATCTCTATTCCTTATTTTAATATTATTATATGAATATTATTACGTACCCTCTATACTAATATTGTTTTTGTCAAATAGAAAAATATTTTTCTCCTATTTCAAATTAGAAATAATTCATACAATTATGCAAAATAATGCAAAAATGTTTTCCTCATTGCCCATGTAAATGATATCTAAATTTAGGTGAAAATAAATATACAAATATTTAGATGTAGATAGAGTGTAGTGAGGAAATGTAATAAAGATAGAATGAAGTACAGTCCCCAAGCTAGATCAGTGTGATGTTACTGTTAACAAAGTAAATCACTCTGGCAACTTCAGCAAAGTCAGAGAACTTCAGACAAGGAGGAGACTCTCTTCATTAAAACACACAATACAAAAGGATCTTGGCATTATACATAGCAACAAGAAGACTATAAGATGATCAGTTCTGATGGATGTGGCTCTCTTCAACAATGAGATGATTCAAACCAGTTCCTATTGTTCAGTGATGAAGAAAGCCATCTACACCCAGAGAGAGGCCTGTGGGAACTGAGTGTGGACCACAACATAGCATTTTCATGCTTTCTGTTGATGTTTGCTTGCATTTATTTATTACATATTATATATTTATAAATTATTCTAAGGGATATAGGGATGAAAAATTACAATTATTCAAAACTAAGTGATCTTTAAGCTAACTTAGCTGGATTCTTGGAGTCAACTCAAACTAGGAGGCTATAGATCCAATTATAGAATTAATATGGCATAAAATGTTACATTGTAGAATAAATGCAGTAGAAATAATATTAATTAAAATCTTTTCACAGTAAATATTTATTATAGAAGGCCTGAACTCTGAAACTGTGTACTTAAGACTCAGTATGATTGATGAGATAATAATTCTGTAGCTAAGCACATACTTAGTGTAATACTTAATGTGATGTAATGATGTAATGTTCTACAGCTGGTATATGCTCAATGTGATGTAATGATGTAATCATACTGAAATATTTAAGGGACAACTGGAAATTCTTTCTCAGTTGTAGCTTTTAGGCACAAACACAAGAGAAGATGCCAGATTCCAGACTCCATCTTTGACCAGCTAGCCCAGATATTACAATATATAAATACCTTAACTTTGATTTCTCATAAGAAGTATGTATATTTCTGCGTTACATATACACATATATAAGCATAAATTAAGATCTGCATATCTAGCTAAATAATATAATTTTGTATTTGGAGTCTATATCCTATATCAGGAGTTAGATAGCATCAGTCTTACTTTTCCATGACGTGAAGCTAAAATTATAAAAAATTAAAGGATGAGTCTCAGAGAAATTGAAGATATTAGAGAAGAGTAAAATTAACAATTTTCAGTTTTTCAAAGGTTTTTTTTATTTGAAAAATATTTTTGCAGTGACATGAGAACCAATATTATTATAATTATACAAAGGAGAAAACTGAAACTCAAGTAGGTTTAAGATTTTAAAAAACATTGTGGTGCTTCTAAATAACAGAGCATTCCCAAGCATTCCTCTTTCCAATTTCAGTACTTAATTTTCCATACAATATTTCCAAATGCAGTAACTGCAAACCTTTTCAACTTAAGTCAAGATGAGGAGGAGAAATAAAAAAAAATGTTGTTCATACTACATGAGCACTTGTATGGTCCAATGTGGAGGTGTCAAACACAATACCAGGGGACTGCACTAAAATCCACTACAGGCCTAAATTTGACTTGTACAGGATTAAAATTTAATAAGAAATATATAACAAAATGAGTCAAAATGAAATGTAAATTATGTTTTTTAGTTGTTTCAGTAGCATCTGTCCAGTGGTGAATGCATTTGAGGTTTTTATGGCAACAACAGTGGTTTGATTTCCTTCTTCAGTGGATATAGTGAATTCATTTTTGCCAGGCAATGAAAGGTGTAGTGACTTGCACACAATTAGGAAATGTCTGTGGGTAGATTTGAATTCAGGTCTCCCTGACTCATGTCCCAGTTTTCTATCCACTTGAATTTGGAGAGTTGGAACTCCTCTTTTCTTACCTCGTGGATTTTCTACTTCCACACGTGGGCTTGATTTCCCAACCCCCTACAAGTACTTATAAAACAGTGTTTATGTTTAGAATGGTTTGGAAAATTGCTGTTTTAATCACTAGAATAAATAGTGTGTGATCTTTGACCCAGGAGGAAAAGCAATATCAGATTTATTGATTCACACTCCTGAAGTACAATTCAGCATCAGAAACTAAAACTTTGATTTTAGGCAAAAGAATTCAGGGATATAGCTGAGTGTTTTTTTTTTTTTTTTTCATTAACTGTATGAGTGGCAGGCCACTGAAAAAGTATCAGCTCTTTTAAGAACTTTTAGAGCGAGTGAGAAAGTGCTCAGATAAATATACCCTAAATGTCCATTTTCAGAGTGGACCTTCAAATCATTTACAATCAGGCTGTTAGAGTCTAATATTTGCAAATTGTGATAACTAAAGAGGAAGCTAAAAGCATGGCAGAAGGCTATACAGCTTATCTTTCTTTCACTCTCCTATACTCCCTATAGGACAAAACCCTTATGGTTTGAAATTTAATGTTTTAAGACCAATGGACATTATGGCTTCATTCCAATCTGGAGAAGCAGCTAGACATGTGATCAACCATTTTTCCATTGTAGAAATTTCACATGCATTTAAGACAGTTATGGATTGGCTTACAAATATTTTGCCTTCAGGTGTTTTTGCATTGAATTTGGCTTTGCCCATTCCATTGGCATTTCTTATAATCCTATTAGTAAAGTCATAACTGCACAGACTATATCGCCAAAATCTTCTCTTTTAAACAAGAGAAGGGAATTTTGGGATATACACAAGATGTGGCAATACATGTATGTGATTGCTTGCAATTTTTAAATTTTGATTTTACATTTTTAAACACTTTTGTTTTTACATCTTTAAAGTATTTTGATTTTACATTACTATTTTGATTTTATATTTTTAAGTTATTTTGGTTTTACACTTTTAATCTATTTTGGTTTTACACTTTTAAATTATTTTGGATTTACATTTTTAAATTCTTTGCATTTTACTTTAGCAATGCACTTCGGGCATACACAGAAAGTGCAGCTAAGTGACAGACTGACTAACTTTTGTCTGACTTTTGTTCATCTTTTTGACAACAACTTTGTTTCCACTGTGATATGGAAAGGCCTGGATGGCATTTGGAAAGGCCCAAGATGGGCCCCGGGTACATTCCTTCCTAGGTGCAGATCCAGCAGCAGAGTTCATTCCCACCAGAGACATTTGTAACCTGGGGATCCAAGAGAAGGGCCAGACAACAGCCCAGAGGGACTGGCCAGATGTCAGCAGCCCTTCAGACGCTGATGGCAGCAATGTCCCTCCTGACCGTGCCACCAGAGACATCAGACACAGTTCCAGTGTAGCAGCTGAAATGGACTGTTTTGGGTGATATGCAATATAAAGACTGTAAATGGATGGGCCTGCTTGCTTCTCCTGTAGCTACTTGCCATATGGTGGCCTGGGGAGAGGCTTTGCCCTATGCCTTCTATTGAAGGACTATGCTTTTAAATTAGTGGGTGAAAACCCAACACACCCACCTGCCATTGTTACTGAGACAATGTTACTGGACATGACTTTGCTTATGTGCACCTGTGAAACTAGAATTGCTCTAGGATTGTGAAAAGTGCAATAGAGAATTGTGATAAGCTAGAATTGTTCTAGGATTGTGAAAAGTGCAATAGAGAATTGTGAGACTCTAGAATTGGTCTAGAATTGTGATAAATGTAACTAGAATTGTGACAACCTACCTCACTGATATTTGTTAACTAGAATTGTGATGTTTTACCTTGTTGACTTCCCACCTCAGTGTCGACATCCTACCTCATTGGCATCCAACCTCTTTGGCTTATTATCTCCTTGAGTATGACTTTGATGAATGGGTTGAACACTTGGGCCACTGTTGAGCCTGATTCTCATTGTCATACTTCTGTTTATTGATCTGCTGCTTTGTACCTCCTTGGGCATAACACTGTCATCTCATGGATCAAGTGAACTATAGCTGGTGCTAAAAGTTTAGCTTGATGAGATGTGCGGTTCCCACAAAACAAGAGAAGGGAATTGTAAGGGCCCTTTAAATGGGCGGCACCACAGTGCAACAGGAGATTCCAGTGACCCAGAAGTAATCTCTGTGGATATTAGGACTGCCCTGTAGGTGGGATCTTGGCCACATTGAGATAGCTTCGTAATGGGTGACGACTCTCTCGCTGATTGGCTGTGTGTGACCTTACAAGCCCTTCATAAGCAGTTGCTCTCTTTAACCTGGTGCTCTTTAACCTGGCTCCCTGAGCCAAGCATATGGATAGCCCAGAGAGGTAAGGATTTTGGTAGTGAATACTTGGGTTATTAAACTATAGATTCAAGAGATAATGGCCAGAGACTTTTGAAGGCCTCAGAGGAGGCGAGACAGGTAGAGTTGACACTGCAAAGGTCAGTGGTCAAAGGTACTCTGTTGGGCCTAGGACAGATTAATAATTGTAACTGCCAGGAGTGCATGTTACAAAAAGGAGGTTGAAATCTGGAGATGTAACCTTAAAGATTGATTATATTATTTTGAATCTGTGTCACCAAAGGCACCATACACAATATCTGGACTAGAGTTCTCCATTCTAAAAGAAGAAAGAGTTTGACTACATGACGACAGAGGTTGTTTCTAGGGGTAAATTCTATAATCCTTAAATTCCAGTGACCTTGCCTCTCTCCCATCAACTTCTGAAAGATATTAGTTTACCATAGTATTACAGCACATTTCTTTGAAGGGTGATGATTGAAAAAAAGTGTGGCTTAGGAGAAGGAAGGTGTCCTCTGCCACAGAACATACCAATATTTGAGAACTCGAAAGTCAGAGAAGATCAGTACAAAAGGGCTAATGGCTGGGAAACATGCTGTTAGGAGATTCAGTGTAGGCACAAACCAGGGCTGATGTTTATCCATTTTAAAGAAATAAATTGACAAGCCAGAATTAATAGAATAAAAGAAGACATATGTACTCACAAGGAGGAGGATGGCCTTGGTGGCTCTTTTCTCAGGGAAAGTTTTTGGAAAAACATGAGAACTGTGAATATGTTGGACTTGTTGATGATGTCTGTGCAAGAAAAGAACTAAGTAAGCATTGCCCCAGATCATGAATCCCAGACAAATAACATCAGGGATTGAAAAGACAATTGCAAAAAGGGGAGGATTGAAAGAGGCAGGAATTAAAATTGAGCAATATCCCAGATTCCACATCTTTGTGTTATTATTCATGTACCTTGAATTATGCATACTTCCAAGCAAAATAAAATTTACCACCAGGAAGAAGCCCCAGCAGAAAAAGCAGGCAGGGACAATAGACTTTGAAGCTTTGATTTTGAGTGCTGCACATCTGGAATTACTTGGACTAATGGTGATGACCTGAAAACCACTCAAGAGGCAGGTGATGCTGAGGGAAACACCCCGGCATATATTTTGGAAGCAAATTATAAGTTTACACCCAAGAAGATCTAAGAAATTATTGATTCCAAAGCAGGCAATCAGCTGAGGGATCCCCTTGGAGAGAATCACTTTTAAGTTGGCTAGAGTTAAGTGAGCAAAAATGCACTCTATGGACCTTAGCCTGTGGCCAGTGAGTAAAATTGAGATGTATAGGCTCAGAAGGAAGACATTACCAAGAATCCCAACTCCCGTCTGAATAAGGAAGAAAACACCCAACACCAAGTCACTAAGCATCATTTTCTCCAAGTCTTGAAAACTGTGGTCAGTGCTAACAAATTCTAGGAAAAGATGAAAAATTTGTTAAGTTTATAAAGAGTGTTCTTAAGAGAATGGAGTTCCCTCTAGGGAACTTTGGGATAATCCTAGCATTGATCTGATTTATGATATAACAGAACTTAAAGTACTGAGATTGTTTTGATTGTATCTTCACTTGATAGTAAGGATATGAAAGTTAGCACAATAATAGAAAATCATATAGATATGATACCAGAAATCTATCTTCTAATATGGAGAATTTTTCTTTTGGTGGTAAAAGAATGAATTCACATTTTCATTGCTTTTCATTGCTAGAAGAGTGAATTCACAAGTTCAGTTTCAAAAGGTTAGGTGGGTAGGAATATTTTCACAATGCACTATTAATATATCATGAATAAAAAAGATAAAAATGACAGCTTAAAATGTGGAACTACCATAAAAGGTTCTGGGACCCTAGATAAGACGATTATCTTATCTCATATTTAATTATCATTAAATATACTAATAGTATTACTCTACAAGGTTTATATGAGGATCATATGAAATAATAAGGCAAAAGTTTTGCAGTCTCTAAGACATAATATATTACTCAATTATTACTTATTAATGATTGTTATTTTTATTAATGATAATCTAGTGACAATCTCAGACAAATAATATCTGGGATGTGAGAAACCAAAATTTTATTACATTTATTTTGCAAAAGAGATTGTCAAAGATATTTTAAGCCTCAAGTTGAACATATTTTGTGAATCACAAAAGTTATCCTACCATTTAATGAAACAAAACATCTTTAAAAGAGAATATACTCCTACCTTCCTGCAAAATTTTAATACTTGATCAATTTAATTACATCTCAAAGCAACAAACAAGTCTGCTAATTAAGTATTTTATGTACATTTCTATAAAGTTTGGTATGTCAGTGTATAAGAAAAAAAACAAATATGTAGAATAAAGTAGTTAATAAAGAATTACTTGTTACATGAAAATTATATGTAGGCTATTTCTAAAGTCTTATGGCTGGAAATAAAAAGTTATTCTTGTCTTTAACTAAGGTCTATGAAGGATAAAAGAATATATGAACATTGATGTAAACAAGAATTATAGCAATATGCTCTCAGGAGGGCATAATGCATTAAAAAGTAATAACAAAATTGCAATATAGCAATAAAATAATAGTAATTAATAAGAATAATATGATTACATTTAAACAGTGCCTAACACTTTCCAGTCACTCTGATAATTACTTCATAATTTATATCTCAGACAACACTGAATAACTGGATAGCCTCTTCATATACAACATTCCATTATTATTTTCTATCTAATTTCTTTTAAATTGCTCATTTTCATTCTATTATAGAAGTACCTCTGATTCTCCAAGGCTTTGCAAGTGGAACCAGGCTTCCAGTTGATTTAATCACTCTGACCACTCTTCAGATAGGATCCTAAATCATAGATTTAGAAATGGAAAGGACCTAAGAAGCCATTTATTCAGTCAACCATTCAATAAACATTTTATTCAGCACTTACTATGTGTCAAACAATGTGCCAAAAGCTAGGAATACCAAGAAAGTCAGAAGTTAGTTTTTACTCTGAAGGAGGTCAGGTTTGAAGGGGAAGATGGCATGCAAAGAAGTATAAAGGAAAAAAGCGACATATTAAATAAATTGGAGACAATCAACAAAGGGAAGACACTAGACTGGAGGAGAATCAGAAGAGGCATTAGGTAAATTTCCATCTGATGGTAAGATTTATTGGGAATTTGAAGGAATACAGTGAAGGAAGAAGGCAGAGAAAAGAGCATTAACTTCAGCAATGGGGCATAGATAATAAAAATGTCCATTGTCAGGAGACTGAAAGTCTTCTTTGTAAAATTTAAGGAGGAAAATGTCAGAGAATTACAGAGTACTTGCCTGGCTGTCAGGGGAATGCTTTCATGTGTGAGAAAACTGAAAAGATAGGAAGAGAAGTGAGAAAGACAGGATTTTATATTGATCCCAGAGATGATAGGGAACCACTGGATTCCACTGAGGAGAAGAGAGACTTGATCAGACCTGTGCCTTGAGAATATAATTTTATGGAGTGGAAGATGAACTGGAGAAAATATTTTGCAGAGAAACCAACTAGCACAATATTGTAACAATTAGGTGGTGAAGTCTTGCACCAGGTTGTTGGAAGAATAAAAAGAAAAAGGGGTTGGTCCTTAAGACAGATGTTATAAAAGTAAAATCAATAGGTCTTGATGACCAAATGGATATGGAGAGGCCCGATTCGAGAGTATAAGTAAGAAAGATGAAACCCATTTGGTGAGTTTGGGTGACTAGAAAAAATATTGATATTCTTAAAAATAATTGGGAAAGTTTCAGAGATCAGAGTGTTTTCAGGGAAATACATATTTGTTCAATTTTGGATAGGTTTTAAGATGTCAACAGAAATCCTAAATCAAGCTGTCTAATAAGCTAGTGGAGATATAAGACTAGAAAATAGTTGAGAAGTTAGGACTGATTAAATAATTGTTTGAATGCCTATATATTTTATATTATAGTGATAATATGTACTCTGAATAAGCTGACAAAGTGAAAAATTGTAAAGAAAGAAATGAAGAGAGTACATGTAAGAGACCATGGAAAATCAACATTTAGTAGTCATGGCCTGAATAAAGATTCACTAAATGATATTAAGAAGGAGCAGTCAGGTAAGTAGAAGTATCAAAAGATATTAGATCATTAAAACAAAGAATATCAAGGAGAAGGTCATCCACAATGTCAAAGGCTACAGAGATATTGATAAGGATTATCTTAAAAAGAGAACTACCTCTTGATATGAGTAAAGCAAAAGATAGAAAAGGAAGATAGCTGACTGATTTGAGATGAAGAAGAAAGAAGAAGAAAAAGCTCTTGGGCTATCTCTTTTTCAAATAAAAATGAGGCAAAGTTGTTATTTAAAAGAGGAGAGGAGAGAAGCTATTGGAACAGTGAGGAAACATGACAAGTTTTGGAAGTACTATTGTGGTGAGGAGGTTACTTAGTCAATAAGGGAAGTAGGAAAAGATTGTCTTTCTATAATTAGGATCCAGTTGAATTGACATAAAATAAATGAGGTAGGAACTAAAGCTTAATATTTCCTCATTTGCTTTGGTTTCTTGATTTTATAAGAATGGAAAATGAGTCTGAGAAAATGTCTGAAAAAGTCTTTTCCAAAAACACAGAAAATAAGGAGCAGATTTATTATTTGATAGACATGAAAATTCAAAAAAACTGGAATTAAAAGGTTTAATGAATCTAGATTTTCAGAGAAAATAAACCAAAAAAATAACTCCAAAAGAACCATAAGAATAATCATTTAGTTAACATTTATATACCATTTTCATTATCAAAAAGCAGAGAAAATAGCATTTTATATTTACTGGATTGTTGACAAGGATGCTGGAAAATTAAAAGTAATGTTACCTAATATAGGAGCAAAAAGAAGTATATTTTTTTTAAAAAGAACTACAATGTTAGTCTGTCAAAGGATCTAATTAAACACTGTCAAACATTTAAATTTGAAAATGGATGGAAGACATAAATGGACAAATGATTTCAGAGATCTGCATATATTTTTATAAGTAATTTTCCTCATCAACAACAGTGAAGTACTAGACTTGAATTTTAACATGTTTTTAAAGCAGTGAAAATGGTACAAAAGAAAAAAATGAAAAAAAAGATGGAGAAATCCAATTCTATATAAATGAAATTCTCAGGAAGAAAAATATTTTTGAGGGTGTTGAAAAAAATTGTGAAAAATCAAAAGTGAAGTAGGGGGAATGGACTAATTAACCAATGTAAAACTCTTATTGTTTCTATTCAGTGGTTAAGGAATATGGAGGAAAGGAAGTAATTAATTTGTTCAAAGTCATACAAGTAGAATGATTTAGAGCCTAGAAAACTTTTTCTTTATGAAAAGCTTGGGCCAAGCTACCTATTGAGGCTAAGAAACCTTCTTCAGTCTTAAACCAGTCTCCACATCACTTGAAAGGAGGAAGGAACTGGTTGTAGGAGTGGATTTTGAGTGAATTTTGATGAAAACCTGTGATATGTCCTGGGGTCTGCAAATGTAAGTTTATTGCCTAGAGGTCACAAGATGGGGGAGGCACGATGAATGACCTCAGGGTCAATAATCATCACCTTCTGGGAAATTTTTTTTTAAATATTTTTTTGATTCTTAGTGTCCTATATGAAGGGTTAATAACATGATTTCAGCTATATAGGTATTCAAATCAGACACTTACTGATAATAAATCATAATTTTGTGACTCCCCTATTCAATCGTACAGCCCCATAAGGGGTCATGACCCACAGTTTACAAAGCTACTTCATAGAATATGGAGCCACCTGAAGTTGCTTTATCTTTGGAGAATAATTTTTGTTCCATCGAGGTTGGGAATCAGAAAAATATTTATTCTGCCATCTTGTTTAGATTGCATGGAAATGAAGTGGGGGAGACAATGATTTTCACGCATTAATTTGTACATTTTTCTTCAATATATTCCCCAATTACATGTAAAATAATTTTATCATTTTTTTTAATACTTGCATTCTAAATTCTGTTCTTCCCTCCCTCCCTTCTGTACCCCAATTATTGAAAAGGCAAGCAATTTGTTATAGCTCATATAGGTACAGTAATACAAAATAAATTTTGTAGTTATAGTATGAAAGAAATAGACAAAAAAGCAAGAAAAATAAATAAAAAATTGTACTTTGATCTGCATTGACTCCATCACTGGGTCTGTGGAGGTTATCTTGTATCATTATATTTCTGAGAAGAGATATTGATCATCATAGGACCTTGCTATTATTGCATGTAATGTTCTCCCACTCTCCCCATTTCATTTATTATCAGTTCATGTGAATCTTTCCTGGTTTTCCTGAGAGGATCTTGTTCATCTTATAAAACAACAGTATTCAATCACAATCACATACAACTTATATTGTCATTCCCTAATTAATGGACATTCCCTCAATTTTCAATTCTTTGCCCTAATAAGGAAGAGTTCTTTTAAGGATTATTACATATGCAGCTCCTTTTTTATTTTTTAGTAATCTCTTTATGGTATAGATTACAGGAGTGGTATTTCATGAGCATATCCTTTGTATGTATGTTTTTGGAACCCTTTGAGCATAGTTTCAAATTACTCTACTGAATGGTTGAATTAGAACAAAAATGGAAAATGAAAAATATTGGAGAGAATATGGGAAAAATGAAACAATGCATTGTTGGTGCAGTTGTAAACTGATTTAGTCATATAGAGCAATTTGGAACTATGCCAAAAGGTCATAAACTTTGACCTAAAATTGCTATTTCTGATTCTGTATCCCCAAAATGATAAAAATAAAAAAGGAGAATTATTTATAGCAGCTCTTTTATGGTGACAAAGAATTGGAAATTGAGGGGATACCCATAATTTGGAGAATGGCTGAACAAATTGTAGTATGTGATGAAATGAAAAATAAGATGCTCTGAGAAAAACCTGGAAAAATTTACACAAGCTAATACAAAGTGAAATGTACTATGTACAAAGTAAGAGCAGTACAATAAGATAACCAGTAGTAAATGATCCAAGAATACTCTGATAGACTTATGTTGAAAAATGCTAACCATCCCCATATAAATAATTAATGGTGTCTAAATACAGATTGGATCATACTTTAAAAAAAATTTTTTTGTCCATGTTTTCTTTTATAATATAATTATGAGGGAAATGTATTTTGAATGACTATCCATCTATAATCTATAACAATTTTTGGTCTTGTTATTGAAGCATTGGAAAGGGAAGAAGAGAAAGAATTTGAGACTCAAAATTTTAAAAAGAAATGCTAATTTCTACATATAATTAGGGGAAAATAAATTTAAAATAAAAGTTATAAATCTAGCAAGTGTCTAATGTTGGATATGTACTCAAGTTTTCCTGATTTTAGACACAGGGTTTTATTCACTGTGTCACCTAGCTTTCTAAGTTTACATTAATGATAAAAAATTTGGAAATGTATAAAATGAAAAGTAACCCTTTTACGGCAATTCCATTATTTAATGTATCATTATCAATAAATTTCCATGACAGGAGGAAAGTGCCTATAAAAGTACTAATAAGTAAATGATTCATCATAAAGCAGTCAAAGGAAATGCTGCTTTATGATATTTATTTGTTATTGACAAAGATATTGTTATTGACATTTTGAATATGAAATATGAATATAAAATTATATATATGAAAATATTGAAAGATATTTGTTATTGACAAAGATAAATTAGGTTTGTTTTATAAAGAGCACAAAGTACTTTTCAGAGTTTTAATATTATTCTACTAAAAATTTTATCCAACTAAACATCGTCATACTAATGCTATTTATGGTTGAAAGTGGGAGCAGAATAAAAATAATGAAACTAGGACAGAGAACTGCATTTTGGGGATAAGTAATGATTTTCCTCATCTCACAAGTTTAGAGTACCTATATTTTAGATTTATAATTATCTTCTTTTTAGGAGAAGTGAAAATGACAAAAAAGGAAAATAATGTGAAAAGATGGAGAAAACTGGTTCTATATAAATTACGCCAGGAGGCAAAATGTGTTTAAGGATGTTGTCATTCATTCTCAAAGAGGACCAAAATTGTTAATATATGAAAATGAGGTGGGGAAATGTAACTTATTATTAACCAAAGCAAAATACTCTTATTTGCATCTACTTCTAGATTCTGTGAAGGAAGATTGAAAAAGAAGCCAGATCAAATAGGCTTAGGTAGAATATAAGAGCATGAAAAAGATAAAGGAGTAAAGACTTAAATAAAGAAAATTAAGAGAGAGATGACAAGAAATAGCAAATATAAAGAAATGTTAGTGGAACATGTAAATATTAATCAAAATGATAGATTAAACAAGTAATAGAATATATTAGAAAAAGAGATTATATGCTGAAGCTAGCCTTAAGGAGTGATTATAATGGTTATTGAGTTGATATGGAAGTTGAAGAAAGGGCATTGAGGAGGAAAAAGATATTAAAAGATTATAATTGAATAGAAATATTTTAGCCAGGTTTAGAGCTAATGTGAAATGACACACACAGTTTACAAAAGAAAAAAGATTAAAATCTCAAACAATACTTTTATGGAATGTTGCTATAATTGTGTGATCACCTATACTGAACATTCAATTTATGTCTTTTTACTAGTCAAAAAATTATTCTTACTATTAATATAGGCTCCTATTTCTCCTAATGCTGAAGGTGAAGGGATATAAAAATTCATTCTTCAATCCCAAGTTGTTAAGGATGAAAGACAATGAAATGCTCCTAAAAAATAGAATTATTACTTCACTGGGTGGCAAAGGAGATCAAAGATAGAGTAGGCAATATTTTATTCCATATAGGAAAGTTAGGAAATTTTAAAATAGGTATACATTTATATCTCAAAAAAAAAAAAGATTTGTGATACTTGCTGAGCAAAATGTAGGGAGATGATCTGAAAAAAAATCAGATGCATGTCCTCCATGGAATGATATACCACCATAGAAACATTAAAACTGTGAGGTGAAGGAATGTCATAGAAAAGTTAGAAAAAAATAAAAGGAAGAGTGGTAGTTCAACATATAGTTATTGATAAGCACTTTCCTTCCTTTTGTTCCCAGCTTTTTGTGGAATAATATAATCTTGTTTTAGGGCCACAATTGACACTATGAGG
Source organism: Sminthopsis crassicaudata (assembly GCF_048593235.1). NCBI lineage: Eukaryota > Metazoa > Chordata > Mammalia > Dasyuromorphia > Dasyuridae > Sminthopsis > Sminthopsis crassicaudata. The sequence continues at coordinate 641,900,260 of NC_133619.1, read as the reverse complement.
GGAAAATAAGTTATGAAGTTTTGTCATGCATATAGCTTATTTATATATTGTTGTTTTCATGTTTCACATATGTGTGTATGTATATATGTAAATGTGGGTAAGTATAAATATATGTATGTATATGTATTTGTATATATGCATGTGTATATTTATATCTATATGTGCATATGTATTTGCATGTGTATATGTATATACAAGCATATGTCATGTTTTTCTTTCTCTTTTTCTCTCTTTCTCTTCCTGTCTATATAAAGAATAAAGAAAAGAAAGCAATAGAGACCTAAAGGGCGAAAATTCCAGTAAATGAGGGAGAGAATTTACAGAAAAGAAAGAAAGATCTCAAAGGTTCTTCAAAGTAGAAGTATGAAAAAGAGCATAAAAGCAGCTCAGAGACGAGAAAATAACCTTAAAGACATATCCATTGGGGTAGAAAGAGCAAAGGAAGAGAATGAAGGGGGGAAGTCCAGGGGAGAAGGAAAAAAACAAAAAGCTTTGGTCTATCAGGAAAGTGAAACATTGACATAGGATTCTGAAAAAATAAGAACAGAAAATGTAAAAGTAAAAAAAAACAAAACAAAACAAAAACAAAAATAAAAACAAAAACAAAAACAAAAAAACAAAAATGATATCAGCAGAGAAAGGTTTAGAAAAATGCCTTTGATAACATGTGTGGAATTTAAGCAGCTCTCAAGGCAGGGACAACAGTTAAGAGATGTGAAAGCATTATTTATGATAGGGAATAAATCATAGAGTAGGAAAGAAAAGCTCAGTTAATTCAGGGATGCACTAAGATACCAAAAAGTTCCAAGGCTTCTTAAGTCTTTTCATTGTCATTTCCACAGTGACTGAACAATACTTTAACTCTATGTCCTGGAAGAAATTTCCTGCTTCTAAGTTCCTAGATATAAAACTGGAATATAAGAAGAGATATACTCACCTGCTTGTTCTCTGCTTTTAAAATAAAGTGCTGTATCAAACAGAATTTGTGCCTTTGTTCATGTGTGTGTGTCTATGTATGCAAGTGTGATGGAATAGGCAGATTATAAAGACATGGACTGATAGAAGGGCTGGATTGTCTGAGCCCATTTATCGGGCAAATTGTGATTATCATGTCATGGGAAGTACCCATGACAATAGTCTGTCGAGGGAAAAAGGATGTGTCTAATAAAATGAAATTTTGTCCCAGATGAAAATGTCTTTGAGGATTCCTACTGATTGACAAATTTCCATTTGTAATAAATAATTAAAATGGTTAAGTCATGAAGCAAATACAAAAATAAAGAGAAAGTTTCCTGGGTTCCAAGAGACCAGAATTGTAACTATTAAAGAGGTCTTCACAGTCAGAGGAAGGAAAACTAATGCTAATTATAAGTATTTCCATTAGTAACTGGCTAGTCCTGAGGGATCCCAAGCATTGTATCATACTTTTTATCACTCAAATTTCCAGGCTTCCAGTGAAATCTCTAAATATGAATTCCTTGTTAAAGCTAATATTCCTAAATATAGTAGTGGTACCATTTTTTGCTTTAATGTTTTTGGTACAATTCCTAGGGTCTGCTGGCTTCACATCTTCCCCACAATGATCATCAGCAAAAAATAGACTATTGTCAGTAAAGAAAGTTATGTACACCTCAATAAGGGCCACAATTTTTCAATCTCTGATAAAATCCTCAGTAGTTGAAGACATTGCAATTAAGTCAAAAAAACAATGAAATTGGGATACCTTATTTTCATTCTTATCGGTTATGTAATGTGTAACTCATGTGTGTTAAAGTATATGTACATTACATTGACTTATTTTGCCATGACTGTTGTCTGGAGCAACATGAATCAAAATATGACTTGTGAGGGAGCAAAAATGCAAAATCTAAAGTCATCTGTATATAATCACCTGTATATAACCTTCTCTAAGAAGACCTTGCTTCCCTTTGTAAGGAGAAGCAAAGGATTAAGGCTAGATGTTGGCCACTCTACTTTGTTCAATGAGAGAGATTATCGGGTTAGAATTATATTTTCTTCTCCCTGAAAGATTATTAATCTAGAAAGAGCAATTTTAATTTTAAGTGGTTCCACCAGTTACACATCAAGAAAAAATTTAGTATTCATTTTTACAAAATTCTAAGTTCCAAAATTTTCTTGCTCCCCTATTCCCCCTCTTCCAAAGATGGTAGGCATTTTGATATGGTTTATACACTGTTCAATCATGTAAAACATATTTCCATATTAATTACAATTGTGAGAGTAGAAAATGACGAAAAGTTGAAAAATGGAGAAAAAACATATGCTTTGATAGATATTCAGAGTCCATCAGTTCTTTATCTGATTATGAATAGCATGTTCCTTTGTGAGTTCTTTGTTCTTGTCTTGAATAATTTTGCTGCTGAGAAGACCTGAATCAGTTTGAGTTGATTATCACATACTGGTGCTGATGCTGGATACAATGTTTTTCTGTTCATTCATTTCATATGCATCAATTCATACAAGTCTTCCAGCTTTTCTGGAATTGGCCCGTTTGTCAATTTTTTTTGTTCCAAGGATTTCTTTCTTCACTTTTTTGTTTACTTAATATTTTATTTTCCACACCTACATGTAAAATGATTTTTACATTTGTTCTTGAAATTTTGAGTTGCACTTTCTCTCCCTTTTCTCCCACCTTTCCCTCATTGAGAAGGTACATATGAAGTTATGCAAAATCTTTCTCTAAAAGTGATGTTGCAAAAGAAAATATTTATCTTCCCCTTACAAAAATCCTCAAGAGTAATAAAGTAAAAAAAAAAAAAAAGTGCTCCAGTCTGCATTCAGACCCAATCAGTCCTTTCTCTGAGGATGAAGAGCATTTTTCATAAATCCTCCAGGATATATTGGATCATTGTATTACTGAGAACAGCAATTATTCATAGCTGATCCTTCCACAACATTGCTATTTCTTTATACACAGCGCATTCCACTTTGCTTGAGTTTGTGGAGAACTTTCGAGGTTTTTTTGAGAGTATCTTGCTTATTATTCCTTATGGAACAATATTCCATCATAATCACATAATAAAATTTATTCTTCTATTCTACAATAGATGGATATCCTCTCAATTTCCAAAAAAGCTGCTACAAATATTTTTGTACATATAGATCCTTTTTAAAAAATTCATAACCTCTTTTGGGATTCATGCCTAGTAGTAGGATTTTTAGATCCAAGGATATGCATGATTTTATAGCTCTATGGGTATATTTAATATATTTTGTTCATTTATTAAGTGGGAAATGTTTTTTTCAAGAACAAATTTGATTCAGTTCTCTATATATTTGAGAAATAAGGCCTTCATCAGAGAAACTTTCTAGAAAGTTCTTTTCATAATTTCTATTGCTAACTATATTCCTCTCTGCATATTCTATTCTCTCTCTCCTTTCATTCTGTCCCTCCTTATAAACTGTTTTGCTTCTGACCACACCTTCCCACAATGCACCTTCTCTACTGTTATCCCCTCCTTTTTTAATCACCTTCATATGCTAAAACAGATTTCTATACCCATAGTCTATAATCCCCTCTTTGAGTCAATTATGACAAGAGTAAGGTTCTCTCACTCTTTTCTCTCTGTTTTCCTCTCCATTGTAAAAGATTTTTCTTTCCTCATTTATGGCAGATAACTTATGTCATTCCCCCTCTCCCTTTCCCTTTATTCCAGCATGTTCCTTTCTCAGCCCTTAATTTTATTTATTAAATATTATCCCTTCAGATACTCAAACCTACTCCCTGTGTGTGTGTGTGTGTGTGTGTGTGTTTGTGTACACTTCTAACTGCCCTGATGATAAAATAAATTATTGTATCAAAATATTTTTATTGTAGGTTTCAATTAGTCAGATTATTCTTATGTTTTCCCTTCTTGATCAATTCTTCAGATGACTTGTTTATGAGATGTTTCACATTCTTTTCTGTTTCAATTTGTTCTTTTTCTTTTTTTATTATTTCTTAGTTTCATAATTTTTCTGGCTTAATTCTAGTTTTCAGTCATTTTCTTCTTTAAGATTATGGATCTTTTCTCTAGTTAGTTAACTTTCACTTCATAATCATTTTATTTTTTTTCTTGGATTGTTTCATTAAAAAAATCTTCAATTTCTTTTCATTAGATTTTTAAAGTCTTTTTGAGCCTTTCTATGAATTCTTTTGAGGAAGATGATAATTTTTCATGATTCTTTAAGGAAGGAGTGCTTTTTTTTTTTTTTAAACTTCACTATCTTTTGAAGATGAATGTGAGTTTTCTCCATTACCCTAGTAATTTCCTATGGTTAGATTCTTTCTTCTATGCTTGCTATTCAAAAAAAATATTCGTAGCAAGTTGTTAGTGTAATCACTTCTAGTCCTGCTCAATGGATGATGGTGTCCCTGACCTCAGTTTCTTCCTTCTGTTTTTAACTCTGTCCTAGAACCAAAACCAAAAATACCCACTCCCATATCAACCTACTATCTTCATTTACCTCTAACTAGAAATGAATTCTTACTTACTATTGCTAATTTTATTCTTCCCCATTTATTCTATTAATGCTCTCCTTCCACCTATCTGTCATCAAAAAATACTTTGTTACTTACTATTCCCCCTCTCCATTGTGCTCTGTCTGTTATGAACCTTCCCCCTTTCTGTATCCTATTCCCTTCCTACTTTCCTACAAGGTAAAATAGATTTGTATATACACCTTGAGTGTGTATTATATTATTTACTCTTTGGGGATTTTTTTCCCTTGAAGGCTTTGGTTTTAAGATCTTTAACTTTGTTATTCTCTTCTGAATTTGTGTTTTGATCATCCCTGTTACCATATTAAATTTATATGGCCAGAATTGTTTGAACATTTCCCCAGCTTGTTCTTTAAATTTTAACTCTTTGTTCACATAAGCCTCTTTTTTTTGAGTAGTGTGTGCAATGTCCCAAGCTTCAAGTGTGCAGCTGTTTTTAGAGATCTTTCTGGGAAATTGTACATTTTCAGTTTTTCCAAAGTGATATGCTCTAAAAAGAAGTGTATTGACTCTTCTGGTCTACACTCTGGTCTGTGATTGACCACAAGAATTATTTTCTTCTCTGGAAGACTGAGGAGGATCCTTGCTCTACTCTGAGTATAGTTTTAGTGTGTTAGTTCTCTTCCTCATCATGTGATTCTGAGCCAGCACTGAAACCCAAATCTGAGTATGAGCAAAAGACTAGAGTCCTGCCTCAGGGGTAGCAAAGACACCCCTATAATCTTCTCACCAGTTGACTCCCTTACCTTCTGTGGGCTGAGATCTCAGAAGCTGCAGCTGTTGCTGCTGCTGCTGTGATCAATGCTAATTCAGTGTCTTCCAAAATCAAGCTGAAGCTTCTGATTTATTGAAGTTCCCCTCATGTAGTAGTGCTCCAACCTTTCTTGATTATCTTCCAAATATCCTTGATGTCTGTGGTCTGAGTGACCTGGAAAGTGCCCATGCTATTTCTGGGGGTTGAGGTCCCTTTAAGATTCCTTTCTGATTCCCAACCTCCCCCCTACCATGGCTGAAGAAGCTAGGATGTTTGATTCACAAATCCTGGTCAAAAAGCACCCTTTTTGAATTCCAATGATATCCGGGCTTTACCAGCCCCCACCAGATGTGAGCTAACTTGGGCTTTCACAGCCCCCCACTATCTGCTCAAGTTTCCCCAACCCCCACAAACAGCTTCTTCCTTATTTAAAAACCCATTGAATTTTATTCAATGCTAAACCTGGCCACAACCAGCCAGGAGCCTGGGACTCCACCCACCTTCAAAATTATAAAAAGGGGAACCCTGAAAGTCCACTCATTGCAGGAGCCCCCCCAAACATGGAATTCTTCTAGCCATGTAAGGGTTCCTCTCTGCCCAGTGACCACCTCTGGCCCTGGCATCTTTCTACTTTTACCCTTACTTTCAAACTCGTACAATAAATCTTTTTTATCTATCCAGATTTTCAGGCCTGTAAATTCCTTTACAGGGGACTCTGCACCATCACTAGACTATCCTTGCGCTGAACCAAAAAGAGTTCCCCTTTTCCTAACTCTCATCATGTGGTGGCCTACTCAGGGAACCCTGAAAACAGAAACCCTGAAAAATGGAACCCCCAAATTAATCTTAACCTATTCAAGTCTCTCAGAAACAATCTGGGTTCTCAGCTGCTCTCATAGTGTTTGTCTGAGAAATCTGTATTCCTACCAGGGAATCCGGGACTTTTTTTTTTCTTTCCCTGTCTTGCTGTGAACATCCAAGCCACTTTAGGCTTGGGTCCTTGTTAGAGCTCTACCTTGCTCAGGCACAATTCCTTACAAATTGCTGCAATTTGACAAAAGGCTTTCTTTTGTTTCACTCTCTGTCTCTAGAGATATCAGAGAAACTGAAAGAATTTGGAAAACTAAAAGTCCACAATCTAGACACACCTCTGCCTCTTAAAAACCCTTTCTTAGCAGATGCTTGCTTTGAAAAAACCATCAACACAGTTGAAAGTATCAACAAGAAAACCAATAGTAGTTTTATGATTATCCCAACAGATGCTGATTCACCCATTCTTTAGAATGTGTGAGTCACAAGAGCATAACAATAAAGAGCATTTCTTAAAATGATAAGCAGTATCTATTTAAAATGACCAGCAAGCATTATCTGTTGTTGGAATACAAGGGAGGTGTTGGAATACATGGGAGCCACCTGAAAGTGTCTGCTGGAGGTCCAACCCAGAATGCATCTCCTCTTGTTAGAGGATGATACAAGGAGACAAACAGGCAGTTGCTGTTCTCTGACCTCTGTGACTGAGAGACTAGAAACCTTCCCATAAGATGAGGGATGAATTAAGGATGCCAATTATGACCATTATTATTCAATATAGTTCTAGAAATGTTCATTTTAAAACTAAGAAAAATATATTAAAGGAATTACTATAGCCAACAAAGAAACAAATCTAACAATACCATTACTATCCTATATATGTATTGTTCCTTTTTGGTTTGGTTTTCTTGGGGTGTCTGGGAGCAGCCTTTTCAGTTCAGTAATCCCTTGAGTATCCAGGCGTGAACGTCGAAATCCTTTGTTATCTCCTTCACTTGGGGTTCGGCCAGTTCTCTTAGAGCCCTTCTGAAGTCTTGGTTTCAGTGAAGAAGTGCAGGAGGAAAGCCTGCCAACAAGGTGGTATGAGATGCAATAAATGAATCTAAGTCCAAGGGCTTGTGCTCTATTCTCAAGCCTTTTGTCCATTTGTCTTCTCTGGCTGTGCCCCTGGCTGAATTTGTTTGAGCTTATGGGCTCTCTTATCATAGGTCTGAATCTTGTAGAACTATATTAAGTACTAACTTACATGTACTGAACTACCAGTGTCTTCATCAATTCCATTAACATCCTTTGTTTCAAGTTCAGAATTCTGGCCCATAAAAAAGAATTAGAGAACATTATGAAATATGAAATGGACAATTTTCATTTCATCAAATTAAAACGTTTGTGCACAAACAAAGCACATGTAGGCAAAATTAAAAGGGAAGGAGAAAGCTGGGGAAAATTTTGTACAGCCAGATTTTTCTTAGATTGTTGATTAATATCTTGTTCTATTTGTTTTTCTAAATGGGACTATTCAAGTAATTTATTTCCTTTTCTTAAAATCTGGGCAATTTATATTTTTGTGAGTATTCCTCCATTTCTCTAAGATTATCAGATTTATTGGCATATCCCTTTTCATTTTTGATAATACCAATTAGATTTTTTTCTTTCCTTTTTCTAATGAAAGGAAGTAGAGGTTATCTATTTTCTTGTTTTTTTTTTCATAAGACCAATTCTTAGTTTTATTTATTAATTCAACATTTTTTCTTTTCTTTTATTAATCTCTCCTTTTATTTTCATAATTTCACATTTTGTTTTAAGTACGTTTTTAATTTTAATAAAATGCACTTACTATTTCTGCCTTTCTGCATTTGATTTTGAGTTTTTATGCTCTAATTCAAAGAGTGATATGAATTTGTCTCAAACCCAAGGAGGTTCCTTGGAAGTGCTTATAAAAGAAATTAAAAGACAAATAAAAGGGGAGGAGCCAAGATTGCTGAGAGGATATGTGTCTAACTAAACTCTCCTTTACTCTCAAACTAATTTTGATGAACCTCAACCTCAGAGTTAGGCTTGACTGTTAAAACCCATGAATATTGGGAGTACAACACTTTAGTAATAGAGGGTAATCTCAAAATTCACCAGAAAAGGTCTATTTTTGCTTGCAGGCAGGGATGCAATGAAGGAAGGGCAGGAGCAGAATCAGGTACGTAGGTAGTGAGAGCACAGAACTCATTCTAAGTAAACCAGAGGAAGGGGGAGGGGAGATGTGTTCTTAACAGGCTGAAAATTTGCTGGGGGCATCTTTTCTACAGTGTAACCTACTCTCAAGCCAGTAGATTAGTAGAGTATTCTAAATACAGGGGTAAAGACTATAACCCAAAATGCTAGAGTCTCTCTGGACCTGGCTACACCCACCCAGCACTGGGAGGGACTCAGCAAAATCTCAATGCAACCACTGATCCCAGTGCAGATGCTGATCCCAGCACAATCATTGCTGTCCCACTGTTGCTTCATTGCTACTTCCTGTTGTCTGTTTAGGAATCTTGGTAATACCACACTGCCCCAAAAGCAGACTGCAGTTTTCTTGTGTGTGTGTGTGTGTGTGTGTGTGTGTGTGTGTGTGTGTGTGTGTGTATGTGTGTTTTCAAAATGAGTAAAAAAGCAAAGCATGCTCTGATTATAGATAGCTTCTATAATGTAAGAGAGCAGACTTCAAAACCTGAAGAGACTAAAAACAGATTGTTTTCAGATGAAACCCCAAATAGTCAAACAACCTGATCTCCATCACAGAAGACTGTCATAGAAGAAATTTTAAAAGGCTCTTAAAAGAGAACTAGAATAAAAATGAGGAAAGGAAAGGCAAGCTTTGTATGAGGGTCTGGATAAGTCATGCTACTCATTAAAAGATAGAATGGATAAAGAAATCAACTCCATGAAAAACAGAATTAGTGAATTGGAAAAAAGAAAATAGCTGTTTAAAAAATGAAATTGGTGAAATAAAAAAAATTCCATAAAAGAAAACACCTCATTTAAAAACTCAATCGAACAATTACAAAAAGAAATAAAAAAGTAAATGAAGAAAACAATTCATTAAAAATCAGAATTGAACAAATGGAAATGAATGACTTGAGGGGACACCAAGAGTCAATCAAGCAAAACCAACAAAATGAAAAAATGGAAAAAAATGTAAAATACCTACTAGGGAAAACAAAGACATTGAAAACAGATCTAGGAGGGATAATGTAAAGATTACTGGTCTCTCTGAAAATTATGATTAAAAAAAAGCCTAATTACTTTTTTCCAGGAAATCATCAAAGAGAACTATCCACATATTATAGAAACAACGTAAAATAGACATTGAAAGAATTCATCAATCACCTACTGAAAGAGATCCCAAAATCAAAACTTCAAGAAATATTGTGGCTAAATTCCAGAAGTATCAGACCAAGGATAAAGCACTACAAGCAGCCAGAAAAAAACAAACAAAAAAAGCCCAAAAAACAAAAAACAAAAACAAAACAAAAAAACCTCCTGAATTATTATTCTTTAAATCTTCTTACTAAAATCTCTTTCTTCAAACTTTTATAGCACAAGGTGCTAAATGTTATATGTGGGAGATTAAGGGAATGATTTTGTCCAGATTATCTATCACTATGCCCTTTTATAAGCATTATGCCTTCAATTTCTAAGCTAGCAATATAATTCAAAGGACAACAATTTATTATATCTAGCAGCAATTTGTATATGTTGTAGAATGTCTTTCACTTATACTACTGGCTTCAACGGAGTGTCAAATAATTTATATTGATACTTCTTTCCACTTATTCTAATAAGTTAACTAATTCCAAGATTCACTGGTTAAATTACTGAAACTCAAGTGAGAATAAAATAGAATCATTTCATGAGACTGGGTTTTTTCATCTCTATTCCTTATTTTAATATTATTATATCAATATTATTATGTACCCTCTATACTAATATTGTTTTTGTCAAATAGAAAAATATTTTTGTCCTATTTCAAACTAGAAAAAATTCATAGAATTATGTAAAATAATGCAAAAATGTTTTCCTCATTGCCCATGTAAATGATATCTAAATTTAGGTGAAAATAAATATACAAATATTTAGATGTAGATAGAGTGTAGTGAGGAAATATAATAAAGATAGAATGAAGTACAGTCCCCAAGCTAGATCAGTGTGATGTTACTGTTAACAAAGTAAATCACTCTGGCAAGTTCAGCAGAATCAGAGAACCTCAGAGAAGGAGGAGACTCTCTTCATTAAAACACACAATAAAAAAGGATCTTGGCATTATACATAGCAACAAGAAGACTATATGATGATCAGTTCTGATGGATGTGGCTCTCTTCAACAATGAGATGATTCAAACCAGTTCCAATTTTTCAGTGATGAAGAAAGTCATCTACACCCAGAGAGAGGCCTGTGGGAACTAAGTGTGGACCACAACATAGCATTTTCATGCTTTCTGTTGATGTTTGCTTGCATTTATTTATTATATGTTATATATTTATAAATTATTCTAAGGGATATAGTGATGAAAAATTACAGTTATTCAAAACTAAGTGATCTTTAAGCTAACTTAGCTGGATTCTTGGAGTCAACTCAAACCAGGAGGCTACAGATCCAATTATAGAATTAATATGGCATAAAATGTTACATTGTAGAATAAATGCAGTAGAAATAATATTAATTAAAATCTTTTCACAGTAAATATTTATTATAGAAGGCCTGATCTCTGAAACTCTGTACTTAAGACTCAGTATGATTGATGAGATAATAATTCTGTAGCTAAGCACATACTTAGTGTAATACTTAATGTGATGTAATGATGTAATGTTCTACAGCTGGTATAGCTCAATGTGGTGTAATGATGTAATTATACTGAAGTATTTAAGGGACAACTGGAAATTCTCTCTCAGTTGTAGTTTTCAGGCACAAACACAAGAGAAGATGCCAGATTCCAGACTCCATCTTTGACCAGCTAGCCCAGACATTACAATATATAAATACCTTAACTTTGATTTCTCATAAGAAGTATGTATATTTCTGTGTTACATGTACACATATATAAGCATAAATTAAGATCTACATATCTATCTAAATAATATAATTTTGTATTTGGAGTCTATATCCTATATCAGGAGTTAGATAGCATCAGTCTTACTTTTCCATGACGTGAAGCTAAAATTATAATAAATTAAAGCATGAGTCTCTGAGAAATTGAAGATATCAGAGAAGAGTAAAATTAACAACAATTTTCAGTTTTTCAAAGGTTTTTTAATTTGAAATATATTTTTGCAGTGACATGAGAACCAATATTATTATAATTATACAAAGGAGAAAACTGAAACTTAAGTAGGTTCAAGATTTTAAAAAAACATTGTGGTGCTTCTAAATAACAGAGACAGGAGTAGATCTCAAGCATTCCTCTTTCCAATTTCAGTACTTAATTTTCCATACAATATTTCCAAATGCAGTAACTGCAAACCTTTTCAACTTAAGTCAAGATGAGGAGGAGAAATAAAAAAAATATGTTTATTATACTACATGAGCACTTGTATGGTCCAATGTGAAGGTGTCAAACACAATACCAGGGGACTGCACTAAAATCCACTACAGGCCTAAATTTGACTTGTATGGGCTTAAAATTTAATTAGAACTAAATAACAAAATGAGTAAAAATGAAATGTAAATTATGTTTTTTAGTTGTTTCAGTAGCATCTGTCCAGTGGTGAATGCATTTGAGGTTTTTATGGCAAAAAAGTGGTTTGTTTTCCTTCTTCAGTGGATACAGTGAACTCATTTTTGCCAGGCAATGAAAGGTGTAGTGACTTGCACACAATTAGGAAATGTCTGTGTGTAGATTTGAATTCAGGTCTCCCTGACTCATGTCCCAGTGTTCTATCCACTTGAATTTTTAAAACCAGATAATATTACATTTTTTTCAAATTATTCCACTAAGTAATTTCTTTATATTTATTTGTTTATTTTGCAAGGCAATTGGGATTATGTGACTTGCCCAAGGTTACCCATCTAGAAAGTGTTAAGTGTCTGAGCCTGGATTTGAACTTGCATTCTCCTGACCCCAGAGCCAGTGCTCTATACGCCAAATCATTTAATTGCCCTTAACACTAGATTTTAAAACATAGTTATGATGCAAAACTAAGGAACACTAATGTATGGCTCAGTGAATTCTGTTTCTATTTGAGTTTCACATAATTTGTCTAACAGAAGGAAAAGTAGGTTGAAATCTGGAGATGTAAGCTTAAAGATTATGTTATTTTGAATCTGTGTCACCAAAGGCACCATACACAATATCTCCATTCTAAAAGAAGAAAAAGTTTGACTACATGATGACAGAGGTTCTAATGGGTAAATTCTATAGTCCTTAAATTCCAGTGACCTTGCCTCTCTCCCATCAACTTCTGAAAGATATTAGTTTACCATAGTGTTACAACAGGTTTCTTTGAAGGGTAAGGACAGTGTGGCTTAGGAGAAGGAAGGTGTCCTCTGCCACAGAGCATACCAATATTTGAGAACTCGAGAGTCAGAGAAGATCAGTACAAAAGGGCTAATGGCTGGGAAACATACTGTTAGGAGATTCAGTGTAGGCACAAACCAGGGCTGATGTTTATCCATTTTAAAGAAATAAATTGACAAGCCAGAATTAATAGAATAAAAGAAGACATATGTACTCACAAGGAGAAGGATAGCCTTGGTGGCTCTTTTCTCAGGGAAAGTTTTTGGAAAAACATGAGAACTGTGAATATGTTGGACTTGTTGATGATGTCTGTGCAAGAAAAGAACTAAATAAGCGTTGCCCCAGATCATGAATCCCAGACAAATAACATCAGGGATTAAAAAGACAATTGCAAAAAGTGCAGGACTGAAAGAGGTAGGAATTAAAATTGAGCAATATCCCAGATTCCACATCTTTGTGTTATTATTCATGTACCTTGAATTATGCATACTTCCAAGCAAAACAAAATTTACCACCAGGAAGAAGCCCCAGCAGAAAAAGCAGGCAGGGACAATAGACTTTGAAGCTTTGATTTTGAGTGCTGCACATCTGGAATTACTTGGACTAATGGTGATGACCTGAAAACCACTCAAGAGGCAGGTGATGCTGAGGGAAACACCCCGGGATACATTTTGGAAGTAAATTATAAGTTTACACCCAAGAAGATCTAAGAAATTATTGATTCCAAAGCAGGCAATCAGCTGAAGGATCCCCTTGGAGAGAATCACTTTTGAGTTGGCTAAAGTTAAGTGAGCAAAAATGCACTCTATCGACCTTAGCCTGTGGCCAGTGAGTAAAATCGAGATGTATAGGGTCAGAAGGAAGACATTACCAAGAATCCCAACTCCCATCTGAATAAGGAAGAAAACACCCAACACCAAGTCACTAAGCATCATTTTCTCCAAGTCTTGAAAACTGTAGTCACTGCTAACAAATTCTAGGAAAAGATGAAAAATTTGACAAGTTTATAAAGAATGTTCTTAAGAGAACGGAGTTCCCTCTAGGGAACTTTGGGATAATCCTAGCATTGATCTGATTTATGATATAACAGAACTTAAAGTACTGAGATTGTTTTGATTGTATCTTCACTTGATAGTAAGGATATGAAAGTTAGCAAAATAATAGAAAATCATATAGATATGATACCAGAAATCTATCTTCTAATATGGAGAATTTTTCTTTTGGTGCTAAAAGAATGAATTCACATTTTCATTGCTTTTCATTGCTAGAAAAATGAATTCACAAGTTTAGTTTCAAAAGGTTAGGTGGGTAGGAATATTTTCACAATGCACTATTAATATATCATGAATAAAAAAGATAAAAATGACAGCTTAAAATGTGGAACTACCATAAAAGGTTCTGTGACCCTAGATAAGACAATCATCTTATCTCATATTTAATTATCATTAAATATACTAATAGTATTACTCTACAAGGTTTATACAAGGATCACATGAAATAATAACGCAAAAGTCTTGCAGTCTCTAAAACATATAATATATTACTCAATTATTGCTTATTAATGATTGTTATCTTTATTAATTATAATCTAGTGACAAACTCAGACAAATAATATCTGGGATGTGAGAAATCAAAATTTTATTACATTTATTTTGCAAAAGAGATTGTCAAAGATATTTTAAGCCTCAAGTTGAACATGTTTTGTGAATCACAAAAGTTATCCTACCATTTAATGAAATAAAACATCTTTAAAAGAGAAAATACGCCTACCTTTTTGCAAAGTTTTAATAATTGATCAATTTAATTATATCTCAAAGCAACAAACAAGTCTGCTAATTAAGTGTTTTATGTACATTTCTATAAAGTTTGCCATCTCAGTGTAAAAGAAAAAAGACAAATATGTAGAATCAAGTAGTTAATAAAGAATTAATTGTTACATGAAAATTATATGTAGGTTATGTCTAAAGTCTTATGGCTGGAAATAAAAAGTCATTCTTTTCTGTAACTAAGGTCTATAAAGGATAAAAGAATATATGAAAATTGATGTAAACAAGAATTATAGCAGTATGCCCTCAGGAGGGCACAATGCATTAAAAAGTAATAACAAAATTGCAATATAACAATAAAAATAACAGTAATTAATACATCATATGATAACATTTAAGCAGTGCCTAACATTTTCCAATCACTCTGATAATTACTTCATAATTTATATCTCAGACAACAGTGAACAATTAGATAGCCTCTTCATATACAACATTCCATTATTATTTTCTATCTAATTTCTTTTAAATTACTCATTTTCATTCTATTATAGTAGTAACTCTGGTTCTCCAAGGCTTTGCAAGTGGAACCAGGCTTCCAGTTGATTTAATCACTCTGACCACTCTTCAGAGAGGATCCTAAATCACAGATTTAGAAATGGAAAGGACCTAAGAAGCCATTTATTCAGTCAACCATTCAATAAACATTTTATTCAGCACTTACTATGTGTCAAACAATGTGCCAAAAGCCAAGATAGTCAGAAGTTAGTTTTTACTCTGAAGGAGGTCAGGTTTGAAGGGGAAGATGGCATGCAAAGAAGTATAAAGGAAAAAAGCGACATATTAAATAAATTGGAGACAATCAACAAAGGGAAGACACTAGACTGGAGGAGAATCAGAAGAGGCATTAGGTAAATTTCCATCTGATGGTAAGATTTATTGGGAATTTGAAGGAATACAGTGAAGGAAGAAGGCAGAGAAAAGAGCATTAACTTCAGCAATGGGGCATAGATAATAAAAATGTCCATTGTCAGGAGACTGAAAGTCTTCTTTGTAAAATTTAAGGAGGAAAATGTCAGAGAATTACAGAGTACTTGCCTGGGTGTCAGAGGAATGCTTTCATATGTGAGAAAACTGAAAAGATAGGAAGAGAAGTGAGAAAGACAGGATTTTATATTGATCCCAGAGATGATAGGGAAGCACTGGATTCCACTGAGGAGAAGAGAGACTTGATCAGTCCTATGCCTTGAGAAAATAATTTTATGGAGTGGAAGATGAATTGGAGAAAATATTTTGCAGAGAAACCAATTAGCACAATATTGTAACAATTAGGTGGTGAAGTCTTGCACCAGGTTGTTGGAAGAATAAGAAGAAAAAGGGGTTGGTCCTTAAGACAGATGTTATAAAAGTAAAATCAATAGGTCTTGATGACCAAATGGATATGGGGAGAGGCCCGATTAGAGAGTATAAGTCAGAAAGATGAAACCCATTTGGTGAGTTTGGGTGACTAGAAAAAATATTGATATTCTCAAAAATAATTGGGAGAGTTTCAGAGATCAGAGTATTTTGAGGGAAATACATATTTGTTCAATTTTGGATAGGTTTAAGATGTCAACAGAAACCCTAAATCAAGCTGTCTAATAAGCTAGTGTGAGACTAGAAAATAGTTGAGAGGTTAGTGCTGATTAAACAATTTGAATCATCATATATTTTATATTATAGTTATCATATATAATCTGAATAAGCTGACAAAGTGCAAAATTGTAAATAAAGAAATGAAGAGAGTAAATGTTAGAGACAATGGAAAATCAGTGTTTAGCCTGAATAAAGATTCAGCAAACGATATTAAGAAGGAGCAGTCAGGTAGGTAGAAGAAGTATCAAAAGATATTAGATCATTAAAACAAAGAATATCAAGGAGAAGGTCATCCATAATGTCAAAGTCTACAGAGATATCGATAAGGATTATCTTAAAAAGAGAACTACTTCTTGATATGAGTAAAGCAAAAGATAAAAAAGGAAGATATCTGACTGATTTGAGATGAAGAAGAAAGAAGAAGAAAAAGGTCTTGGGTTATCTCTTTTTCAATTAAAAATGAGGCAAAGTTGTTTTTTAAAAGAGGAGTGGAGAGGAGAGGAGCTATTGGAACACTGAGGAAAGATGACAAGTTTTGGAAGTACTATTGTGGTGAGGAGGTTACTTAGTCAATAAGGGAAATAGGAAAAGATTGTCTTTCTATAATTAGGACACAGTTGAATTTACATAAAATAAATGAGGTAGGAACTAAAACTGAATATTTCCTCATTTGCTTTAGCTTCTTAATTGTATAAGAATGGAAAATGAGTCTGAGAAAATGTCTGACAAAGTCTTTTCCAAAAACACAGAAAATAAGGAGCAGATTTATCATTTGATAGACATGAAAATTCAAAGAAAACTGTAATTAAATGGTGAAATGAATCTAGATTTTGAGAGAAAATGAACCAAAAAAAAAAACAATCTCCAGAAGAACCATAAGGATAATGATTTAGGTAACATTGACATACCATTTTCATTATCTAAAAGAAAAGAAAATAGCATTTTATATTTACTCAATTGTTGACAAGGATGCTGGAAAATTAAAAGTAATGTTACCTAATATAGGAGCAAAAAGAAGTATATTTTTTAAAAAAAGAAATACAATATTTGTCTGTCAAAGGATCTAATTAAACATTGTCAAACATTTAAGTCTGAAAATGGATGGAAGACATAGATGAACAAATTATTTCAGAGATCTGTATATACTTTTATAAATAATTTTCCTCATCAACAACAGTGGAGTACACTGTATTCTAGATTTCAATTTTAACATTCAATTTTAACATCAATTTTAAAGCAGTGGAAATGGTACTAAAGAAAAAAAAAACTGAAAAAAGATGAAGAAATCCAATTCTTTATAAATGAAATTCTCAGGAAGAAAAATATTTTTGAGGGTGTTGAAAAAAATGTGAAAAATCAAAAGTGAAATAGGCGGAATGGACTTCTTAACTAATGTAAAACTCTTATTGTTCCTATTCTGTAGTTAAGCAATATGGAGGAAAGGAAGTAATTAATTTGTTCAAAGTCATACAACTAGAATGATTTAGAACCTAGAAAGCTTTTTTCTTTCTGAAAAGCTTGGGCCAAGCTGCCTATTGAGACTAAGAAACCTTCTTCAGTCTGAAACCAGTCTGCACATCACTTGAAAGGAGGAAGGAACTGGTTGTAGGAGTGGATTTTGAGTGAATTTTGATGAAAATCTGTGCTATGTTCTGGGGTCTGCTAGTGTAGGTTTATTGCTGATAGTTAGTGCACAAGATGGGGGAGACATGATGAATGACCTCAGGGTCAATAATCATCAGCTTCTGGGAAATTTTTTTCAATATTCTTTTTGATTCTTAGTGTCCTATATGAAGGCTTCTTAAATTTTTATTTTTTATTTTTTTTGCTATCCCTTTGGCACCCAAGAAATTTTTACATGATTTCAGCTATATAGGTATTCAAATCAAATACTTACTGATAATAAATCATAATTTTGTTACTCCAATATTCAATCATATAGCCCCATATGGGGTCATGACCCACAGTTTAAAAAGCTACTTCATAGAATATGGAGTTGCTTTATCTTTGGAGAATAATTTTTGTTCCAGAGAGGTTGGTAATCAGAAAAATACTTATTCTGCCATCTTGTTTAGATTATATGGAAATTAAGTGGGGGAGACAATGATTTTCAAGCATTTCTTTGTACATTTTTCTTCAATATTTTCCCCAATTACATGTAAAAATAATTTTATCACTTTTTTAATACTTGCATTCTGGAAATGACCAGCAGGAGGAATACAGAGAGGCTTGGAGAGACTTACATCAACTGATGCTGAGTGAAAAGAACAGAACCAGAAGATCGCTGTACACTTCAATGCTGTATGAAGAGGTATTCTGATGGAAGTGGAAATCTTCAACATAAAGAAGATCCAACTCACTTCCAGTTGATCAATGATGGACAGAAATAACTATACCCAGAGAAGGAACACTGGGAAGCGAATGTAAATTGTTAGCACTACTATCTATCTACCCAGGTTACTTATACCTTTGGAAGCTAATAATTAATGTGCAACAAGAAAATGGTATTTACACACATATATTGTATCTAGGTTATATTGTAACACATGTAAAATGTATGGGATTACCTGTCATCGGGGAGAGGGAGTGGAGGGAGGGAGGGGATAATTTGGAAAAATGAATAAAAAATATTAAAAAAAATTAATTTTATTACATTAAAAAATACTTGCATTCTGAATTCTCTTCTTCCCTCCCTCCCTCTGTACCCCAATCATTGAGAAGGCAAGCAATTTGTTATACCTCATAAAATACAAAATAAATTTTGTAGTTATATTATGAAAGAAATAGACAAAAGAGCAAGGGAAATAAAGAAAAATTTGTACTTTGATCTGCATTGACTTCATCACTTTGTCTATGGAAATTGTTTTGTATCATTATATTTCTGAGAAGAAATAAGCCTTTCATAGTTGATCATCATAGGACATTGCTATTATTGCATATAATGTTCTCCCACTCACCCCATTTCATTTTTATCAGTTCATGTGAACCTTCTCTAGTTTTCCTGAGAGGATCCTGTTCATATTATAAAACAACAGTATTCAATCACAATCACATACAACTTACATTGTCATTCCCCAATTAATGGACATTCCCTCAATTTTCAATTCTTTGCCCTAATAAGGAAGAGTTCTTTTAAGGATTATTACATATGCAGCTCCTTTTTTATTTTTTAGTAATCTCTTTATGGTATAGATTACAGGAGTGGTATTTCATGAACATATCCTTTGTATGTATGTATTTGGAACCCTTTGAGCATAGTTCCAAATTGCTCTACAGAATGGTTGAATTAGGACAAAAATGAAAATGAAAAATGGAGAGAATATGGAAAAAATGAAACAATGCATTGTTGGTGGAGTTGTAAATTGATTCAACCATCATATAGAGCAATTTGGAACTATGCACAAAGGGCATAAACTTTGACCTAAAATGCTTTCTTATTCTGTATCCCCAAAATGATAAAAATAAAAAAGGCAAAGTATTTATAGCAGCTCTTTTATAGTGACAAAGAATTGGAAATTGAGGGGATAGCTATAATTTAGAGAATGGCTGAACAAATTGTAGTATGTGATGAAATTAAGAACAAGATGCTCTGAAAAAAAGCTGGAAAAACTTACACAAACTAATACAAAGTGAAATGTATTATGTACAAAGTAAGAGCAGCACAATAAGATAACCAATTGTGAATGATCCAAGATTACTCTGAAAGACTTGTCATGAAAAAGACTAACCATCCCCATATAAATAATTAATGGTGTCTGAATACAGATTGGATCATACTTTAAAAACTTTATTTTTTGTCCATGTTTTCTTTCACAATATAATTATTAGGGAAATGTGTTTTGAATGACTACCCATCTATAATCTATAACAAATTTTTGCCTTGTTATTGAAGCATTGAAAGGGAATAAAAGAGAGAATTTGAAACTCAAAATTTTAAAAACAAATGTTAATTTCTACATATAATTGGGGGAAAATAAATTTGAAATAAAAGTTATAAATCTAGCATGTGTCTAATGTTGGATATGTATTCAGGTTTTCCTGATTTTATTTTATTTTTTATTTTTTTATTAATTTTATAATTATAAAATTTTTTGACAGTATATATGCATGAGTAATTTTTTTATAACATTATCCCTTGTATTCATTTTTCCAAATTTTCCCCTGCCTCCTTCTACTTCCTCCTGTAGATGACAGGCAATCCCATACATTTTACATGTGTTACAGTATAACCTAGATACAACATCTGTGTGTAAATCCAATTTTCTTGTTGCATGTTAAGAATTGAATTCTGAAGGTATAAGTAACCTGGATAGAAAGACAGTAGTGCTAACAGTTTACATTCAAATCCCAGTGTTCCTTCTCTGGATGTAGTTATTTCTGTCCATCATTGATCAACTGGAAGTGAGTTGGATCTTCTTTATGTTGAAGATTTCCACTTCCATCTGAATACATCTTCATACAGTATTGTTGTTGAAGTGTATAGTGATCTTCTGGTTCTGCTCATTTCCCTCAGCATCAGTTCATGTAAGTCTCTCCAATCCTTTCTGTATTCATGCTGCTGGTCATTTCTTATAGAGCAAATAATATTCCATAACCTTCAGATACCATAATTTACCCAACCATTCTCCAATTGATGGACATCCATTCATTTTCCAGTTTCTAGCCACTACGAAAAGGGCTGCCACAAACATTTTGGCACACACAGGACCCTTTGCCCTATTTAGTATTTCTTTGGGATATAAGCCCAGTAGTAGCACTGTTGGATCAAAGGGTATGCCCAGTTTGATAACTTTTTGGGCATAATTCTAGATTGCTCTCCAGAATGGCTGAATTCTTTCACAACTCCACCAACAATGAATTAGTGTCCCAGTTTTCCCACATCCCCTCCAACATTCATTATTAATTTTTCCTATCATCTTAGCCAATCTGACAGATGTGTAGTGGTATATCAGTGTTGTCTTAATTTGCATTTCTCTGATCAGTAGTGATTTGGAACACTCTTTCATATGAGTGGATATACTGTAGTATAGTATAGCACTGAATATCTTTCCAATTATTTAAATCTGATTTTATTTTTATGGCAAGTGTTTTGTAATTTTGCTCATATAATTCCTGACTTTTCTTTGTAGATGGATTCCCAAATATTTGATACTCTCAACAATTGTATTGAATGCAATTCTCTTTGTATCTCTTGCTGTTGCATTTTGTTGGTGATGAATAAAAATGCTGAGGATTTATGTGGATTTATTTTGCATGAAAATGAAGTGGGGGAGACAATGATTTTCAAGCATTTTTTTGTACATTTTTCTTCAATATTTTTCCCAATTACATGTAAAAATAATTTTATCATTTTTTTAATACTTGCATTCTGAATTCTCTTCTTCCCTCCCTCCCTTCTGTACCCCAATCATTGAGAAGGCAAGCAATTTGTTATAGCTCATAAAGGTACAGTCATACTAATAAATTTTATACTTATATTATGAAAGAAATAGACAAAAGAGCAAGGGAAATAAAGAAAAATTTGTACTTTGATCTGCACTGACTCCATCACTGTGTCTATGGAGATTATCTTGTATCATTATATTTCTGAGAAGAGATAAGCCTTTCATAGTTGACCATCATAGGACATTGCTATTATTTCATGTAATGTTCTCCCACTCTCCCCATTTCATTTATTATCAGTTCATGTGAACCTTTCCTGGTTTTCCTGAGAGGATCCTGTTCATCTTATAAAACAACAGTATTCAATCACAATCACATACAACTTATATTGTCATTCCCTAATTAATGGACAGTCCCTCAATTTTCAATTCTTTGCCCTAATAAGGCAGGTTCTTTTTAACAATTATTATACATGCAGCTCCTTTTCCTTTTTTTTTTATTTTTTTTTTTTACTAATCTCTTTATGGTATACACTACAGGAGTGATATTTCATGAACATATATTTGTATGTATGTATTTGATATCCTTTGAGCTAACCATCCCCATATAAATAATTAATGATGTCTGAATACAGATTGAATCATACTTTAAAAAAAGCAAACTTTATTTTTTGTCCATATTTTCTTTTACAATATAATTATTATTGAAATGTGTTTTGAATGACTACCCATCTATAATCTATAATAAATTTTTGTCTTGTTATTTAAACATTGGAAAGGGAAGAAGAGAAAAAATTTGAAACTCAAAATTTTAAAAACAAATGCTAATTTCTACGTATAATTAGGGGAAAATAAATTTTAAATAAAAGTTATAAATCTAGCAAGTGTCTAATATTGGATATGTACTCAGGTTTTCCTGATTTTAGACACAGCATTTTATTCACTGTGTCACCTAGCTTTCTAAGTTTACATTAATGATAAAAAATTTGGAAATGTATAAAATGAAAAGTAACCCTTTTATGGCAAATGCATTATTTAATGTATCATTATCAATAAATTTCCATGACAGGAAGAAAGAGCCTAAAAAAGGTAATAGTAAGTAAATGATTCATCATAAAACAGTCAAAGGAAATGCTGCTTTATGATATTTATTTGTTATTGACAAAGACAATGGAAAATTATAAATGGGTTTGTTTTATAAAGAGTATGAAGTACTTTTAAGAGTTTTAATATTATTCTATTAAAAATTTTACCCAGCTAAACATTGTCATGCAAATGCTATTTAAGATTGAAAGTGGAAGCAAGATAAAAATTATGAAACAAGGGCAGAGAACTGTATTTTAGGGGTAAGTAATGCCTTTCCTCATCCCACAACAGTTTAGTATCTATATTTTGGATTTGTAATTATCTTCTTTTTAGAAGAAGTGAAAATGACAAAAGAGGAAAATAACATGAAAAGATGGAGAAAACTGGTTCTATATAAATTATGTCAGGAGGCAAAGCATGTTTAAGGATGTTGTCATTTATTCTCAAAGAAGACCAAAATTGTGAATATATGAAAATGAGGTGGGGAAATGTAACTTATTATTAACCAAAGAAAAATACTCTTATTTGCATGTACTTCTTGATTCTGTGATAAAACATTGAAAAAGAAGCCAGCCAATTAGGTAGAATATAAAAGGATGAAAAAGATCAAGGAGTAAAGAATTTAAAAAATTAAGAGATAGATGCTAAGAAATAGCAAATTTAAAGAAATGTTAGTGGAACATGTAAATATTAATCAAAATGATAGATTAAACCAATGGTAGAGTATATTAGAAAAAGAGATTATATGCTGAAGCTAGCCTTAAAGAGTGATTATAATAGTTACTGAGTTGATATGGAAGTTGAAGAAAGGTCATTGAGGATGAAAAAGATATTAAAAGATTATAATTGAATAGAAATATTTTAGCCAGATTTAGAGCTAATGTGAAATGATGCACACAGTTTACAAAAGAAAAAAAAGACTGAAAAGTCTCAAACAATGCCATTATGGAATGTTGCTATAATTGTGAGATCAACTATGCTGAACATTCCATTTATTTCTCTTTGCTAGTCAAAAAATTACTCTTACTATTAATATAGGCTCCTATTTCTCCTAATGCCGAAGATGAAGGGATATAAGAATTCATTCTTCAATCCCAAGTTGTTAAGGATGAAATGCTCCTAAAGAAAATAGAATTATTACTTCACTGGGTGGAAAAGGAGATCAAAGATGGAGTAGGGAATATTTTACTCAATATAGAAAGTTAGGGAATTTTAAAGTAGCTATATATATATAGATCTAAAAAAAGATTTGTGATACTTGCTGAGCAAAATGTAGGGAGATGATCTGAAAAAAAAATCAGATCCATGTCCTCTATGGAATGATTTATCACCATAGAAACATTAAAACTATGAGGTGAAGGAAGGGGGGAAGTACAGGGGAGAAAGAAAAAACAACACACTTACTTATGTCAGGAAAGAGAAGCATTGACATAATAGGATTCTGAAAAAATAAGGAGAGAAAATGTAAAAGAAAAAAAAACAGAAAAATGATATCAGCAGAGAGAGGTTTAGAAAAATGCCTTTGATTACGTGTGTTGAATTTAAGCAGCTCTCAAGGCAGGAACAACAATTAAGAGATATGAAAGCATTATTTATGATAGGGAATAAATCATAGAGTAGGAAAGAGAAGCTCAGTTAATTCAAGGATGCACTAAGATACCAAAAGAAGTTCCAAGGCTTCTTAAGTCTTTTCATTGTCATTTCCACAGTGACTGAACAATACTTTAACTCTATGTCCTGGAAGAAATTTCCTGCTTCTAAGTTCCTAGATATAAAACTGGAATATAAGAAGAGATATACTCACCTGCTTGTTCTCTGCTTTTAAAATAAAGTGCCTTTGTTCATGTGTGTGTGTCTATGTATGCAAGTGTGATGGAATAGGCAGATTATAAAGACCTGGACTGATAGAAGGGCTAGATTATCTGAGCCCATTTATCGGGCAAATTGTAATTATCATGTCATGGGAAGTACCCATGACAATAGTCTATCAAGGGAAAAAGGATGTGTCTAATAGAATGAATTTTTGTCCCAGATGAAAATGTCTTTGAGGATTCCTACTGATTGACAAATTTCCATTTGTAATAAATAATTAAAATAGCTAACTCATCAAGCAAATACAAAGCAAAGAGAAAGTTTCCTGGGTTTCAAGAGACCAGAATTATAACTATTAAAGAGGTCTTCACAGTCAGAGGAGGGAAAACTAATGCTAATTATAAGTATTTCCATTAGTAACTGGCTAGTCTTGAGGGATCCCAAGCATTGCATCATAGTTTTTAATCATTCAAATTTCTATGCTTCCAGTGAAATCTCTAAATATGAATTCCTTCTTAAAGCTAATATTCCTAAATATAGTAGTGGTACCATTTTTACTTTAATGCTTTTTCACATCTTCCCCACAATGATCATCAGCAAAAAATTCAGTAAAGACTATTCAGTAAAGAAAGTTATATACACCACAATAAGGGCCACAATTTTTCCATCTCTGATAAAATCCTCAGTAGTTGAAGATATTGCAATTAAGTCAAAAAAGCAATGTAATTGGGATACCTTTGTTTCTTATCTCTTATAAAATGTAGAATTCTTGTGTGTTTAAGTGTATGTACATTACATTGACTTATTTTGCCATGGCTGTTGTCTGGAGCAATATGAATCAAAATATGACTTGCAGGGGAGCAAAAATGCAAAATTTAGAGTTTTTAAGAAAACCTTGCTTCCCTTTGTAAGGTGAACCAAGGGATTAAGTCTAGATGTTGGCCACTCTGCTTTGTTCAATGAGAAAGAATATCGGATTAGAATTATATCTATCTGGGGCAGCTAGGTGGTGCAGTGGATAGAGCACCAGTCTTGAATTCAGGAGGACCCAAGTTCAAATCTGGTCTCAGACACTTAACAGTTCCTAACTTCCTAGCTGTGTGACCCTGGGCAAGTCACTTAACCCCAGCCTCAAAATATATGTATATGTATATATATATACACATATGTATATGTATATATATATATATATATATATATATATATATATATATATCTTCTCCCTAAAAGATAATTAATCTGGAAAGATCAATTTTAATTTTAAGTGGTCCCCCCAGTTACATGTCAAGAAAAATTTTAGTATTCATTTTTATAAAATTCTAAGTTCCAAATTTTTCTTGTTTCCTTCTCCCCCCTCTTCCAAAGATGGTAGTCATTTTGATGTGGTTTATACACTGTTCAATCATGTAAAACATATTTCCATATTAATTACAATTGTGAGAGTAGAAAGTGATGAAAAGTTGAAAAAAACTAACTACAAAGTAGAATAAAGTAAGTGGAAAAACATGTGCTTTGATAGATATTCAGAGTCCATCAGTTCTTTATCTGATTATGAATAGCATGTTCCTTTGTGAGTTCTTTGTTCTTGTCTTGAATAATTTTGCTGCTGAGAAGACCTGAATCAGAGTTGATTATCACATACTGGTGCTGATGCTGGATACAATGTTTTTCTGTTCATTCATTTCATTTGCATCAATTCACATAAGTCTTCCAGGTTTTCTGGAATTGGCCCGTTTATCAACTTTTTTTTTTTTGTTCCAAGGATTTCTTTCTTCACTTTTTTGTTTACTTAATATTTTATTTTCCATACCTATATGTAAAATGATTTTTACATTTGTTCTTGAAATTTTGAGTTGCACTTTCTCTCCCTTTTCTCCCACCTTTCCCTTATCGAGAAGGTATATAAGAAGTTATGCAAAATATTTCTCTAAAAGTGATGTTGCAAAAGAAAATATGTATCTTTACCTCACAAAAATCCTCGAGAATAATAATGAGTAAAAAAAAGTATGCTGCAGTCTGCATTCAGACCCAATCAGTCCTTTCTCTGAGGATGAAGAGCATTTTCCATAAATCCTTCAGGTATATTGGATCATTTGGATCATTTTATTACTGAAAACAGCAATTATTCATAGATGATCCTCCCACAACATTGCTATTACTTTATACACAGTACATTCCACTTTCTTGAGTTTATGGAGAACTTTCGAGGTTTTTCTGAGAGTATCTTGCTCATTATTCCTTATGGAACAATATTCCATCATAATCACATAATAAACTTTGTTCAGCCATTCTGCAATAGATAGATGGATATCCTCTCAATTTCCAAAAGAGCTACTATAAATATTTTTGTACATATAGATCCTTTTTTTAAAATTCATAATCTCTTTTGGGATTCATGCCTAGTAGTAGGATTTTTAGATCAAAGGATATGCATGATTTTTATACCTCTATGCATATATTTCATATATATTGTTCATTTATCAACTGGGAAATGTTTTTTTAAAGAACAAATTTGATTCAGTTCTCTACATATTTGAGAAATAAGGTCTTCATCAGAGAAACTTTCTAGAAGGTTCTTTTCATAATTTCTATTGCTAACTATATTCCTCTCTGCATATTCTATTCTCTCTCCTTTCATCCTGACCCTCCTTACAAACTGTTTTGCTTCTGACTACACCTTCCCACAATGCACCTTCTTTACTATTACCCCCTCCTTCTTTAATCACCTTCATATGCTAAGGCAGATTTCTATACCAATAATCTATTATCCCCTCTTTGAGTCAATTCTGTCAAGAGTAAGGTTCTCTCATTCTTCTCTCCCTGCTTTCCTCTCCATTGTAAAAAAAAATTTCTTGCCTCTTTTATGGCAGACAATTTATGCCATTCCACCTCTCCCTTTCCCTTTATCCCAGCATGTTCCTCTCTCACCCCTTAATTTTATTTATTAAATATTATCCCTTCAGATACTCAAACCTGCTCCGTGTGTGTGCGTGTATATACTTCTAACTGCCCTGATGATAAAAGTAAATTATTGTATCAAAACATTTTTATTGTAGGTTTCAAGTAGTCAGATTATTCTTATGTTTTCCCTTCTTGATCTCTTCTCCAAATGACTTTTTTTCTTATGAGATGTTTCACATTCTTTTCGTTTCAATTTATTCTTTTTCTTTTTCTTTTTTTATTATTTCTTAGTCTCATAATTTTTTCTGTCCCAATTCTAGTTTTCAGTCATTTTTTTCCCCTTAAGATTATGGATCTTTTCTCTAGTTAGTTAACTTTCACTTCATAATCATTTTATTTTTTCTTAGATTGTTTAATTAAAAAAATTTCTTCAATCTTTTTTCATTATATTTTAAAATTCTTTTTGAGCCCTTCTATGAATTCTTTTGGGGAAGATGATAATTTTTTCATGATTCTTTAAGGAAGGAGTGTTTTTTTTAACTTCACTATCCTCCTTTGAAGATGAATGTGAGTTTTCTCTACTACCATAGTAATTTCCTATGTTTAGATTCTTTCTTCTATGCTTGCTCTTTCAAAAAAAAATATAGCAATTTGTTAGTGTAATCACTTCTAGTCCTGGTCAGTAGATGATGGTGTCTCTGATCTCAGGTTCTTCCTTCCGTTTTTAACTCTGGCCTAGAACCAAAACCCAAAATACCCACTTCCATATCAACCTAATATTTTCATCTACCTCTATCTAGAATGAATTCTTACTTATTTTTGCTAATTGTATTCTTCCTTATTTATTCTATTAATGCTACCCTTCTACCCTGTCAGTTGTCAAAAATATTTTGTTACTTATTACTCCCCCCCCATTGTGCTCTGTCTTTTATCACCCTTCCCCTTTCTGTATCCCATTCCCGTCCTACTTTCCTACAAGGATTTCTATATACACATTGAATGAGTATTACATTATTTACTCTTTGAGGATTTTTTACCCTTGGAGGCTTTGGTTGTAAGATCTTTAACATTGTTATCCTCTTCTGAATTTGTGTTTTGATCATCTCTGTTACCATATTAAATTTATATGGCCAGAGTTGTTTGCTCATTTTCCCAGCTTGTTATTTAAATTTTAACTATTTGTTAGAATAAGGCTCTTTTTTTGAGTAGTGTGTGCAATGTCTCAAGCTTCAAGTGTGCAGCTGTTTTTAGAGATCTTTTGGGAAATTGTATATTTTCAGTTCTTTCAAGGTGATATGCTGTAAAAAGAAGTGTATTGACTCTTCTGGTCTACACTCTGGTTTCTGAGTGGGCACAAGAATTCTTTTCTGTCCTGGAACACTGAGGAGAAGGATCCTTGCTCTACTCTGAGTATAAGTTTTAGTGTGTTAGTTCTCTTCCTCATCCTGAGATTCTGAGCCAGCACTGAAACCCAGATCTGAGTATGGGCAAAGCAATAGAGTCCTGCCTCAGAGCTAGCAAAGAGACCCCTGTAATCTTCTCACCCCCTCACTCCCCTTACCTTCTGTGGGCTGAGATTTCAGAAGCTGCAGCTGTTGCTTCTGCTGCTGCTGTCATCAGTGCTAATTGGTGTCTCCCAAAATCAACCTCAAGCTTCTGATTTACTGAAGTTCCCCTCATGTAGTAGTGCTCCAAACCTTTCCTGAGTACCTTCCAAATATCCTTGATGTCTGTGGGCTGAGAGATCTGGAAAGTGCCAATGCTATCACCGAATTAGAGACTAAATGTCTGTTTCTGGTTTGCTGATGCCGTGATTGTGCTGTCATGGCCTATGCCAGGATTTTGAACCAGGCCTACTCTGGTCCAGCAGATTTTCCCTTCTGACCTTCTAATTTGTTTACAGCTAAATAATTATTAAATTCCATATTTGTGAGTTCTGATGATTAAAATTTGTTTAGAATCATTATTTAAAAATATGTAGAAGAACTGGAGGGAGAACTCAGGCAAGTCCCTACCTTCCTCTCTGTCCTTGTGGCTCCATCAGAACATAATCTTTTGGGAAGAGGGGGAGAATTGAGATAAAGTACTTTTAGTCATTTCTGAAGAAAAGAACTGAACTAAATAGAAAATTTGATCTTCAAATAAAAGGCCCAAGAGAAACATGAATACAAATAAGAAAGAAAAAATCATGCAATTTAAAGATTCAACTCTTTACATCCCTACTTGGGAAGATGACACTTGTAATTCTTGAAAACTGTATATTTATTAGGGCAGTAAGAAGGCATATACACAGAGGATTTAGGTACAAGTTGATATTGATGTGATGATTTTTTGTTGTTCTTTTATTGTTTTATTTTTTATTGAAGCTTTTTATTTTCAAAACATATTCAAGGATAAATTTTACGATTGACCCTTGTAAAAATATTGTGTTCCAAATTCCCTCTCATTCCCCCCACTCTCTCCCTTAGATGGCAAGTAATCCAATATATGTTAAGCATGGTAAAAATATATGTAAATGCAATATAGACATACCTAATTGTATAATTATCTTGCTGCATAAGAAAAATCAGATCAAAAAAGAAAAATAAGAAAGAAAATAAAATTCAAGCAAACAACAACAACAACAAAGTGAAAATGCTATTTTGTGATCCACACTCAGTTCCCACTGTCCTCTCTCTGGTTGTAGATGGCTCTTTTCATCATAAGGTCATTGTAACTGGCCTGAATCATCTCACTGTTGAAAAGAGTCATTAAATTGAACAAATTAACACAACAGAAAAGACAAACTGCTACAGAAGAATAAATATAGAAACATTATTGGAATGGATTAACTATACAAAATATGAAACCAACTGTAAGACAGTGTTTTATGCATTCCGAGATCTCAGTTACTTGGTTAAGGACTTGACTTTTAGAAAGAATAAAAAAATTGGAAATCTATCTGGAAAAAATCAGGTAGGTATAGATTAATATCTCAAATAAAATATTAAAATAAATAGCATATATGAAGTTATGCAAAACATTTCCTGAAAACAAAACATAGCTCTTCCCTCCCCTCCCATAAAAAATCTCAGGGAAATTGTTTTTTTAAAAGTATGTTTCAATCTGTATTTAGGCACAAGGTATGAATAGCCTTTTCATTGTAAATCCTTCAGAGCAGTCATGGATCATTTATTGCTGAGAATGGCAGTCATTAACACTTTATCATTGAACAATATTACTATTCCCTAGACCCAGTAAATTTCACTTTGCATAAACTCATAGAAATCTTCTCAGGTTTTTCTGAGAGTGTCCAGCTCATCATTTCTTATAGAACAATAGTATTCCATCATAATATATACCACAATTTATTCAGCCATTCCCTAAATTGATGGGGAGTTACTATAAATAGTTTGTACATATATGTGTTAGGTTCTTACTAAGTGCTAATGAGATAATGAGATATTAGGTTCTTACTAAGTGCTAAGTCAGTACTTAACAATTCTCTAGTTCCCGCCTTAAGGAGAGTTTTACCCCTTTGAACTCCTGGGGAGGAGTTTACATGTTTAAGAGGAGCAAGTCCATTGGTTGAAGTATTTTTTCCCAGAAGCCCCTGAGTTATTCCACACCCATTCTTTGGGAGGATAAAAGAAGCAACATTGAGCAAGGGAGAGAGTCTCTACTCTAGGTCAGAGTCTGGCTGGGAGATTTAGTTGAGAAAGCAGTTCTGTTCCCAGAGAGCAATCGGCAGTCTCTGGAGACAACAGAACATCACAATTTGGCGCCCAACATGGGGCAAGGACTTTTGCTTATCCTGACAAGGACTGATTCTGAGCCCATCAGAGGAGCTAGCCCGGACCTTTGCATTTTGGTGCCCAAACGGGCACAGACAAGATCCTGATTCCAGTGGAAAAGCCTTCGATCTGAATCTCAGTGGAAAAGTCTCTCTCTCCCAGAAGTGTAAAAGGAAACTTTGTTAAACTTTTATTAAACTTTGTTTAACTTACTTAGTTCTAGCCCTTTACATCTCCTGCTTTCTTTTGTTTTAAACCACAGGTGGTCACGCCATCCCCGACTTTTCAGGAGGGGAGATGAAAGCACTAAAAAGGAGATAATCACGCCCTCCCTGACATCTCAGGAAGGGAGATGAAAAGCACCAAAGAGAAGTGGGGATTTGCTAGTGGGTTTCTGGGTTGAAGGGCCTTATTAGAGATAAGTATGCACAAATCCATCAACATGGGAGGTATTACACAAGCACATAGCAATAACACAGAGGCTATTAGTGATGACTCTCCCCACAGTCAGTGCAGATTCGATGTGGTGTAACAAACAGGAATTGTACATGCAAGGAGTGATATAACAAACAATATAAATCAACACGGTTTTGTAAAAGATTTCCAGAAGTCCTAGAAGGAGAGTATGTAAACATCAATCACACATATGCCTTCTTCAGCAACCAAGAGATATTCCAAAACCAATCTGTTGTCCATTGCTTCACATGTTAAGGAATCCAATGATTCCCACAGGTTTTGAAGTCCTTCAACAATCTTATGATGCCTCAGAGAATCCAATGATTCCTGAGGACTTTCAGTCCTACAATAGTCTTATGATGTCTCAGAGAGTCGCCCGGCTAGCTCAATCAGTAGAGCATGGGACTCTTAATCCCAGGGTCATGGGTTTGAGCCCCACGTTGGGCGCCATTTGTAACATGCCCACCTGGCAGTTACAATTACTAGAGTGTCCTAGGCCCAACAGAGCACCTTTGACCACTGACCTTTGCAGTGTGAACTCTACCCGGCTCGCCTCCTCTGAGGCCTTCAAAGGTCTCTGGCCATGATCTCTTGAATGTATAGTTTTATGTAACGATAAAATTCAGGCCTTACTAGACATAGTGCAGGAACAGCTTGACCAAGGACACTTACAACCTTCTGTAAGTCCTTGGAATTCCCCAGTATTTGTTGTAAAAAAGAAATCTGGAAAATGGAGGATGTTGACTGATTTAAGAAAGGTAAATGAACACATGGAAACTATGGGAACACTTCAACCTGGATTTCCATCTCCTACTCAGTTGCTTAGAGAATGGCCTCTGTGGGTTATAGACATTAAGGATTGTTTCTATTCTATCCCTCTAGATAAGGAGGATATGAAAAGATTTGCCTTTTCAGTGCCCAGCGTTAACTTAGCTGAGCCTTATAAAAGATATCAATGGACAGTTTTGCCACAGGGAATGAAAAACAGCCCTACTATATGTCAAATATATGTTGCTGCTGCTCTTACTCCAGTAAGAAAAGCATTTCCAAAAGTAATGTTATTACATTACATGGATGATATATTGGGATGTGCACCTGAGGAACAAATGTTAGAAGCATGTCTACAAAAAACCATAGAAACACTAAGGAATTATAAATTGCACATACTTCAGAAAAGATTCAAAGACATGCTCCTTTTCAATATTTAGGATATGAAGTATATCCTAAGGTGCTCACAGTACAAAAACTCTCCTTAAGAACAGAGAAGCTAAACACCTTAAATGACTTCCAGAAATTGATAGGAGATATCCAATGGATGCATCCCGTGCTAGGCTTGACTACCTGTCAATTGCAACCCTTATATGACATTTTAAGGGGAGACAGTGCTTTAAATTCACTATGCCAGCTTACAAAAGAAGGTCAAGAGGCTTTGAGACAAGTTGAACTGGCTTTATCCAATGTGGTTGAAAGAGTCACTCAAAAATCCTTGGAAATATCAGTTTTTGCTACAAAAGTGGCACCCACAGCAGTCCTTCATCAAGGAGACAGTGTGATAGAGTGGGTGAACCTCCCAGCACAACCAGAACAAAGCCTTATTCCTTACCCAATACTTGTGGCTAGAATTTTATTAAAGGCCACTAAACGAGTAGTACAATTATCTGACAAGATATACACCTTTTATACTAATGCACAAGTTAAAGTGTGCTGTGAAACCATCTCAGAGTAGCAAATTTTATTAACCACAGCTCCAAATTTTACACATGGATCTCCATAAAAGATAACCAAACTGTTACATAATTGGCAATGGATTCTTGAAGAAAAGGTTTCTAAAGTTCCTCTTAAAGGACCAACTATCTTTACAGATGCATCCAAACATAATATTTGTGCTGTATATTCTCGTGACTTAACTATAAAGAGAGTAATCAGAACTCCTTTTCAGTCCACTCAGCAGAATGAATTGTATGCAATCATTCTAGCTCTTGCTTATTATCCGGGAGACATAAATATAATATCTGATTCGGCCTATTCAGTATGTGTAGTACAAAGAATTGCCACAGCCCAAATAAAATTTGTAGCCTCCAATATATATCAGCTCTTTCAGGAACTGATCCATCAGCAGAGGAGTTGATCCCCACCAGAGACATTTGTGAACTGGGGATCCAAGAGAAGGACCAGACAACAGCCCAGAGGGACCAGCCAGATGTCAGCACCTCTCCAGATGCTGATGGCAGCAATGTCCCTCCTGACCATGACACCAGAGACAATAGACACAGTTCCAGTGTAGCAGCTGAAATGGACTGTTTCTGGTGATATGCAATATAAAGACTGTAAATGGAAAATGGGCCTGCTTGCTCCTCCCGTGGCTACTTACCATATGGTGACCTGGGGAGAGGCTTTGCCCTATGCTTTCTATTGAAGGACTATGCTTTTAAATTAGTGGGTGAAAAAGCAACACACCCACCTGCCATTGTTTTTGAGACAATGTTTCTGGACATGACTTTGCTTATGTGCACCTGTGAAACTAGAATTGCTCTAAGATTGTGAAAAGTGCAATAGAGAATTGTGAGAAATTAGAATTAGTCTAGAATTGTGATAAATGTAACCAGAATTGTGGCAATCTACCTCACTGATATTTAATTGTTAACTAGAATTGTGATGATTTACCTTGTTGACTTTCCACCTCAGTGTTGACATCCTACCTCATTGGCATCCAACCTCTTTGGCTTATTATCTCCTTGAGTATGACTTTAATGAATGGGTTGAACACTTGGGCCACTGTTGAGCATAGTTCTCATTGTCATACTTCTGTTTACTGATCTGCTGCTTTGTACCTCCTTGGGCATAACACTCTGTCATCTCATGGATCAAGTGAACTATAGCTGGTGCTAAAAGTTTAGCTTGATGAGATTTGCAGTTCCTGCAAAACAAGAGAAGGGAATTGCAGGGGCCCTTTAAATGGGCGGCGCCACAGTGCAACAGGAGATTGAGTGCCCCAGGAAGTAATCTCGGTGGATATTAGGAATGCCCTGTAGGTGGGATCTTGGCCACATTGAGATAGCTTCATAATGGGTGAGTCTCTTGCTGATTGGCTGTGTGTGTGACCTCACAGGCCCTTTATAAGCCCACTGCAGGCAGCAGTCGCTCTTTTTAACCTGGAGCTCTTTAACCTGGCTCCCTTACCTGGGTGGCCAAGCCAAGATGGATAACTGAAAGAGGTAAGGATTTTGGTAGTGAACATGTGGGTCATCTGACCAGGTGTTCACTCGGGAACCAACAAGTCAGGGCATCAAATCAGAGCATTATGTGAGTAGGTATAATAAAGGGTTTTAAGATTACACGTGGCTGTTCTTGAGTGGGCTACCGGTTATTAAACTATAGATTCAAGAGATGGTGGCCAGAGACCTTTGAAGGCCTCAGAGGAGGCGAGCCAGGTAGAGTTCACACTGCAAAGGTCAGTGGTCAAAGGTGCTCTGTTGGGCTTAGGACAGACTAGTAATTGTAACTGCCAGGTGGGCATGTTACAAGTGTGCAGGTCATATGTACTTGTTTTTCTCCAGATGAGTGGAAATTAGTAGGAGAGCAATTAAGTGAACACTACAATTCCAAACCTAACTCAATATCCAAAGGTACACTTCACACCTACAATTTAATCCAAATGGCTTTAAAAATTGTTATTCTAAAGGAAAAGAAGGAGCAAAATGGGGAGGTGTCAACTAAACTAGGTGAAAAGGATGAATCAGATAACAATAAAGTTAAGTACAATTCTGAGCAACAGGAGCATTTCCCATCTCTTCCCTCAATTAACCCTTCATGGGTGCAGCAAGAAGGAGGAGGGGAAGAGGCAGAAATACAAACAGAATCGCCTGTTAAGCAGCCTATGACAAGATTAGAAAAAAGCATTGATTAAAGCTCAGAGAGAAAGACAGGATATAAGTGATTTTATAAGTGAGTTAGATCTTCTTTATGTTGAAGATATCCACTTCCATCAGAATGCATCTTCATACAGTATTGTTGTTGAGGTGTATAGTGATCTTCTGGTTCTGTTCATTTCACTCAGCATCAGTTCATGCAAGTCTCTCCAAGCCTTTCTGAATTCCTCCTGCTGGTCATTTCTTACAGAGCAATAATATTCCATAGCCTTCATATACTATAATTTACCCAACCATTCTCCAATTGATGGACATCCATTCATTTTCCAGTTTCTAGCCACTATGAAAAGAGCTGTTACAAACATTTTGGCACATACAGGAGGACCCTTTCCCCTCTTTAGTATTTCTTTGGGATATAAGCCTAGTAGTAGCACTGCTGGATCAAAGGGTGTGCCCAGTTTGATAACTTTTTGGACATAGTTCTAGATTGCTCTCCAGAATGGCCAGATTCTTTCACAACTCCACCAACAATGAATTAGTGTCCCAGTTTTCCCACATCCCCTCCAACATTCATTGTTATTTGTTCCTGTCATCTTAGCCAATCTGACAGGTGTGTAGTGGTATCTCAGAGTTGTCTTAATTTTCATTTCTCTGATCAGTAGTGATTTGGAACACTCTTTCATATGAGTGGATATAGTTTCAATTTCATTATCTGAGAATTGTCTGTTCGTATCTTTTGACCATTTATCAATTGGAGAATGGTTTGATTTCTTATAAATTAGGATCAATTCTCTATATATTTTGGAAATGAGACCTTTATCAGAACCTTTAACTGTAAAAATATTTTCCCAATTTGTTATTTCCCTTCTAATCTTGTTTGAATTAGTATTGTTTGTACAGAAACTTTTTAGTTTGATGTATTCAAAATCTTCTATTTTGTGATCAATAATGATCTCTAGTTCTTCTCTAGTCATAAATTCCTTCCTCTTCCACAGGTCTGAGAGATAGACTATCCTCTGTTCCTCTAATCTATTTATGATCTCATTATTTATGCCTAAATCATGGATCCATTTTGATCTTATCTTGGTATATGGTGCTAAGTGTGGATCCATATTTAATTTCTGGCATACTAATTTCCAGTTTTCCCAACAGTTTTTTTCAAATAATGAATTTTTATCCCTAATGTTGGTATCTTTGGGTTTATCAAACACTACATTGCTATATTTGTACCCTTTTTTGTCCCTTGTACCTAATCTGTTCCACTGATCGGCCGGTCTATTTCTTAGCCAATACCAAATGGTTTTGGTGACTGCTGCTATATAATTTAGCTTTAGATCAGGTATACCTAGACCACCTTCATCTGACTTTTTTTCATTAATTCCCTTGACATTCTCGACCTTTTTTTCTTCCATATGAACTTTGTTGTTATTTTTTCTAGGTCACTAAAACAGTTTCTTGGAAGTCTGATTGGTATAGCACTAAATAAATAGATTAGTTTGGGGAGTATTGTCATCTTTATTATATTCGCTCGGCCTATCCATGAGCATTGGATGTCTTTCCAATTATTTAAATCTGACTTTATTTTTGTGGCAAGTGTTTCATAATTTTGCTCATATAATTCCTGACTTTTCTTTGGTAGATGGATTCCCAAATATTTTATACTCTCAATATTTGTTTGGAATGGAATTTCTCTTTGTATCTCTTGCTGTTGCATTTTGTTGGTGATGTATAAAAATGTTGAGGATTTATGTGGATTTATTTTGTATCCAGAAACTTTGCTAAAGTTGTGAATTATTTCTAATAACTTTTTATTAGAATCTCTGGGGTTTTCTAAGTATACCATCATATCATCTGCAAAGAGTAACAGTTTGATTTCCTCATTACCTACTCTTATTCCTTTAATATCTTTCTCGACTCTTATTGCCGAGGCTAACATTTCTAATACAATATTGAATAGTAATGGTGATAGTGGGCAACCTTGTTTCACTCCTGATCTTACTGGGAAAGGTTCCAGTTTATCTCCATTGCATTTTATGCTTACTGAGGGTCCTAAATATATGTTCCTGATTATTCTAAGGAATAGTCCATTTATTCCTATACTCTCAAGCGTTTTTAGTAGGAATGGATGTTGGATTTTATCAAATGCTTTTTCTGGATCTATTGAGATGATCATATGGTTTTTATTAATTTGATTATTAATATGGTCAATTATACTAATAGTTTTTTTAATATTAAACCAGCCCTGCATTCCTGGTATAAATCCTACTTGATCATAGTGTATTATCCTGATGATTTTCTGAAGTCTTTTTGCTAATATCTTATTTAAGATTTTGGTATCAATATTCATTAAGGAAATTGGTCTATAGTTTTCTTTCTCAATTTTTGATCTACCTGTTTTAGGTATCAGTACCATGTCTATGTCATAAAAGGAGTTTGGCAGGACTCCTTCATTCCCTATTTTTTCAAATAGTTTATATAACATTGGGGCTAGTTGTTCTTTAAATGTTTGGTAGAATTCACATGTAAATCCATCTGGTCCTGGGCATTTTTTCTTGGGGAGTTGATTAATAGCTTGTTCTATTTCTTTTTCTGAAATGGGACTATTTAAGCAATTTATCTCCTCCTCTGTTAATCTGGGAATCTATATTTTTGGAGGAAGTCATCCATTTCACCTAAGTTATCAAATTTATTGGCATAAAGTTGGGCAAAGTAACTTCTTATTATTTCTCTAATTTCCTCTTCATTGGTGGAAAGATCCCCTTTTTCATTTGTAAGAGTAACAATTTGATTTTCCTCTTTCCTTTTTCTGATCAGATTTGCCAAAGATTTATCTATTTTATTGGCTTTTTCATAAAACCAACTCTTGGTTTTATTTATTAATTTAATAGTTTTTTTACTTTCAATATTATTGATTTCTCCTTTTAATTTTAGTATTTCAAGTTTGATTTTTGGTTGGGGGTTTTTAATTAGGTCTTTTTCTAGCTTTTTAAGTTGCAGGCCCAATTCATTCATCTTCTCTTTCTCTATTTTGTTCAAATAAGCCTCTAAAGATATAAAATTTCCCCTTATTACTGCTTTAGCTGCATCCTGCAGATTTTGGTATGATGTCTCATTATTATCATTTTCAGGGTGAAATTAATAATTGTTTTTATAATTTGCTCTTTTACCCAGTCATTCTTTCAGATGATATTATTCAGTTTCCAAGAACTTTTTGGTCTATTTATCCCTAACTTCTTACTGAATGTACCTTGTATTGCATTGTGATCTGAGAAGAAGGCATTTATTATTTCTGCCTTCCTGCATTTAATTTTGAGATCTTTATGTCCTAATATATGGTCTATTTTTGTATATGTTCCATGAACTGCTGAGAAAAAAGTATATTCCTTTCTATCACCTTTAAGTTTTCTCCAAAGGTCTATCATACCTAGTTTTTCTAATGTTCTATTTACTTTTAAAATTTCTTTCTTATTTGTTTTGTGGTTTGATTTGTCTAAATCTGAGATTGCAAGGTTGAGATCTCCCACTATTATAGTTTTATTGTCTTTTTATTCTTGCAACTCTCTTAACTTTTCCTTTAGAAAGTTAGATGCTATACCACTTGGTGCATATATGTTTAGTATTGATATGGCTTCATTGTTTAAGCTACCTTTTAGCAGGATATAGTTTTCTTCCTTATCTCTTTTAATTAGATCAATTTCTGCTTTTGCTTGATCTAAGGATGGCTATCCCTGCTTTTTTGGCTTCACCTGAGGCATAATAGAGTCTGCTCCAATCTTTTACCTTTACTCTGTATGTATCTCCCTGCTTTAAGTGTGTTTCCTGTAAACAACATATTGCAGGTTTCTGACTTTTGATCCAGTCTGCAATCCCTCTTTGTTTGATGGGAGAGTTCATCCCATTCACATTTACAGTTAAAATTACTAATTCTGTATTTCCTGCCATCATATTATCCCCAGATTATGTTTTTTCCCTTGACCCCCCTGAACCCCTTTCCCAATATTTAATTTATAGACCCCAGTAGTGATGTGCAGCCCTCCCTTTTTAGTATCCCTCCCCCTCCTTCCAATTCCCTTCCCTTTTCTTGTGCTCTTCCCTTATTCCCCTTTTCCTTTTCCCTTTTCTCCTCCCCCCTTTTAATGAGGTGAGAGAGAATTCTCTGAAAAACAAATATGTCAATTATTTACTCTTTGAGCCTACTCTGATGAGAGTAAGATTCACACAATGTTTCTCTCCCTCTCTAAATTCCCTCAGATGTGGTATATTTTCTATGCCTCTTCCTGGGATGTAGTTTTTATCACTCCTTCCCCTTTTTCTGATACTACCCCCTTCTCTTTACTACTCCCCTTTTTTTTATATCAGTAAAATCAAATTATCCATGCGGACTTTCTACATATCCACAACAGAGATACAGTTCTCAAGAGTTCTTTTTACCTTTTTCTGTTTCTCTTCAGTCTTGTGGATGTAGATCAAATTTTTTGTTTGTCTGTTTTTTTTCATAGAAACAAATGGAATTCCTCTGTTTCATTAAATGACCATCTACTTCCATGGAAGAAAATGCTAAACTTAGCTGGGTATTTTATTCTTGGTTGCAGTCCTTGATCTTTCATCTTTCGGAATATCAGGTTCTAGGCCTTTCGATCTTTTAATGTGGAGGCAGCCAGATCTTGACCCTTATTGTGGCCCCTTGATGTCACAAGCTGTTGTCTCCAGAAGCTGCCGATCACTCTCTGGGGGGAGATCTGTTGAGTCAACTCAAATCTCTCGGACAGATTCTTCTTCCTGTAGAGCCAACTTCCCTTCCTGCAGAGAGCAGCCTCAAGTCTCGTCCAGACAAAACTCTCTCTTTCCTCTAGAGCTGCCTTCTTTTATCCTCCCAGAGAATGGGCATGGGATAATGCAAGGGCTTCTGGGAAAAATTACTTCAACCAATGAACTTGCTCCTCCTAAGCATTCAAGCTCTTCCCCAGGAATTCACAAGTAAAACTCCCAGTAAAGGCCAGAACTAGAGAACTGTCAAGTACCGACTTAGCATTTAGTATCAAATTTTTTTTGGATCATGTTGGGTGTAAACTTATTGTTTGTTTTCAAAATATAGCTCTGAGTGCTTCCCTCAGCATCACCTGCCTCTTGAGTGGTTTTCAGGTCATCACCATCAGTCCCAGTAACTCCAAGTGGGCAGAATTCAAACCCCAAGCTCAAAAGTGTATTATCCACTCCTGCTTTCTCTGTTGGTGCTTCTACCTGCTGATAAATTTAACTTTGCTTGGGACTATGAATAACTCAAGGTACCTGACTAATAATACAAAGATGTGGTATCTGGGATACTGTTCAACTTTAACTCCTTCCTCTTTTAATGCTGAACTTTTTGCAATTGTCTTTTCTATACCTGATATTATGTGTGTGGTATTCATGATCTGGTCCAGTGCCCACTTAGTATTTCTTCTGCACAGGCACCAACAGCAAGTCAAAAATATTCACAATCCTCATCTCTCTCTCAAAGCTTTCCCTGAGAAAAGAGCCACACATACTGTCCTCC
Source organism: Sminthopsis crassicaudata (assembly GCF_048593235.1). Classification (NCBI taxonomy): domain Eukaryota; kingdom Metazoa; phylum Chordata; class Mammalia; order Dasyuromorphia; family Dasyuridae; genus Sminthopsis; species Sminthopsis crassicaudata. Next base: position 641,859,496 of record NC_133619.1, on the reverse strand, counting down.
TATTAGTGAGCACATATGTCTCATTCTATTCAATTAATTCTATTTTGTCATTTTATTTCTTTCAAAAGGACAAACATCAACCTTGGTCTGTGGCCATTTTAGATCTCTTAGAATCATGGTTCCCAGACATTAGTTCTTTTGTGCTGATCTTCTATGATCACCAAATCTGCAAGTGTTGGTATGCTCTATGGCATGAGATGGTTCCTTCTCTTTTCTATGCTCTCCTCAACCATTGTTTTTCCCAAAATTCTTCCTTAATAATATAAAAAATTAATTTTGTTACATATATTATGTTTGTATACATACATATATATATATCATTACATATAAAATATAACAAAATAATATAACAAAAATAATATAACAAACAAACAGGACAAAAATATTTATCTTTCAGAATTTGGTCGAAGAGAGGCAAGAACACTGAAATATAAAAGTTATAGGGTATACTATTATAAAGGGCCTCTGGAGTCATGTACTCAATTTCCTCTTTCATGACAGTGTTCAGACATTATGTGTCTTGCTGTTTTTGATGCAGATTATAAGTAATATTCTTCTTAAATTCATGTTTTCTGATTTCAAATCTACTTTCATTCCAGTAGACACATGATATCAAATAATAATAATAATAATAATAATAATAGTAATAATAATAATAATAATGATATAAGCCACTGAACCTTATGTGAGGGTCCCTGCAGATTGTATAATGGTGTTGTCTTAAAATATGGTATGATCTGTGACTTAAGGACAGTTTGTTGCTCACTGAATGAAGCACTGGGCCTAGAATTGGGAAGATCTAAGTTCAAATACAACTTCAACCTCTTTCTAGTTATGTAACCCTGGGAAAACCATATATCCTCTGATCTCCTATCGAAATGTAACCACTCCTTCCATTAAAATACAAAATATAAAGATACTCAGTATCTTTGCCACAAAAACATCAAATGGCACCACAAAGGGACAAGGAACACTGAAGTAATTGAAAAGCAACAACGTTATCTGTCTTTTATTGTATTCTTACTAATTTTGTTAAATATTTCCCAGTTATATTTTGTCTTTCAGAAGCTGGTGTGGAATAGATAAAACTGAAAACTAAGGACTGATTCTTCATGTCTCATAGAGTCATTACTTTCCATTTGCCCAATTCTAGTATTTGATATGTGACTTTCTTCAGTTAGCTCTTGTATTTCTTTTTCCATGTGGTTAATTATACTTTTAAAAGTGTTATTTTCTTGAGCAGGTTTTTTTTTTCATTTGACTAATTTATTTTTCAAAGAATTGCCTTCCTTTCCCAAGTTATTGACTCTCTCTTTCATACTTCTCATTTCTTCTCTCAATTTTTTCTTCTATAGCTTTTATTTGTCTTTTAATGTCATTTATGAACACTTCCAAAAAACCTTCTGTTTGAGACAAATTTATATCACTTTTTGTGTTAGGGCATAAAAACTCAAAATCAGATGCAAAAAGGCAGAAATAGTAAATGCATTTTTATTAAAATGAAAAACTTATTAAAAACCAAATTTGAAATTCTGAAAATAAAAAATGGAGATTAATAAAATAAAAGTAAGAAAAATATTGAATTAATAAATAAAACTAAGAATTAGTCTTATTGAAAAACCAAGAAAATAAATAAGCTTCTACTTCATTTGATTAGGAAAAGGAAAGAAAAAAGTCCAATGTTTATTATCAAAAATGAAAAGGGATATGTGAATAAATCTGATAATTTTGGAGAAATGGCAGAATCCTTACAAAAATATAAATTGCCCAGTTTGACAGAAGAGGACATTAATTACTTTAATAATCCCATTTATAAAAAGAAATAGAAAAAGCTATTAATCAACTTCCTAAGAAAAAATCCCCAGGACTAGATGGATGTAATTTCTACCAAACATTTAAAGAACAATTAACTTCAATATTATATAAATTATTTGAAAAAATAAGGAATGAAGGACACAGACATGGTACTGATACCTAAACTAGGTAGGGTGAAAACAGAGAAAGAAAATTATAGACTAATCTTTCTAATTAATATTGAAGCAAAAAATCTTAAATAAAATATTAGCCAAAAGATTACAGAAAATCATCCCCATGATAATACACCATAACTAAGTAGGATTTATACCAGGAATACATGGCTGGTTCTATATTAGGAAAACTTAGCATAATTGACTATATCAATAACCAAATTAACAAAAACTGTATGATCATCTCAATAGATGCAGCAAAAGCATTTAAAAAAATCCAAAACCCATTCCTATTAAAAACACTAGAGTATAGGAATAAATGGACTTTTCCTTAAAACAGTCAGTAGTATCTATTTAAAACCATCAGCAAGCATCATATGTAATGGGGATAAACATGAACCATTCCCAATAAGATTAGGTGTGAAACAAGTTGCTCAATATAACCATTACTATTCAGTATTAGAAATGCTAGCTTTGACAATAAAAAAAGAAAAAGAGATTAAAGGAATTAGAGTTAGTAATGAGGAAACTAAATTATCACTCTTTGTAGGTGATATGATGGTATATTTAGAGAACCCTAGAGAATCAACTGAAAAGACATTACAGGCAGAGCCAACATGGTGGAGAAGGTGCACGTGACTTCCTTAGCTCCTTTCATACCCTTACAACCAATTATTAAATTCAGCCTCAAAAATAGCGCTTGACTCAAAAAATTCATGAAGACTAGAAGTACAATTTACTAGTCTCCAAAACTTAACAGTACCTGGTACCTGGCTAAACCCACCTAAAACTGAAAGTGAATCAGCATAGACCATATCACAGCTGTGCAGCCCCATTCTGCAGTATGGGGCTTTTCCCCGGGGCAATTACAAAGCCACATGATTGGGGGGCACAGCTAGGGGCAGCCTCTAATCTGCACAGTGAGGGTAGTGTGACTGTGCTTCCCTGGGCAGAGACACTTCCATCAGTGAGGGACTATTCGATGGTTAGCTGCTAATACCCACATCCCCATAGGAAGCTTTGGCTTGGAGCAGTGACAATTTCTCTGCTCAGCCTCTAGCCTCAGGGCAGTCACTAATCCACATAGTAGGGTTCTTCACTGGGTACTTCCACAGCTTGGCTCTGCTAATCAAGTCTGAATCACTTCCAGTAATTAGAAAATAATATCAAATATCTACTTGGAAAAATGACAGACCTGGAAAATAGATCCAGGAGAGATAATCTGAGGATTATTGGACTTCCCGAAAATTACGATTGAAAAAGAGTCTAGATACTATATTACAGGAAATCATCAAAGAGAACTGCCCAGATATAATAGAATCAGAAGGTAAAATAGGCATTGAAAGAATTCATCAAACACCTTCTGAAAAAAGACCCTAAAATAAAAACTCCAAGGAATATTGTGGCCAAATTTCAGAACTATCAGACTAAGGAAAAATATTTTTTTTAATGTGAAAATTTCTCATTTTTTAATGAAAAACATACTTAATGCATAATTTACACACAGGCAGGCAGAAATTTCACAAAGCAGTTTGTGGGACAGGAGCTGGGTGAAGAGAGTTTAATACAAATAAACCCTCTTATTAAATAAAAATTGTACTTATATGGCAGACAGTAAGTTCTCCAACTTCCAAATATAATATAAAACTAAGAAAATAGACTCCAACTGGTCTTCAAAGTTGTTTCCTCAGATAAGATCAGCAACATTCATGGGCATTTCATCAATTTGTGTTGAATAGTACTGTTCAATATCTCTGAGAATACGGATATCATCATTCTTGACAAAATTAATTGCAACACCCTTTCGGCCATATCGACCTGATCTCCCAATTCTGTGTATGTATAATTCTCTGTTATTGGGTAAGTCATAGTTAATGATTAGAGAGACTTGAGGAACATCTAATCCTCTAGCCCAGACATCTGTAGAAATGAGTACTCGGCTTGCACCAGATCTAAACTCTTTCATGATAGACTCTCTCTCTTTCTGGGGCATATCTCCATACATCGATGAAACAGTGAAGTTGGCTTCTCTCATCTTTTCAGTCAGCCAGTCTACCTTCCTCTTGGTATTACAAAAGATGACTGCTTGAGTGATGGTCAAGGTATCATAAAGATCACATAAAGTATCAAATTTCCATTCTTCCCTTTCCACTGCCACAAAAAATTGTTTGATTCCTTCAAGAGTCAATTCATCACGTTTTACCAAGATTTGAATTGGATCAGTCATGAATTTGTTAGTCATTTCTAAAATTTCATGAGGCAATGTAGCACTGATTAAAACCACCTGAGTAGCTGGAGGCAGGTATCTGTACACATCATAAATTTGTTCCTTGAACCCTTTATTAAGCATTTCATCAGCTTCATCCAAAACCAACATCTTGATAGCACGGGTTCTTAAACTTTTGCGACGAATCATATCAAATACACGACCTGGTGTACCAGCAACAACATGCTGCCCATAATCCAATTTCCTGATATCTTCACCAACATTTGTCCCCCCAATACAGGCATGACATTGGACATTCATGTAATCACCTAGAGCAAGCAGACCCTTTTGAATTTGGACAGCTAATTCCCTAGTTGGGGCTAATATCAAAGCCTGGGTTTCTCGAACCTGAATATCCAAACATTGGAGAACTGAAATGCTAAATGTTGCTGTTTTGCCTGTACCAGACTGAGACTGTGCAATGACATCTCTTCCTTTAATAATTTGTTTGATAGCACGCTGTTGGATAGCTGATGGTTTCTCAAAACCGTAGGCGTATATGCCACGCAACAGGTCCTCCCGCAAACCCATCGTGTCGAAGGTGGGTGTCACGTCCACCTCTTCGCTGGTCTCGAATTCCACTTTGGTCATGTCTTCCTCCTTCAGCAGCCGCTTTCGTGCAGAACCTGAAGTAGCCATCGTGGCTGTGGCAGCCATACTTCCCGGAGAGGCAAAAAAAGGGTAGGGGGTGGGGCAACGAACTGCTCGAGCGCTTAAGCCGAAACCTCAGAAAAATGTGCACAAAAAGAGCTGAAACTCTGCGCTGTCATTCGCCCATCGCCATAAAATAAGTTAGGATAGGTGGGTGTACGTGCAGGAACGTGCAGACGGTTTGTTGGTCCCCCAAATCACGTCTAAGGAAAAAATATTACAAGTAGCCAGAAAAAAAAAAAAAAAACAATTCAAATACTGAGGTGCCACAATAAGGATCAATCAAGATCTGGCTGCCTCCACATCAAAGGATTAAAGGGACTGGAATCTGATATTCCAAAAGGCAAAAGAACTTGGAATGCAGCCAAGAATAAACTACCCAGCTAACCTGAGCATTTTCTTCCATAGAAGAAGATGGACATTTAATGAAGCAAATGAATTCCAGTTGTTTCTAAGGAAAAAAAAACAGCTCTAAACAAAAAAAAAATTGATCTCCAAAGGTCTCAAGAGAAGCAGAAAAAGGTAAAATGAACTCTTGAGAACTGTATTTCTGTTGTGGATATAAATAAAGACTACATGTATAATTTGATTTTGCTGATAAAACATAAAAAAAGGAAGTAGAAATAGAAGAGGGATAAAAAAAAGGAAAAGGGGGATAAAAAGAGGAAAACTGCATCACATGAAGGTCCAAAGGAAATCTATCACATCTGAGGGAATTTAGAGAGGGGGAAGAACATTGTGAGAATCTTACTCTCATCACAATTGGCTCAGAGAGAAAATAATTGGCATATTTGTTTTACAAAGAATTTTCTCTCACCTCATTGAAAGGGGGAGAGGAAAAGGGAAAAGGAAAAGAGTAATAAGGGAAGGGTACAAGAAAGGTAAAGAGATTCAAAGGGGAGAAGGAGGGATCCTAAAGTGGGTGAGCAGCGTGACACAAGTGGGGCCCATAAGTTTAATACTAAGAAAGAGGGTTGGGGGGCAAGAAAAAGAAAAGCATAATTTGGGAATAATAAGATGGAAGGAAATACAGAATTATTAATTTTAACCATAAATGTGAATGGGATGAACTCTCCCATTAAGTGGAGGCAGATAGCAGACTGAATCAAAAGTCAGAACCCTACAATATGTTGTTTACAGGAAATACATTTAAAGCAGGGAGACATACAGAGTAAAGGTAAAAGGCTGGAGCAGAATCTATTATGCTTCAGGTGAAGACAAAAAAGCAGGGGTAGCCCTCCTTATCTCAGATTAAGCAAAAGCAAATACTGATCTAATTAAAAGAGATAATTAAGGAAACTATATCTTGCTAAAGGGTAGCATAGACAATGAAGCGATATCAATACTATATATATATATATATACACACACACACACACACCACACACATACACCAAGTGGTATAGCATCTAACTTCCTAAAGGAGAAGTTAAGAGAGTTGCAAGAAGAAAAAGACAGCAAAACTATAATAGTGGGAGATCTCAACCTTGCACTCTCAGAATTAGATAAATCAAACTACAAAAACAAATAAAAAAGGAATTAAAGAGGTAAATAGAATATTAGAAAAATTAGGTATGATAGATCTTTAGAGAAAACTGAATAGTGACAGAAAGGAGTATACTTTTTCTCAGAAGTTCATGGAACCTATACAGAAATTGACCATATATTAGGACATAAAGATCTCAAAATTAAATGCATGAAGGCAGAAATAGTAAATGCTTTCTTTTCAGATCATAATGCAACAAAAACTACATTCAAGAAAAAGTTAGGGGTAAATAGACCAAAAAGTTATTGAAAACTGAATAATCTCATCTTAAAGAGTGATTGGGTGAAACAGCTAATTATAGATACAATTAATAATTTCACTCAAGATATACAAAATAAACCCACATAAATCATCAGCATTCTATTGTCACTAACAAAATCCAGCAGTTACAGTTACAAAGAGAAATTCCATTTAAAGTAACTACAGATAGTATAAAATATTTAGGAATCTATTTGCTAAGGGAAAATCAGGAACTATATGAGCAAAACTACAAAACACTTTCCACACAAATTAAGTCTGATCTAACCAATTGGAAAAATATTAAATGCTCTTGAATAGGGTGAGCAAATATAATAAAGATGAGAATACTACCTAAACTAATCTATTTATTTAGAGCTATACCAATTAGATTCCCAAAAAACTATTTTAATGACCTAGAAAAAATAACAACAAAGTTCATATGGAAAAACAAAAGGTCAAGAATTTAAAAATTAAAGGGAATTAATGAAAACAACAACAACAACAACAACAACAACAACAACAACAACAACAAACAAACAAATGAAGGTGGCCTAGTTGTACCAGATCTAAAATTATATTATAAAGCAGTGGTTACCAAAACCATTTGGTATTAGTTAAGAAACAGACTAGTTGATTAGTGGAATAGATTAGGTCCAAAGGACAAAATAATCAATAAGTTTAATAACCTAGTGTTTGACAAACCAAAGGACCCCAGTTTTTGGGATAAGAACTCAATGTTTGACAAAAATTGCTGGGAAAATTGGAAGTTAATATGGCAGAAACTAGTAGGCATTGACTCACATTTAACATCATACACCAAAATCAGGTCAAAATGGGTTCATGAACTAGGCATAAAGAATGAGATTATCAATAAATTAGAGGAATATAGGATAGTTTACCTCTCAGACCTGTGGAAGAGGAATGAATCTATGTCCACAGAAGAACTAGAGATCATTATTGATCACAAAATAGAAAACTTTTATTATATCAAATTGAAAAGTTTTTGTACAAACAAAATTAATGCAGATAAGATTAGAAGGGAAACAATAAAGTGGGAAAACATTTTTACAGTCAAAGATTCCAATAAAGGCCTCATTTCCAAAATATATAGAGAATTAACTCTAATTTATAAGAAATCAAGCCATTCGCCAATTGATAACTGGTCAAAGGATATGATCAGACAATTCTCAGATGAAGAAATTGAAACTATTTCTAGCCATAGGAAAAGATGCTCCTAACCACACTTGTCCAGAACACAATTTTACTCCACTTGAGTGGAGTCTGCACAAAAACACTAGTCCAATCTCACTGTCAGCAATTTCTTTCAAATGAATGAAATTTTAAAAATCAGGACTTAAAAAAATTAGGAAGAGAACTCTGAATATCTCTAAATCATTAGTAATTAATAATCATTTCTCCTGCTGTTTGTTATGCATATCCATTGTGGAAGTGAAATTAATGAGGAGTTCAGTATTGCATAACTAACTTGATATAGTCCTTTTTTTATAAATGGGTAACAATTAAAATAACTCCAATCTTTTGCCATCACTTCTCTGTTTCTTTTGGCTTTTACAGTCTCTAATCCACCTTTTGAAAATTGTCAATGTATATTTTCCTGAATGTAAAATCTTACCTCCCATAGACTAATAAACTTTAAGAGTGAAGATAAATATAACTAGCCCTGTACTACCTCTCTTTGAGTAGAGAAGGGTGCCAACCTCTTGCCTCAGCATCCTGCTCCCTTTCAGGTAAGGAATGAAAATCTTAGAGAAGGATAAAGGAAGGTAACTCTAGAGATATGTGCCCTTGCTTTCTTGCTAGCCACATCTAGACAGAGCCAGATGGACACAGATAACTCTGATCCTATCTCCTTCATTTTCTGATGTTTATGTCAACACACTTTTTTTTCCTGCACTGAAGTTTTTGCTTTTTATTTTTCAAAACATATGTAGGTATAATTCTTCAACATTAACCATTGTAAAACCTTGTGTTCCAATTTTTCTCCTTCCCCAACTCCCTCCCCTAGATAGCAAGTAGTCCAATATACATTAAACATGTAGAAATACATGTTAAATCCAATATATGCATACATATTTATATAATTTTCTTGCTGCACAAGAAATATCAGATCAAAAAGAAAAGAAATTGAGTAAAAAAATAAAATGCAAGCAAACAACAACAAAAGGAGTGAAAATGGTATGTTGTGAATCACAGTCAGTCCCCACAGTCCTCTCTGGGTATAGATGGCTCTCTTCATCACAAGACCATCGGAACCGCTTTAAATCATCTCATTGATGTCAACACATTTGGTCAACATATTTTGCTGAGGCTAAACAACTCAGAATGTGCATGCTTGCTTATGTACACATTCACATTCACATTAACATACACAAACACACACACACACACACACACACACACACACACACGGAATTATATAATAAGAGATAAGTATCACAAAGATCTCACAATTTCCGTACTCTTTTTATTGAATTATCCACCAAGAATGAGGAATTCATCAGAGACTGAAGAAAGCTGGGCTCTTTTAGAACTGTTTATAACCTTTGCTAATAAAAATAAAATCCATTTCTTGCTAGTGATCATTGAAAGGGAAGGGAACCAAAAAGGAGATAATATCTTAAGGATTAAAAGAAAAAGACATAAGGGCACCAAAAAAGGCACCATTTGCATACTTAGGATTGTTAGCTTTAGACAGGAATTCACATTCAGAGATTACACTGGGAGGCAGGGAACTTGAATGAAAAAGAGTGAAGATGTAAGACCTGGGATCGCTCAAGCCAAGGCCCAAATTCCATGCAAGGCCAAGGTTACTAATGGAGGTAGATATAATAAGGTGTTACTTCTCCTTCTGTCTGTGACATCCTCTTTAATAGCTGAATCTCTGTTCTCTTGGAGCCCAGAAAAGTTTGTCTATTCTTTGTGCTTAGGTTAATTGTTGTTATTCATTAGTTATTAAAGATAGGGAATTCTTAATCAGTAGAAATCTTTGAAGACATTTTCATGTGGGACAAAAGTTGTTTTTTTAGACACATCCCTTTTTCCCCTGTCAGATTAATGTCACTGTTCTGGCCATGATATGATAATCATAGCTCTAGAGACTGTCAATCCAGTCTTTATTAAGTAGGAACTGCTTATACCTTCATATATATGTGCTCACTTCAGGGCACTAACACACACATATCATATATACACACACAGGGACATGTCTACTTTTGTGGAGCCCTTTCCTCCATTCTAGGAGCAAAGAATAATCAGGTGAGCATCTTCTTATATCTCAGTTTTATATCTAGGGGCTTAGAAGTAGAAAATCTCTTCTAGGAGGAACTTAGAATATTGCTCAGGCCCTGTCTGCCTATGGATAGTAAAGGGGTATTGATAAGACTGTGGGACAAGCCTTGGGATATTTCTTTGGTTTCTTAATTTATCCATCTTTTATTAAGATTCACTGTCTTAGTGGATGGCCTCAATACCTTTGAAAGGCGATGTTTCAACATCTCTTGCCAATTGTCCATTCCTTTAGAGCTCCCTAGACAGCCATTAAACACAGGTTGTGAAGGGGTTTCCCCCAAACTCCTATCTCTTTGCCATCACTCCACTGCTTCTTTTGGCTTTTATAGTCTCTAATCTACCTTTTAATAATTGTCAATGCATATTTTCCTGAAACAGAGAAAAATTTTTATTTTTTTCCACCCATCCATTCCCTGACATTTATTTTTTTCTCCTTTCTGTTCCCCTTCTTGATTCTTTTAGGATATCTCTTTCTCATCAGAAATGCTCTGATATCCTTGCCTCTTATATTCCTTCTTTGAGGAACTTCTGATTCTTTGTTTCTCTCTTATTAATGTTCTCTTTCCTCTGTTTTTTTTTCTTTTGGCCAACTCTGCTCACACTCATATATCTCAGATCATATATTCTTTATCTTTTCCTTTCCATTTTGACACCCTCCCCCTTTCCACATCTTTTTCTTTCCACATCTCTTATTTCTTTGCTCAGATCTGAGATCTCCTTTCTCTTCAGCCTTTTCTAACCACTCTCAGGGCAAGATTGGACTAAGGAGAATATGTATATACATATACACATACATATGTATATATATATATGTATATATATATATATATACACATACATATGTATATATATATATATATATATATATATATATATATATATATATATATATATATATATATATATAAAGAGAGAGAGTCAGAGAGAGAGAGAGTCAGAGACAGAGTAAAAGAGACAGAGATAGAGATACACACACACACACAGAGAAAGAGACAAAACAGAGAGAGAGAGAGAAACAGAGACAGAGACAGAGCTGTCAAAGGCAAGGTACTGTTTAAATGGTCTCCCAATACAATTCTTCATTTTTGTATTCTTAAGTTAATGGCACATCCTGTATTACAAACCTGAAAATCCTGGGCTACCCTCAACAAGTGGGAATTCCTCAGTTGTTTTCCAGGATTTTCTTTTCAGTGAGTAAAGAAAGCTACTTAGTTCTACTATCTGTACAGTACTAAACTTAGGATGTAGAACTTAATACACAATTTAGAGATGAAATTGGGAATCTGGAATGCTAGATTAGGACCAAATTCTTATGCATATATCATTGGGTCTCTTTCATAATTTTTTTCATTTGCATTAATATGGGGTCATTGTCTGGGAACACTTTGTATACGATTCTTAGCCAAAGTCCATGGGGTGTTTCTTTGTGCTGAAACAATGAAAACTATGGGGGATATAAGAGTTACATATTTATTTCACCCAACCACCCAATAAATCAGTTTATCAATATTTACTAAGGCTTAATAGCTAATAGGCACAGTACTAAATGATGAGAATACAGAGAAAAGTAAAAGAGAGCCCTATTCTCAAGAAGCTTACATCTAATGAGGAATGCAACATGAAAGCAATAATATACAAAGAATTTACATACAGGTTAAGTTAAAAATTATCAACATAAAAGTTATTAGAAATAAGAAGGATCAGGAAAATTTTGCTGTGAATTCCTGCAAAATCTGAAAGTAGAGAGTGCAGGAAGGATATTAATAACAATTGCAATAGTGATGATGATGATGATGATGATAACAGTAACAAGTTATTCTATATATAATTTTGCTCATTATTTCATTCAAATCATTCCATGTTTTTCCCCCTAAAACTGTTGAACTTATTATTTCTTATGCCAAGTAGTATTACATCATAATCATATACCACAAATTATTTAGCCATTCCCCAATTAATGGATATTCCTGGAATTTCCAGTTCTTTACCACATAAAGATAGCTGCTATAAACAGTTTTAGAACTTGAAGTTTTGGTTTTTTTTTCAATTTACTCTAATCATCTTTGGAAAGAGACCAAAAAGTGGAATTGCTGGATCAAAGACTCTAGGTAGTTCAATAACTCTCTGGACAAAATTTTAGATGACTCTTCAAAATGAGTTCAAAATGAGTCCATACTAAAATTATAATGGAAATGATGGTAATTTTCTTGTTATTTTTGTTATTGATTTTTGGGTTTGTTGCTTTTGCTTCTAAGCCTTCTCCTGTGTATGGGGGTTTAAGTCTTGTAGCTAACAGGGGTTTAGGTTGTGCAATTGTTGTAAGTTTAAATAGTACTTCAATTCCAAATTCCACCATTAGTAAATTAGTAACCCAGTTTTTCCAAATCCTCTCCACTTTTTTGTTATTTTCCTCTTGTATCTTTATAGCTCATCTAGTAGGTATTATTTTATTAATCTGAATTTCTCATACCAGTAATGATTTAGATCTTTTTTTATTTTTTCATTGGAAAACTGTACATATCATTTGACTATTTATCAATTCATATTCTTATAGATCTGATAAAATTCTTTACATATTTGAGATATGAGACCTTCATTTGAGAAACTTTTCACTCAGATGCATTTAATTTCTATGTCCTCCTTTATTCACCTCACATCAAGAGGTACTTTTTCTCATTGTTAAAGCAAACATCATTACACTGTGTGTTCTCCAGCAGAAAATATTCTCTATCATCCTTATTCTCTCTTATGCTGGATTTCTCCTTATATTCTGGCTGATTCCCCAATGCCTACACATAAGCCCTCATCCCTTATATGTAAAAGAAAAAAATTAAAGAAAACATCAATAATACAATAAGAGTAACAACAACTCACTTTATTCCCATCTGTTCCATTTCGTTCCTTGTTTTTCCTCTTGTGTTTTTGCCAAATTCTATGACAAGACTATAGTAGGTAGCTTCTCTCTAACTTTTCCCTCTCTTCCTCACTTTAGTTTAACTTCTAATATTATCATTCAACTGAATCTGCTTTCTCCAAAGTTGCTGACAGTCCATTAATTATATTAATTATGCTTTTCCCAGACCTTATTGATATCGTTATAAACATTAATCCTATAGATCATGAACTCCAAAAATTTTTCCAATCACAACCCCCTTTTCCTCAGGGACATTTTTATATGACCTCAAGCACATAGATATGTAAAATGAGTGTATAAATCAAATATTTACTGATAATAAATCATAATTTTATGACCCCCACCTTGAATTATGAGCAATTCAAGCCACAAGTTAAGACGCTGGTCTACAGATGACCATTTTCCCTTGATATTCTTTATTTTATTGATGCTAATGTCTTCTAGTCCTCTTTCTATTCTTGATGGCTCCTTCTGTTTCCTCTGCCAAATCTTGATCCAGGCTGTGCCTTCAGTATTCCACAGTTCTCTCTCTTGGAGCCTTTATTGTCTTTATAATAATTCACTTGGTGATCTTATCAGATTAAACAGATTATATATTATATCTATGATTAAGATTCTCAAAAATTTTACCCAAACCTAACCTCACTATTAACCTTTCATCTCATTATCCCATTTGCTTATTGGACATTTTGAAGAAGAACTTTTTATATCTTACATTTGGCATGTCCAAAATTTAATCCATTATATCCTTCTCAAAACCCTACCTTCTTACTAACATCACTGGGAACCAAGTGGATTCATCCTTAACATATATTTTTTCAGACTCAACCCCTGAGTCCAATCTATTGTTAAGACCTGTTGATTTGATGTTTTATAGTATCTGTCCTATTCCACTCCTTTTTTCTAAAACTGCCTTCTTGCTTGGGCACAATCTAATCATATCACATTTGAATTATTACAATAGTGTACTAATTGTTCTCTTTGGCAAAGGTCTTTCTCTAATCCAGTTCATCTTAAATCAAGTTAGTAAACTTTCAGTCCTAAAGCACAAGCCTGACCATGAATCTCTTCTACTCAATAAAATCCACAGGTTCCCTCTGACCTCTCAGATAAAATATGAAATCCTTTCTCTGATTCTAAGTCCCCAAACTTCCCCTTACCTTTTCAGTTTTCTTACATTTTACAGTCTTCTGCTTCCTAATAAGCATTCCATGACTTTCTGATGCTGGCCTCCTTACTCTTTCTCAAAGAAGATGCTTGATTTTCTGACTCTGGGCATTTTGATATCTATCTTCAATTCCTGGAATTATTTCTTTTCTTATGTCTGCCTTCTTCCTTCACAGTTTTTCATAAAATTCCCATTAAAATTCCACAATCTGGTGAGAAATTACATGAATTATCTACTCTTTTTTCCAATTCCCCTTAATTCTAGTGCTTCCACTTTACTGATTTTCTCCCAGATCTACTAAGTAATTGGTTCTGGGACATCAGGGCAGATTTCCTTGGTGATTTCTTGAATGATGTCTAGGGTTTTTTTTTTTTTTTTTTTTTTTTTTTTTTTTTTGGTGGTTTTCAGGTAGTCCAACAATTTTTAGATTGCCTCTCCAGGATGTATTTTCCAGCTCAGTTGTTTTTCTGATAACTTTGTTTGTTTGTTTGTTTGTTTGTTTGTTTGTTTGTTTTATTTGACTGATTCTTGATGTCTCATTGAGTCATTCATCTCCATTTGTTCAATTATGTTTTTTTAGTGCATTATTTTCTTCAGTTAGCTCTTTCATCTCTTTTTGCATTTGGCCAATTGAACTTTTAAATGAGTTGTTTTGTCAATTGGATTTTTTTTTCCCATTTTGCCAATTTTGTTTTTCAAGAAGTTGTTTACTGTATCCATTTCACCAAAAAATTCTTTAAAGTGATTATGTTCAGACAATTTCTGTGTTTCCTTTTCCAGAGCTCTTATTTTTCCCCATTTTTCTTCTAACTCTTTTAAGATCCTTTTTGAATTTTTCCAAGAGAACCTTGTGAAATGGAGACACCTTATAAATTACCTTTTGAGGCTTCATCTGGAGATGGTTTGCTTTTAGTGTCCTCAGGGTCTGTTCTTCCTTGTCTCCATAAAAGATATGGTCAGAGGTTTTTTTGCTTTTTTTTTTTTTTTTTTTTTTTGCTCATTTTTAAAAGTTGAGCTCTGCTTTCTCCCAAGCTTCCTCATTAGACAACAGCAGCTTCTTAATGCCTTGGGGTTGGTGCTGCTAGCTTCCTTCTCATGCTGAGTGGGTATAACCAAGACCTCCTTGTTATGCTGGGGTTCAGTGGCTCATTATTTGCCTTTTGTAGTTGTGTTGGGGGTCTCACAGCTAATCTGCTTGTGCACTGGCTTCTAAACCAGGACAGAGTAGCAAACGTTGTTGCAATTTGACCAAGAGCTTCCCACTATGGAGGCTGCTTTGCCCTGTGTTTCCCTGCACTATGCTACACCTCCACCTGTGCTAGGCTGTAACCTCCCACCTGTTTGAGACAGACCTTTACTGAAGTTTTTCCAAAATATCTTATGTTGGAAATTTGTTGCACTCCAAATATTTGTGGGTGCTGTCACTCCAAAATCCATTCAAAAGCTTGAACTGCTGTTCATCTGAGGGAAACCAGGAAGAGCTCAGATAAAGACCTGTCTATGCTCTGCCATCTTGACTCAGCCCTCAATCTTTGGTATTTCAAAAGTCTCATGGGCCCTCTTTTCTTCCCCTCAAGTAATATTTTACTTCATGATCTCATCAGCTTTTAAATTATATTATTATTTCTATATTGATGATCCTCAGATCTTCTTATTCAGCATTAACTTCTCTGCTTACCTCTCAACTCATGTATTCACTTGTGCATTGAACATTTTAAAGTGGATGTCCTCTTCAACTTTTAAATGTAACATATAAAATTGAACCCATTATATTATCTTCAAACCCTTAATCCTTCCTACAGACTTCCCTATGATTTTTGATGCTAACAATATCTCCTATTCATTCATCCTGTTGAACTAGGATTCTTCCCTTATATCTATACTTTCTTAACAATTATGTCCAGTCTGTTGTGAAAATCTATTTGTCCTAAGCAACTCCTGCTTTATTCCAATACTACTAACACCATGAAGCAAGATCTTATCATCTCACATTGGACTATTACAATAGTGTGCTGCTTTCTAAGTCTCCCTGCCAAAAATGGTTTTTTAAAACTCCCCTTAATTTTTAACTTAAACAGTAAAGTTATTTTCCTATAGCACAGTTCTGACCATGTCTCTCTTTTATGCAATGGTTCCCTATGGTTCCCTATGGTTCCTTATGGATTCCCAGATCAAATATGAAATGCTTTCTAATTCTAAATTTATGTTACCTCCATTTTCTACTTTTATTGTTGTCTTGCATCTTATATGCTCTCGTTCCTCCAGCAGGTACTCTGTATTCTATGAATTAAAGACATTGAACCTTTCTGACTCTGGAATGCATTTTCACCATTTATACCTCATTATTGGAGTTAATTTCTTCTCTCTCTCTCTCTCTCTCTCTCTCTCTCTCTCTCTCTCTATATATATATATATATATATATATATATATATATATGTATATCTAATTCAATTGCCAATAAAATCCCACCACCAAGTGGGAATTTATAGGAATTACTTAATATTTTTTCTGATTTCCCATAATCCTTTTTGCCAAGATTCTTATGCCTTCCTTTTGTTGATTTATCTCTCATTTTATTTAATATGTAGTTTTATTGTACATAATTGTTTTGCATGTCTTCTCACCCATTGGAATTATTGTTTTTGGTATTTATTTGTTGTTGTTTTGCAACTCCAGCTTTTACTCCAGTAACTGGCACATAATAAATAGTGAATCAATGTTTGTTCAATGGCTAACTGACAAAACTAAGATTCAATCTACTACTAAATTTATTATGTAAGATTATTTCTGATAATTGGTACACAAAATCTAATTATTTTTCAGGGTGATTTTTTTTTCAAATATGTATTTTGAGCACTGCAATGTAAGATGATGTGTTTTCTATTCCAGGAAACACTTTGTCACCTACTTATTTATATCTTCAGGGAGAACCTTTGGCCAATCATTAATTTAGATGCAATCTCACTTTTTGTCTTCTTCATTCACTTACACCAAGAATGTCAAGATTGATGCAATCCATTTATATCAGTATTGAACCTGTTTTCTGGTTACTTTATAAGCACCTCACATTTAGTGTAACAAAATGAAAGTTATTGGTTCCATGTTGTATAAAACTTTTGCAATTTTTAAAATATTTAGCCCTACTCTCCCAAACTTTATTGTTGTCATCACAAAAACAGAAGTTATCAGACAGTGATGATGATATTTGGTATTTTCTTTATTTTGTTAGTTGTCATGTTCAAAGAAAAGATTTATTCAGTTTCTAGGAGGCTATTTGAAGATTTGTCAGAATAATAGAATCAATGAGAAGATATATTCCACCAACAAAGATAAGAACAATTCAGTTTCCCTCTATAATAGGATGAAAGTGAGCAGTCTTTAAGTAATAGTATCAAGAAAAATTATAGAATTTTATTTAAATATAAGCTACATATTTATTCAGTGTTGTGTAAAGTATTCCTGAGCCTCCAGAACATTGGTAAATTACTGTTTAAATGCCACTTTATATTATCATTAATTATTACTGTTATTATTGTTGCATTTATTTTTTATTATTGCTTTTCCATATCTTCTGCCCTTCTATTTTTTTTTTATAAAATGTGGACAGTGTGCATATTACCATATTTGTCATATGTATCATTTTTATATGTTCTTCTGCTCTTGGTAGACCCTAATAATTCCTAATAGGAATTTTCTTTTTAAATCAACATCCCATGATGCTTAGACATTATCTGACATATAATTTGCATTTAACTTTGTATTTATTAACTAATTTATTCTTCACATTTTTCTTTTTTATATTATGATAATATGAAATATTAAACAAAATTTACAGAGCATTACCAAATTGATGGACTTTTAGTTGTTTGGGGATGTGATTAAAATTAATAAAATATTTATATTTAGGGTACAGATAGGAATATTTACTATTTTTAAAAATAATTTGATTAAAAGTTTGAATAATTTTGTGATTTCTAAAATATTTTCAACAATATTTAAAATTCTTCTACCAATCTTTGTTGCAACAAAATTAATAGAAAATATTTTCCCATGTCCCATTTGTTAAATTTAATTTTTTCAAGTTTAAATTGATAGATTATAATCAATAAAGGTAATGGAACTAAACACATTATAATAAATTAATGTAATTATAGAGTTCTAAATCATGGAAAAGTTATTTGTTATACAGAGTAATGGAGCTACTATTACTACATTTACTACAAGAGGCAAATACAGATAAGAAATCTTGATTATGCTGCCCATGGTAACATGATTTCCTGTGGTCATTCCCCATTTTAGACTGTCTTTTTTGGTATCTTTTTTTTGTTTATCATATTTTAATAATGTTTTGTAAAAATTACTTCTACTACTATGGCCTTTTGGAATTGAAATTGTGAATTTATTCCTCCATCATCCATATGGAAAGTACCCATACTACCCCAAAAAGACTATGGGTTTCAAGATAAACTTCTAGTATCATATCTTTGCTATTTCCCAAAATTTTGCCAAATTTCATATCGTAACTAGCAAGAAAAAATTCAAGATATACAAACAAGTGTTAGTGACCCCCCAGCTTAATTATGTCAGAATTCAAATCAATAAACAAGTAATCATACTATTTCCTAAATGGAGCCTCATTATCTTCAATAACAGACTTTAGAAATTAAACAAATTTCTTACATTTTCCATAGGATTTGCCAGCCCTGATCACAATTCTTCTTCCCAAGACTTGGAGAAAATGACGTTTGGTGACTTGGCATTGGGAATTATCTTCCTTATTCAAATGGGAGTCGGCATTCTTGGGAATTTCTTCCTCCTTGGTCTATACAGTTTCACTTTACTCATTGGCCAAAGACTGAGACCAATAGATTGCATTTTTGCTCACTTAACCTTGGCCAACTCAGAAGTGCTGCTCTTCAAGGGAATCCCTCATACAATTGCTTGTTTGGGCATCAAAAATTTTTTGGATCGTACTGGGTGTAGAATTACTGTTTGTATTCAAAATGTAGCCCGGAGTGTTTCCCTCAGCATCACCTGCCTCTTGAGTGGTTTTCAGGTCATCACCATCAGTCCCAGTAACTCCAAGTGGGCAGAACTCAAACCCCAAGCTCAAAAGTGTATTGTCCACTCCTGCTTTCTCTGTTGGTGCTTCTACCTGTTGATAAATTTCATTTTACTTGGTACTATGCATAACTCAAGATACCTGACTAATAATACAAAGATGTGGTATCTGGGATATTGTTCAAATTTAACTCCTTCCTCTTTTAACGCTGTACTTTTTGCAATTGTCTTTTCTATACCTGATATTATGTGTGTTGGCTTCATGATCTGGGCCAGTGCCTACTTAGTATTTCTTCTACACAGACACCATCAACAAGTCAAACATATTCACAATCCTCATCTCTCTCTCAAAGTTTTCCCTGAGAAAAGAGCCACACATGCTGTCCTCCTATTAGTGAGCACATATGTCTCCTTTTATTCAATTAATTCTGGCTTGTCATTTTACTTCTTTCAAAAAGACAAACATCAACCTTGGTTTGTGGCCATTTTAGATCTCTTAGGATCATGGTTCCCAGCCATTTGTCCTTTTGTGCTGATTTTCTGTGACCACCAAATCCGCAAGTGTTGGTATGGTCTTTGGCATAGGGGATATTGCCTTCTCCTTTGTTATGCTCTCTTCAACCATTGCTCTCCCCAGAATTCTGCCTTAATAATATAACAAAAAATTATGTTTCAGAAATTGGTGGAAGAGGAGCAAGAACAATGAAATCTAAAAGTTATAAGCTATACTATTAAAAAAGATCTCTGTGATCATGTGTTCAAATAATTTTCTCTTTCCTAACAGTGTTTGTTCATTGGGTAGGGGTCTTGTTGACACATTATAAGTAACATATTGAGTTCTTATTCACGGCTCCTGATTTTAAGTCTACTTTTCTTTCTCTGTTGATTCAAATTATAATAGAGGCCATTGAGTCTTATATGAGTGTCTCTGTAGGTTGTATAATGATTTTGTTTTAAAATGTAGTATTATCTGTGATTCAGAACAGTTTCTTGCTCACTGGATAGAGCCCTGGGCCTAGAATGAGGAAACTCTGAGTTCAAATATAATCTCATACTCTTTCTAGTTATGTGGGAAAATCATTTAACCTCTGGTTACATGTCAAAATGGATTTACTCTATCCACTGGAATACAAGATGCAAACCTACTCCATTATCTTTGATACAAAAACACCAAATGTCATCACAAAGACACAAGCATCACTGAAGTAATTGAAAAACAATAACATCATGAGTTATTGTATTCTTATTAATTTTGTTAAATATTTTCCAGTTACATTTTATCATTCAGAAGTTTGTGGGTGGGTTAAGCGCAAGACCTTCAGAATCTAAGGATTGTGGGACCTGATTCTAGAAAGGACCTCTGTAATCAGGTATTTCGACTCTTTCTCATTTCAGAAAGATTATTTTAATCTAAAAATTGGGTTTCTTTCTCTTTGTCACACAGATTACTAGTGATAGTCAGTTTTTAAAGACATGCCTTATGATTACAAATCTACTTTTCTTTCCAATAGACCTATAACTTCATTAAAATTAGAACCCACTGAGCCAAATTTACAATTAATATTATAGATATTTTACTGTATTTTTACTAGTTTGGTTAAACATTTCCTAATTATGTTTTAATCCAGTTCAAATCATATTCAGGAGTATCTTGGGCACAATGTGATCTCTTGGCAATGTGTTTGACACCTCTACCTTAGACCACACTAGTGCAATGTTGTATGAGTCATGTTTATATCTTCTTTTTCCAAAAATAAGTCACTTTATAATTTTAGGGGAAAAATACACTTAATGGTATTTGTGACTATTAAAAGAATAACTAAACTATCTTTCACTTTGCTATATTCCTAGGATTATCTCTTCAATTTCTAAGTTAACTTACTCACAATTTTAAAGTAAAAAATGTTGTCTACTAGCATCCTGAAAACCCCATAGTATTTCATTCATATATGTCATTGTTATGAGTAAGTGTAATCCATTTTCATATCTACTCTCAAGTAATTATTAGTTCATACTCATACCAGTTCTGTGACATCTTCCATTTCTCCTTAAGAATCATCTACAAAGTAATTTCTAGATGACAATAACTGATTAGAGATCCTGATGTCCCATCTCTGATCATACTTGCCCAATAACCTGTATGAGGATTGAAAAGTTTGTGATATTTTGCTAACCTATTATACAGTTAGTTTTCTTTTAAAATCATTTTAATCTAAAATGTGGTATGAAAGAGAGTTTAACATTACCAGATCTCAATTAATACTTCAAAACAGAAGGCATTAACACAAATGACACTGACAAATGAGTATATAGATATATTTTTGAGTGGCTTAAGTCTATAGCATACAAGAACAAATGAATGTTGTAATACAGTGTTTGATTCATCTGAATATCATGATTTCCCTAAGAACTTGACTTAAAAAAATAGAAAATTAGAAAACTGTCTGAAAGATATCACTCATATGCCAGCAGCTCAAATGAAATACTAAAATAAAGAGGAAAAACTTAACATATTAATTAAATTAAATTTAATTTAATTTAAACATCAAGGAACAAAATTCCTTTCAGATCTATGGATCTGGGAAATTTTTATTAATGAAAGATAAAGACATTGTAGCAGACAAAAAGGAACAATTGTGGTTTTATAATGTTGAAAAGGAATTTTTTTTACAAACAGAACTATTGTAATTAAATTCAGGAGAAAAGAAGTAACTGGAGGAAAAGATTTTGTTGGAAGGTTTTTGTTTCTGTGCTTATTATTTTGGAAATGTCTTCTGTGAAAATGTACATAAGAAACAAAATTCTAAATTCTAAAACTTGGTGACATTTCTCAAAGATAGCTAGATTACAACATATGCCTTTTTTTCAAATGAAAAAAGCTATCAAAAACTATATGAGAATATTACAAATGCAATTTATTATTATTTATTTATTTTTATTATAACTTTTTATTGACAGAACATATGCATGGGTAATTTTCCAACATTGACCCTTGCAATCACTTCTGCTCCAACTTTTCCCTTCCTTCCCTTAACCCCCTTCCCTAGATGGCAGGCAGTCTCATACATGTTAAACATGTTAAAGTATATCTAAAATACAATATATGTGTGGATATTTATACAGTTTTCTTGTTGCACAAGAAAAATCAGATTTAGAAAGTAAAACTAGCCTGGGAAGAAAAACAAAAATGCAAGTAGCCCACACTCATTTCCCACTGTTCTTTCTCTGGTTGTAGCTGGTTCTGTTCATCACTGATCAATTGGATCTGAATTGGATCCTATCATTGCTGAAGATAGCCACTTCCATGAGAATGATCTCCTAGTTCTGCTCATTTCATTTAGCATCAGTTTATGTAAGTCTCTCCAAGCCTCTCTGTATTCATCCAGCTGGTCAGTTTTTAAAGAACAATAATATTCCATAACATTCATATATCATAATTTACTCAGCCATCCTCCAATTGATGGGCATCCATTCGATTTCCAGTTTCTAGCCACTACAAAAAGGGCTGCCACAAATATTTTTGCATATACAGGTCCCTTCCCCTTCTTTAATAACTCTTTGGGATATAAGTTCATTAGTAGCACTGCTGGATCAAAAGGTATGTGCAATTTAATAACTTTTATACAAATGCAAATTTAAGTAACAATTTTCATCTCATACTTGTTAAATGGGCTAAAATAACAAAAGATCCAAATGTTCATCATAATAAAAGTTTGTATTTATGTACTTACCACTATAAGGTTTCCAAAGCATTCACAAATAATTTTTTGTTTGATTCTCACAATACTTTTTTGAAATAATTGCTGTCTTAATTTTATAGTGGAGGAAACTGAGGAACAAATAGGTCAAATGACTTTCACTGGCGTCATCCTGATGTTAATGTCTGAGGTTAATGTTTGAACTCATAATTACCTGATGCTAAGTCTCACTCTTTATTTACTGCATCAGCTACAATAAACTCCTATAATGAAAAATTATTAAAGTCACCTTGGTGCACTACTCATAGAATTGTGACTTGGTCCAGCCAGGCAGGAAATTAATTGAGAACTTTTTTTTGAGAAGTTACAAAACTATTTGTATGCCTTGTACAGAAATAATAGTAATAGTATAAGCCATAAAATCATCAA
Source organism: Sminthopsis crassicaudata (assembly GCF_048593235.1). Taxonomy (NCBI): domain Eukaryota; kingdom Metazoa; phylum Chordata; class Mammalia; order Dasyuromorphia; family Dasyuridae; genus Sminthopsis; species Sminthopsis crassicaudata. Next base: position 641,836,246 of record NC_133619.1, on the reverse strand, counting down.
AAAAGAATATGATTAATATTTTCCAAAACCTTAGCTTGAAACTAGAACATTAGAGATATCAATCTACCAGAGAATGGTCTTAAAATTTAGGGTAAATAAATGGAATAGAATATTATTGTGTCATTGAAATTTTAAAGGACCAAATTCATGGGAAATTAACTGAATTTTCATGAAATGATTCAGAATGAATTGAGAAGAGTAAGGAGGATAAAGCATATACAACAGCATAAAGAAAAAAGAGTGGGTAAGCTGAGCCAAGATGTTTGACTAAAGCCAGGGAGTTATTTGCGTTCTCTTTCAAACCCCTCAAATAATAATTCTAAATCAATTTTAGACTGGTAAAAGCCATAAAAAGACAGAATGAATCAATTTTCCAGCCCAAGACAGTTTAGAATATAGGCAGGAAAAACCTGTTGCACCAGTGCAAGAGTGGAACACAGTCCAGCTCAGATAACACTAGTTCAGACTGAGTTTTGGCAAACCATAAGTCCTTGGAGTCTCTGAATCAATGGCAGCAGTGGTAGTTTCTGGATCTCTTAATCTGCAAATGCCAAAGACAAGTTAGAAAGTCAGAAGGAAAGGTTTGTTGCACTAGGGTAAGAGAGAGGTACAGTCCAGTGTAGATCAGGCCAGCATAGCCCTAGAGAAACCAGAAGCAGGCCTTGGGAACTTCTGAATTAATAGCAATTACTTCTGGAGGTTCCAGCCCACAGAAAGTAAGGAAAATACAGCAGTCTCTTTGTTAAGACTGAGGCAGGAATCTGTTATTTAGCCCATACTCAGAACCAAGACATAGCCCTGGCTCACACTATCAAGGTGAAGAAGAGCACTGGCACACTAAAGCTTGCAGCCACAGTAGAGTAGGTCCCCTCCTCACAATTCCAGGACATAAAAAAAGTTCTTGTGCTCACTCTTAGACTATAACACAGTGTGGGAGAATAGTAAGCACATCTCTCCTTAGATCATAACACCTTAGAAGATCTGAAAAGTTAAAGATTCTTGGAAAGATCTCTGAAAACAGATACACAAGCCCCCTGAAGACTAGTACATTGCACCCTCCACCTTGAAAACAGAGAGCTACAAAAACTTATAAATCAAATAATAGACTTAGAAAATGAGCAAACAGAAAAAGAGTCCAACTATAGAAAGTTACCTTGTGATAAGGAATATCAAAACACACATTCAGAAGTAGAAAACAAAATCAAAGTTCCTGTTTCCAAAGCCTCCAAGAACAATAAGGATTGTTTTCAGGTCTTGAATAGTTCAAAGGGGATTTTGAAAATCAAGTAAAAGAGAAATGAGAAAAATGAAAAAAGAAATGAAAGAAAAACAAAATGAGGTACAAAAAGCCAATGAGAAGAATGCCTCAAAAAGACCAATTGGCCAAATAGAAAAAAGATAAAAAAGCTCATTGAGGAAAATAATTCCATAAAAATTTGAATTGAGCAAATAGAAGCTAATGACTTTATGAGAAATTAAAAACAATAAAACAAAATCAAAAGAATGAATAAATAGAAGACAATGTAAAATATCTCACTGGAAAAAATGGATCTGGAAAATAATCTAGGAGAGATAATTTTTAAAATATTGGTTTATCAGAAAAAATTGGTAAAAAAAATCCTAGATTTGCAAGAAGTTTTCAAGAAAAAGTGTGCTGATAATCTGACTATAGGTAAAATAGAAATTGAAGGAATTCATCAGTAATTACCTGAAAGATATGCCAAAATAAAAAAAAATCCTAAAAATAGTAGAGTCACATTTCAGAACTCCCAAGTCAAGAAAAAATATTGCAAGGATCCAAAAAGAAACAACCTAAGTAACAATGGAGCTGCAGTCCAGATAACAGATTTAGCAACTTCTACATTAAAGAATCAAAGGCTTTGAACTATGATATTCCAGAGAGAAAAAGAACTAGAACTATAACCAAGATTCATCTAGCCAGCAAAATTGAGCATAGTATTTTAGAGGAAAAATATACGTATTCAATCTTATAGAAGACTTTTAAGTATTCTTGGTGATAATCACAGACTTGAATAGAAGATTTGATCTCAAGAAAGCAGAATAGGCAATCAGGAAAAAGGACTCATAAGAAATGTAATAAGGTGTTTGCATTCTTATTTGGCATGATGATACTTGTAACTCATAAGTACTTTCTCATTATTAGAACAGTATGAAGGGATACTTATAGACAGAGACATAGGTGACTTGAATATGAAGGGATGATAAAATTAAGTGATGAGAGAAGAATAAATAAACAGATAAATGAAAGTGATGAGAGAAGGTAAATTATCTCACATAAAAGAGGCAAGAAAAAGTTTTACTGTGGAAGGGAAGAGAGATAGGGGAGGAGGAGTGAGTGAACCCTACCCTTATCAAAAATGACTCAGAGAGAATAACCTATATACTCTAGTATAGAAATCTATCTTAACTTACAGGAAAGGGGAGTGAGTATAAAGAGAGGGCAGATGAAGATGAGAGTAATTAGGACAGAATGAAAGGAGAAAAAAATAGAATAAATGAGTAGAATATAGTGACAGCAATAATATTTGTAAAAAGAATTTTGAAGCAGTTTTCTCTGGTAAAAGTGTCATTTCTGAAATATATAAGGAACTTTATCAAGTTTATAAAAATAAGAGCCATTCCCCAACTGATAAATGACCAAAATATAAATAGTTTTCAGATAAAGTAATCAAATCTATTTATAGATATATGAAAAAATAATTGGATAAATAAAAATTAAAAGAATTCTGAGGTACTACCTCATAAACTATTAGATTAGCTAATAGGACAGAAAATGAAAATAAGAAATATTGGAGACATTAATATATTCTTGGTGTAATTATGAACTGATCCAACCATTCTACAGAATTTTCAAAGACTTTTGAATTCTCAACAATACAAGGATAAAGCATAAAGCACAATGACTCAAGATAAAGCACAATGGTCATCTTCTGACAGATGATGCACTTAAATACAGAGAAGTCATTTTGTACATTGCCAACATGAGTGGATGAAATTAAAGTATGGAACAAACCACCTAACTAACCAAAGGAGAAATAATAACAAAAAGCAATATTAAAATGCCTGTATCTATTTGAGATATTTGGGGAAGGAAAGCTTTCACATGTTATTTTCTTGAGTATCAGTTGGCTGATTAGTATACTTCATGCTTGAAAAGTCTCAAAGTGACCTGAGTATTTCAGGGGAAAGTTACCTTGTTTTCAACTTTGGCTTACCAGAGCAACATTAGCTCTAATGGCTCTCTAATACATGGAGCAAAATAATATATATGAACATTTAGAACAGAGATGACTAAATTTGTGCATGTCATTTATTTTTTTTCAGACTATTCAATTGAGTTTATTAAATTCCTACATATTAATTTTTCACTTTATATATATATGCATATATATGCATATAAACTATATGTTTAACTTTGCATATAATCTATCACAAGCTTACTGAATTGTCATGATTCACTTAGGAAATTTATTTCATTTTATATTCCATTTGTTAAAGCTTTTTATTTTCAAAACATATGCATGGATAATTTTTCAACATTAATTCTTGCATAGCCTTGTGTTTCAAATTTTCTTCTCCTTCCTCCCATCCCTTCCCCTAGATGGCAAGCAGTCCAATATATGTCATATATGTTAAAATATATGTTAAATCCAATATATGTAACCATATTTATATAATTATCTTTCTGCACAAGAAAACTCAAGTCAAAAAGAAAAGAAAATGAGCAAAAAAATGCAAATAAACAACAACAAAAAGAGTGAAAATGCTATATTGTGAACCACACTCACTTCCCACAGTCCTCTCTCTGGGTGCAGATGGCTCTCTTCAACACAAGATCAGTGGAACTGACCTCAATCATCTCATTGTTGAAGAGAGTCATGTGCATTAGAATTGACTGGGATTGATAAGATGTAGAGACCTCAGCAAAAGACCATATCCCCAATAGCAACACAGCATCTAGGTGGGCCACTAGATTTATCTCTATATTCAGACCACACCCAGTCTTGAGCATTTCCCAATGACATGCCCTACCTATACCTGTGCAGAATACAATGTTTACACCAGTTGAGTGGGGTCTGCATGAGATAGTTAGTCCAATTTCATTATCATCAATGTCCTTCACAAGACTGAACTTTTAAAAATCTGGACTTAAAATCAGGAAAATAAATTGGAATATATATAAATAATTGGTAATTGATAATCATTTTTCTCACTGTTTGTTATGCATATTCATTGTAGAACTGAAATTTGGTGAGGAGCTCAGCCTTGAATAAATAACTTAGGATAGTCCTTTTTTATAAAGGATAAGCTTACAAGAACAACTTGAATGTAAAATTTTATATTCCATATAATAATAAACTTTAAGAGTGAAGATAAATATGATTCTAGCCCAGGACTCCCCCTCTTTGAATAGAGAAGGATACCAACATTTGGTCTTCACATCCAGCTCCCTTTCAGGTAGGGAATGAAAATCTTAGAGAAGGATAAAGGAAGGTTACTCTAGACATATGTGCTGTGCCCTTGCGTCCCTGCTAGCCACATCAAGACAGAGTCATATGGACACAGATAACTCTGATCCTATCTCCTTCACCTTCTGATGTTTATGTCAACACATTTTCTTCAGGCTAAAGAAATCAGCACAGTGCATACCTGTACATGTACATACAGATACACAATACAGCATTATATAAGAGGTATGTTTATAATAAAGAGCTCACAGTTCCATTATTCTTTTAACTGAAATATAATATCTACCAGGAATGAAGACTTCATTAGAGACTGAAGAAAGTTAAGCTCTTTTGGAGCTGTTTGCAACCTTTCCTACTGACAATAAAATCCATTTCTTGCTAGTGATCATTGGAAGAGGAGATAATATCCTAGGGATTGAACAAAAAAAGACATAAAGGCACCCCAAAATGCACATTTGCATATTTAGGAATGTTAACTTTAGACAAGAATGTAAGACATAGACTCATTCAAGCCAAGGCCCAAATTCCATGCAAGGCCAAGATTACTAATGGAAATAGACATAATAAGGTATTACTCCTCCTTCTCTCTGTGACATCCTCTTTAAAGCTGCATCTCTGGTCTCTTGGAGCCCAGAAAAGCTTCTCTCCTCTTTTTGTTTAAGTTAATTGTTATTCATTAGTAATTTAAAATGGGGAATTCTTAATCAGTAGAAATCTTTGAAGACATTTTCATGTGGGACAAAAGTTGTCTCTTTTAGACACATCCCTTTTTCCCCTTGGCAAATTAATGTCACTAGTCTGATCATGATATGATAATTGTAGCTCTAGAGACTGTCAATCCAGTCTTTATTAACCAGGACCTGCCTTTATACATGAGTGCTCATTATCAATGTGCGAACACACATCAGATATATGCACACAGGAACATGTCCAGTTTTGTGCAACCCTTTCCTCCATTCTAAGAACAATCAGGTGAGTGTCTTTTTAAATCTCAATTTTATATCTAGGGGCTTAAAAGCAGCAAATCTCTTCCAGAAGAAACTTAGAGAATTAGAATATTGTTCACACTCTGCCTGCCAAGGGACAGAAATGGGGTATTGATAAGACTGTGGGACAGAACTTGGGATTTTTCTTTAGTATCTTAATGTATCCCTGTCTTTATTGAGATTCACTCTTTTAGTGAGTTTCCTCACCCCTTTCAAAGGTGATGTTTCAACATCTTTTGTCAGTTGTCCATGTCTTGAGAGTTCCCTAAATAGCTATTAAACATTTGTTGTGAAGGAGTTTCCTCCAAATTCCAATCTCTTGCCATCATTCTTCTGGTTCTTTTGACTTTTATATTTTCTGATTCTATCTTTTCCTCCCTTCTGAGTGTCAACATATTTTCCTATATCAGAGAGATATTTTATTTTATATCCATTCCCTGAACTTTATTTTTCCTCCTTTATGCTCCCTTTCTTTATTCTTTTGTGTTATTTCATTCAGATCAGAGCTTCTCTGATGCCCATTGCTTCTCATATTCCTTTTTTGAGGAACCTCTGAGGCTTGGTTTCTCTCTTGTTAATGCTCTCTTTCTTTCTTTCTTTCTTTTTTTTTTTTTTACCAACTGTGTTCATACTCATATATGAGATAATTTCTTCCTTGTTTTACTTTCCATTTTTTTATATCCACACCCTTTCCAAACCATATCTTTCTCCATACCTCTTACTTTTTTGCTCAAATCTGAGATTACTTTTCTCTTTAGTCTTTTCTAATCACTCTCAGGGCTGGATTAGCCTAAGAAGAATATATGTGGACATGCATACATACATATATAGAGATAGACACAGAGACAGAAAGAGCACAGAATGACAAAGAAACAGAGAGAGAGAGAGACAGAGAGACAGAAAGACAGAGAGATAGAGACAGACAGATAGAGAGAGAGGGAGTGGAAAGGAGGGAGGGAGAGGGGGAGGGAAGGAGAGAGAGAGCATTCAAAGGCAGGGTACTATTAAAATTACCTCACAATCTTATTTACTTTTCTCTTCTTAAGTGAATATCATATCCTGTATCACAAACCTGAAAATCTTGGACCACTCTCAAAAAGTGGGAACTCCTCAGTTGTTTTCCAGAATTACCTTTTCAGTGAGTAAGGAAAGTTACTCATTTCTTCTGTCTGTACAGTGCAAAACTTAGGGTGCAGAACTTAATATACAGTTTGGGGATGAGACTCAGAATCTGGAATACCAGATAAGGATCAAATTCTTATGCATATAAGAATGTCTCTTGCATAATTATTTCATGTGCATTGATATGGGACCATTGTCAGGGAACACTTTGTAAAAGGATTCTTAGTCAGGGAACATGGTCCATAAATGAGATGTTTCTTTGTGAGGAAACAATGAAAACTATGGGGGAATTATCAGTGATGTATTTATCTCATCCGTCTACCCAAGAAGTCGTTTCATCAATATTTATTAAGACTTTACTAGCTAACTGACCCAATTCTAAGTGCTGAGGATACAGAGAGAGGTAAAAAGAGCCCTATTCTCAAGAAGCTCACAATCTAATCAGGTTACAACATGAAAACAACAATATACAAAGAAGCTACATACAGGATAAGCTGAAAATTACCAACATAAAAGTTATTAGAAATAAGAAGGATCAGGAACGTTTTCATACGAATTCCTATGAAACCTGAAAGTAGAAAGTACAGGAAGGAGATTAATGACAATTACAGTAGGGATGATGATGATGATGATGATGATGATGATGATGATAGAAACAACAATAAGGTATTCAATAAATATAATACTAGGCAGAGTACTAAGCATTTGGGGTACAGTAAGGAGGAAAAGACAGTCACTACCCTCAAAGAGATCAGAATCTCATGGAGGAGATGCCAAACAAAAAAATATGCAAACAGACTATATAGAACATAAATTTGTGTTGTTTAGCGATATACACCTCTGAATCCCTACTTAAGGTTTCCTTGGTCTTTTCCCCGGACCTTTTAAAGATGAGGAAATGTGGCAAACAGGGTTAAATGACTTTTTCAAGGTCACACAACCAGTAAGTATCTGAAGCCAGATTGGAACTCAATAACATGTATCTTCATGACGTTAGGTGGGGCAATTTAGTAGAAAAAACTTTGTGAGAGTTAAAATGAATGTTTGTTTTCAGAACAAAGAAAGCAATGTTACTGAATCAAGGCATAAAAAGAGAATGCTAAGAAAAAGGAGTAAGAAAACTGCAAAGGTAGAAGGGGGCTGTTATGAAAGGCTTTGGACTGCAGACAAAGAATATTTTGTGTGATTTTGACTGTGACTGGGAGACTGGGGAGTTTACTTAATAGGGAGACATGGTGAGATCTCCATTTTAAGAAAATCACTTTGCTGAGTGAATTGGAGGTTTCATACTCTGGAAGTTAAATTGAAAGGAAAGACTTGAGACATGAAAAAAAAAAAACAACCCAATAGGCTATTGCAATAATCCAGACATGAATGATGGCAGTGTTAGAGGAAGGAAGGGAATGTACTAAGAGATATTAAAAAGGTGAACTTGATAATCTGTGGCAATAGGTTGGGTACAATAATGCAGCTGGATAAGAAATAGTGAAGAGTTGATGATGAAATTTATGAAGAAATTGGGAGAAGATTGTTGTTCTTTATAGTGATAGGGATAGTATTTGGCTGGGAAAGTTTAAGGGGAAAGATACTAAGTATAAATAATTATTACTTATATATCACTTTTAAGTTTGCAAAGCATTCTATATGTATATAATGTCATTTGATAGAGTGAAAACTAGTATAAAAACTTTCACTTCTTTTTAAATTTTTATTTTTAATTTACAAATAAAACAATACTTTTAGAATATAGTATAATAAAAAAAATTAATGGACATGAGACTTCAAATCTACTATTTGGGAATTGTTCTTCCTTTCAAATATATAACAAAATTAACTTGTGACATGAAGTGATTTTCCATACCTGAATATATTTTGCCACCTATTCCATTGATATCTTTATATAGAACCTTCCAATCAGTCTTCATTTAGCTCCAATTTCTTTTTTATCTTTTGGCTTGATTTAAAGCAAGAATGTCAAAATTGATACAATACATATCACTACTGAACCCTGCATTAAGCAACTCATATTTAAACAACAAAACATAAGTTGATGGTTCGAGATTGTCTTTAAAGGCATTGTAATTTTTACCACATGTAGTCCACTCTCCCTCACTTTCTACTTGTCACCACAAAACCAGAAAATTTTGGCAATGATGAGGGCGCATTTGTAAATTCTTTATTTTATGGGTTACCACATTTTATTTCTAGGACCCTATTTGAAGATTCATCTGAGTGGTCATTTCAAATAGATTTGTTCCATATGAAAAGATAAGGACAACCCAAAATTGCTTCTGCAGAATAATCAAAATTATCAATTTAAAGGTAATTTTAGAGAGAATAATATTTGAATAGTATATATATATACATATATATATATATATATATATATATATATATATACACACACACACACACATATATATGTGTTTTGTATTTGGTGGATCCTTTCTCAGATCATATTTGTGAAACTTTAGAATAGTGAGTAGTAAATAGTAATAACTATTTAAGTGCTAGCTCAAATTATTATTATTATATATTATTTTATTACAGTTGTCTTGTTATTGCATTATTTTTCCAAATCTTATATCGTTTTATTTCCCTTTTAATACCTCAAACCTCTTATAGCTCCCCTCCCCTTTTCTTTCAGATGAAAACATTATTTCATTTTTATAGGAAAAAAGACCATCATGATGTTATGTCTCATTCCTTTTTTCATCTACTGGGTTTTGTTAACCTCTAAGATAAGACTCTCTATAACAGGTTCCTTATTTTTTCTTTCTCACTTCCTAACTCTTTATAGTTTGACATCTCAGTACTTTTGTTATTGTTGTTTCAGTCATGTCCAACTCTTTGTGATATAATTTGTTTTTTTTAATAAAAGATATATAATAGTTTACCATTTCCTTCTCTAATTCCTTTTACAGATGAGAAAAATAAGGTATATAGAGTCAAATAATTTCTCCAGTGTCACATAATTAATAAGTGCCTGAGGCAGAATTCAGAAAGTTGAGTCTTCCTGATTCCCAGGTTAGTACTTTGTTCTAATCACTATCTAGTTGTCCCTTTACAGTTTGGCTTCAAATCTTATTCAACAAAATCTGTTCTCTCCAAATTATTAACAATCTCATAATTACCATATTGCATGAACTTTTCTTAATCTTTATTACTGTCTTTGCTGTCTTTGACACTAGAGATGATCTTTTTGTCTTTAATATTCTTTTGTTTTCATGGCTCTGATTTCTCCTGGTATTCCTTCTACCTATTTGATTATTCCTCCTCAAACTCCTTTTATGAATGTTCGTTAAGGCCATGCCTGATAAATATTAATGTTATAAAGGCCTCGCTTGTGAAACTTTTTCTTGTCTCCTTTTGTAATATTTTACCTGATAATCTTATCAACTCATACACATTATATTATGAACTCTGTGTTGATGATTCTCAAAACTATTCATCCAATCTTAACTTTTCTGTTGACTTCTCTTCTCACATCTCCACTTGCTTTTAAATATTTGAAACTGAATGTCCTGTTGAACTCTTAAATTTCACATGTCCCAAACTGAAAACTTTACTTTTTTTTTTTTCTAAATCCTCCCTTTTCTTGCTTTCCCTGTTATTTGTAAAGGTACTAACATCTTTATACATCCTCAAGCTCACAAAACAGGTTTCCCCATTTATACTATATTCTTTTTCCCAATATTTAAACCATTGTAAAGACAAATTGATTATATTTTTGTGACATATATTTTGTGTGCATCTGTCTTAATATTGTTACTTCCCTTATACAAAACTTCATCAGCTCACATTTGGACTATCACAATAATGTGCTAGTGAATCTCTCTGCCATAGGCCTTTCTTTTCTCCAATTCCATCTTCCACTCAGTAACTATCTTCCTAAAGTACAGAGGTGACTATTTCTCTCTCCTACAACAGAATCCAGTTATTACCTTCTGGGTCCAATATGAAATCTTCTTTTTGTCCTTCCAAGTACATTGTAACTTTCCCTTTCTCCCTTTTATTTATTTATTTATTTTTTACTTTTTTTTAACCTAGCAGCCTTCTGAGGTACTTGGTGAATCTATTAAATCAGCCTCTTTATATTTTCTACATATACTTTATACTATGTGTTTATATATATATATATATGTATATATATATATGTATACACACACATATGTATATATATATATATATATATATATATATATATGTATATATATATATATATATATATATATATATATACATATACATATATATACTTTATACTGAGGATGAAAAAACTTGTGTTGCCCACAGTAGCATTTATTTCCTGTGGTCATTTCCCATTTTAACCTGTCTTTTTTTAATCTACTTTTATTTTCATATTTTAATAATATTTTGTGAAAATAGTTCTACTCATCTGGTCTTTTGGAAATGAACTTGGGAATTCATTTCTCCTTCACCTAGATAAAAAGTCTCCCTTTCCCCCAAAAAAGACTGGGGATTTCAAGATGAACTTCTGGTGTCACATCTTTGTTATTTCCTAATATTTTGCTAGCTTTCATATTTTAGCCAGTAAGGAAAAATTTATAATATACAAACAAATTGCAGTGTTCTCCCCAACCCTGGTTAATTGTAAAGGTCCCGTCATCTCTAAGTTATCCTTCCAAATGGCCATCTCAACTCAATCTCCCAGCCAGACTCCTCTCCAGGCTCACTGTTGCCTCTTTTATTCTCGAAGAGAATGGACATGTGAGAACTCAACAGGGCTTGTGAGAAATACTTCAACCAATGAACTTGCTAGTCTTAAAGGTGCAAATCTTTTAAACATGTAAACTCTCCCCCAGAAGTCCAAAGGTGTAAACTCCTTTCAAAGGCCTGAATTTTGAGCTAGAGAATTGTTTAGACAACCTGAGTTCTCACCTTTTTTTCCCCCTGAGGCTGGGGTTAAATGACTTGCCCAGGGTCACACAGCTAGGAAGTGTTAAGTGTCTGAGACCATATTTGAACTCAGGTCCTCCTGAATTCAAGGCTGGTGCTCTATCCACTGTGCCACCTAGCTGCCCTGAGTTCTCACCTTGTAATCCTAACATTACCTCCTTTCTTTTGATTTAGAACATAGGGTGGTCATGACCTTGAAACATAAATCCATCAGTATGGGAGGTATTACACATAATTACATAAATTACATAAATACACAGTAATATAACACATGCTAGAAGTGATGTAACAAATAACATGATCAAATAATCATAAATTGAGAATTTATAAATGTCCATAAGTCTCATCTTGTGTTAGGAAATCCAATGATTCCTGCTGGTTTTAAAGTTCTTTAACAGTCTTCTTATTAGCCATGCTCTTTCAGTGTCAGATGTTTCTTAGATCTTCTCCTTTGTTTTGAGGTCTTTCTCTTTTCCTGTCTCTCTCCGATGGACAAGGCGAATACAACTCGTTGGCACCCATCTGATTCCTTCTCCATCTGAAGAAATATAAGCAAACCCTCTCCCCCAGGCAGTTAACCTAATTGGTCCCTTCCATTCACCACTTTCTGGGTCTCTCCACATCACTTGGTGATTATCTATGGACAGTGGAGCTGCTCGCACTAGAACACTGCCCTTCTGTCTGCCGGAGCCAGTGCATCTTTGTCAAAAATTTAAAAATTAATGGTATAGAGAACTAAATTTAGAAGTTCTCTAGGTTTACCTGTGGCTCCCCCTTTCTTTTGTTTTTGGAGGAGTGTCATAATGTCTCTGTTTCTTCTCTCTAGTAGTGCCTGACCTTGCGTATTAAAAGGTATGCCAGTGGTGTGTAAAATCTTATACTGTGCACAAAAGTGTGCAAAATGTTTAGAAGTATATGCAGGTCCATTACCTGTTTTTATTTCTTGTGGCACACCCATAATTGCAAATGCTTGGATAAGGATTCAGTGACCACTCCAGCTGTCTCTTTTGCTGTTGGCACTGCAAAAATGAATCCTGAAAAGGTGTCTACCACCACGTGGATAAAAGACAGATGACCAAAAGATTTATAATGGATCACATCCATTTGACAGATTTCATTGGGTCTTAAACTACGAGGTTTAAGAATCATGTCAGAATTCAATCCAATAAACAAGTTATCATAATATTTCCAAATGGAACTTTATTAACTTCACTGACAAATTTAAAATTTTTCTCACTTTTCCATAGTAATTGCCAGCCTTGATCACAATTCTTCTTTCCAAGACTTGGAGAAAATGATGTTTGGGGATTTAGTATTGGGCATACTCTTCCTTATTGAGATGGGAGTCGGTATTCTTGGGAATTTCTTCCTTCTTGGTCTATACATCTTCACTTTATTCATTGGCCAAAGACTGAGACCCAAAGAGTGCATTTTTGCCCACTTAGCCTTGGCCAACTCAGAAGTACTGCTCTCCAAGGGAATCCCTCATACAATCGCTTGTCTGGTCATCAAAAATTTTTTGGATCATGTTGGGTGTAAACTTATTGTTTGTTTTCAAAATTTGGCTCGGAGTGTTTCCCTCAATATCACCTGCCTTTTGAGTGGTTTTCAGGTCATCACCATCAGTCCTAGTAAATCCAAGTGGGCAGAACTCAAACCCCAAGCTCAAAAGTATATTGTCCACTCCTGCTTTCTCTGTTGGTGCTTTTACTTGCTGATATATTTTATTTTGCTTGGGACTATGAATAACTCAAGATACCTGACTAATAATACAAAGATGTGGTATCTGGGATATTGTTCAACTTTAACTCCTTCCTCTTTTAATGCTGCACTTTTTGTAATTGTTTTTTCTATACCTGATATTATGTGTGTGGGATTCATGATCTGGACCAGTGCCTACTTAGTATTTCTTTTACACAGACACCATCAACAAGTCAAACATATTCACAATCCTCATCTCTCTCTCAAAGTTTTCCCTGAGAAAAGAGCCACACATGCTGTCCTCCTACTAATGAGTACATATGTCTCATTCTATTCAATTAATTCTATCTTGTCATTTTACTTCTTTCAAAAGGACCAACATCAACCTTGGTTTGTGGCCATTTTAGATCTCTTAGCATCATGGTTCCCAACCATTTGTCCTTTTGTGCTGATCTTCTATGATCACCAAATCCGCAAGTGTTGGTATACTCTGTGGCACAGGAGATGTTTCCTTCTGCTTTGGCATGCTCTCCTCAACCCTTGCTCTTCCCAGAATTCTGCCTTAATAATATAAAAATTAATTTTGTTACATATATATTATATTTGTATATATCATTATATATAAAATATAACAAAATAATATATAGATAATATAACAAACTAATAAACAAACTGAACAAAATATTTATCTTTCAGAAACTGGTGGAAGAGAGGCAAGAACACTGAAATCTAAGTCATAGCATGTACTATTAAAAAGGGCCTCTGGGATCATGTACTGAAACAATTTCCTCTTTCATGACAGTGTTCTGACATTATGTGTCTTGCTGTTGTTGACACAGATTATAAGTAACAGTTCTTAAATTCATGTTTTCTGATTTCAAATCTACTTTTCCTTCCAGTAGACATATGGTATCAAATAATAATAAAAGCCACTGAACCTTATATGAGAGTCCTTGCAGATTGTATAATGATGTTGTTTTAAAATATACTGTTATCTGTGACTTAAGAACAATTTGTTGCTCACTGGATGAAGCACTGGGCCTAGAATTGGGAAGGTCTAAATTCAAATACAACCTCAGACTCTTTCTAGTTATGTAACCCTGGGAAAACCATTTATCTTATGATCACCTGTCAAAATGGAACCACTCTTTCCATTGAAATACAAAATATAAAACTACTCAGTATCTTTGCCACAAAAACACCAAATGGCACCACAAAGGGACAAGAACCACTGAAGTAATTGAAAAGCAACAACATTATCTGTCTTTTATTGTATTCTTATTAGTTTTGTTAAATATTTCCAGTTACATTTTTGTCTTTCAGATGCTGGTAGGGAAGAGAAAACACTTCCATTTGCCCAATTATAGTTTTTTGATGTGTGATTATCTTCAATTAGCTTTTATATTTCTTTTCCCATCTTGTTAATTATACTTTTAAATATGTGCTTTTCTTGAGTGGATTTTTTTTTTTTGCATTTGGCTAATTACATTTTTTCAAAGAATTGTCTTCCTTTTCCAAACTGTTGGCTCTATCTTCCATACCTCTCATTTCTTCTCTCATTTTTTTTCTACAGTTTTTATTTTTCTTTTAATGTCTTTTGTGAGCATTTCCAAGAAGCCTCCTTGGGTTTGAGACAAATTCCTATCACTTTTTGAGTTAGGACATAAAAACTCAAAATCAAATGCAGAAAGGCAGAAATAGTGAATGCATTCTTTATTAAAATTAAAAACCTATTAAAAACCAAATTCAAAATTTTGAAAATATTTTTTAAATTTTTATTTATTTATTTTTATTAATTTTACAATTATAACATTTTTGACAGTACATATGCATATGCATTTTTTTACAACATAATCCCTTGTACTCCCTTCTGTTCCGAATTTTCCCCTCCTTCCCTCTTCCCCCTCCCTTAGATGGCAGGTATTCCCATAGATATTAAATATGTTATAGTATATCCTAGATACAATATATATGTGCAGAACCGAATTTTGTTGTTGTTGCTGCAAAGGAAGAATTGTATTAAGAAGGTAAAAATAATCTGGGAAGAAAAACAAAAAATGCAAATAGTTTACACTCATTTCCCAATGTTCCTTCTCTGGGTGTAGCTGATTCTGTCCATCATTGATCACTTGGAATTGGATTAGATCTTCTATATGTTGAAGAGATCCACTTCCATCAGAATACATCCTCATACAGTATCATTGTTGAAGTGTATAATGATCTGCTAGTTCTGCTCATTTCACTCAGCATCAGTTCATGTAAGTCTCTCCAAGCCTCTCTGTATACATCCAGCTGGTCATTTCTTACAGAACAATAATATTCCATAACATTCATATACCATAATTTACCCAACCATTCTCCAATTGATGGGCATCTGTTCATTTTCCAGTTTCTAGCCACTACAAAAAAGGCTGCCACAAACATTTTGGCAGATACAGGTCCCTTTCTCTTCTTTAGTATTTCATTGGGATATAATCCCAGTAGTAGCACTGCTGGATCAAAGGGTATGCACATTTTGATAACTTTTTGGGCATAATTCCAGATTGCTCTCCAGAATGGTTGGATTCTTTCACAACTCCACCAACAATGCATCAGTGTCCCAGTTTTCCCACAGCCCCTCCAGCATTTATCATTATTTGTTCCTGTCATCTTAGCCAATCTGACAGGTGTGTAGTGGTATCTCAGAGTTGTCTTAATTTGCATGAAATTCTGAAAATAAAAGTGGAGATTAAGAAAATAAAAGTAAGAAAACTATTGAATTAATAAATAAAATTAAGAATTGGTCTTATGAAAAATATTTGATTAGAAAAACTAAGGAAAAAATCCAATTATTATCAAAAATGAAAAGGAATATGCCAATAAATGTGATAATCTTAGAGAAATGGAGGAATACTTACAAAAATATAAATTGCCCAGAGTTAAAGAAGAAAAAATAAATTACTTAAATAATCCCATTTAGAAAAGGAAATACAACAAGCTATTAATCAACTTTCTAATTAAAAAATCCCCAGGACCAAATGGATTTACATATGAATTCTACCAAACACTTAAAGAACAATTAATTCCAACACTATATAAACTATTTGAAAAAAATAGGGAATGAAAGAGTCCTACCAAATTCCTTTTATGACACAGACATGATACTGATATCTAAACCAGGTAGGATGAAAACAGAGAAAGAAAATTATAGACCTTTCTCCCTAATGAATATTGATGCTATAATCTTAAATAAAATATTAGCAAAGAGATTACAGAAGGAGGGGGAGAAATGAAATTGAGAACTTTCAATCATTTCTGAAGAAAGATCTGAATTGAACAGAAAATTTGATCTTCAAATCAAAGGCTTAAAAAGAGATATGAAAACAAATAGGATAGAAAAAAATCATGCAATTTATAGATTTAACTGTTTACATCCCAACTTGGAAAGATGATACTTGTAATTCTTGAGAACTGAAACTTTATTAGGACAGTTAGAAGTGGGGCAGCTAGGTGGCACAGTGGATAGAGCACCAGTCTTGAATTCAGGAGGAGCTGAGTTCAAATATGGTCTCAGACACTTAACATGTCCTAGCTGTGTGACCCTGGCCAAGTCACTTAACCTCAGCCTCAGGGGAAAAAAAAAGAAAATAAAAAAAAAAGAGGACAGTTAGGAGTATGCACAGACAGAGGGTTTAAATATAAGTTGATTTTGATGTGATGATTTCTTTAAATCTTTTTTTTAATACAAATTTATTTTATTTAAAGAAACAGAATAAGAAAAAAAAAACAGAAAAGCAATACAAAACAAAATGAAAGAAAAAAAAATTTATGTGCCTAGCAGAACACCAGGGAGATTTCAAAATATATAACAACAAATACCAATTTAAGAGAGAGAGTGTGTATATATATGTATATATACACACACACACATATTATATTATATGTTTATATATTTATGTATACATATATAGATATATACACACACTCACATGTACCCCACATCCATACATATTACTCCCATCCCTGCTGATGCTTTCATTAAATTCTGCTCCATAAGTTGGCTAACTATTATTTAATGTTCCGAAATCCAGGAATCCCTCCCCTGTCTTCTTGCCTCACTCTTTGCTTCCCTATCTATTCATCCCTCCTCACTAATTTCTTTATAGATTTTGGAGGGTGCTATACTTTCATGGTATATATGTAATGTTGTCTATTGAACTTATTCTCAATGTGAGTTGCTTTTCAAAACTATGATCCTGCCTTCCTTCTCTAATGCCTCTGTGTCTATTATTCCTCTCCAGTTCATTTTTGTAACGAGTACTATTTTACCTTTACTCTGCCTATCTTTCTTTTGAGCTTATTTTATTATTGATGTAAATCTTAAATATAAACTATACATTTTCCATGTAAAAAATAACAAACAACTTGCCCATGTTTAAACAATTTGTCCAGGCTGAGTTTCTTAAAACAGATTTTGGTACTGGCTCCTGTCCTGAAAATCTGCAAGTTCATTGAATGTCTTTTTTTTTTTCTCATTCAGAATTATAGGTAATTTTGCTACATATGGTATCTTTGACTGCAGGTCTAGTTCTTTTGCTTGTCTATAGATATAAGCATATCTATAGATATAAAGCTCTCTTACCTATTAGAAAAGCAGGAGGGAAAACAGTAAATAAAAGGTAAGCACTGATAAAAGTAAGGCAGATTGAGGGAAGAGGGAGCAGCAGCAAAACACTGGTGAGGAGGGATAGGATGAAAGGTGAGTAAATTATAAAAGGGAAAAAATAGGATTAGAGGGATATACAAAGCTAGTAATGATTAATGTGAATGTGTATGGGATGAACCAAATAAAGAAAAAAGCAAACCAAAAAAGGAGAAAACCAAATTCAGTCTCTCTCTACAGTTTTCTCTCTGCATATGAATGACAATTTCCATCTGGAGTCTGTCAGAATTGTCTTAAAGAGGATAAGAACTCACTATTAAACAAAAATTGCTGGGGAAATTGGAAGTTATAATGGCAGAAACTAGACATTAATCTATACCTAGCACCTTATAGCATGATAAGGTAGAAATTGGTTCATAATTTAGACGTAAAGAATGAAATTATAAACAAATTTGAAGAACAAAAGATAGTTTATCTCCCAGATCAGGGAATACAGAAGAAATCTGTGACCAAAAAGTAACTACAGAATGGAATGCAATTTGGATAATTTTGACTATATTAAATTTAAAAAATTTTGTACAAACAAAACCAATGCAGACAAGATTGGAAAGGAAGCAATAAAATGGGGAAAATTTGTATATGTAAGGGTACTGATAAAGGCTTCATTTCTAAAGTATCTAGAGAAATTTATAAGAAATCAAGCCATTCTTTAAGTGATAAATGGCCAAATGATATGAACAATTTTCAGATGAAGAAATTAAAACCATTTCTAGTCACATGAAAAAAATGCTCTAGATCAGTATTGATCAGAAATGCAAATTAAGACAAGTCTGAGGAACCATTGCACACTTCTCAGAATGGCTAAGATGAAAGGAAAAGAAAATGATGAATGTTGGAGGAGATGTGGGAAACCTAGGACACTAATACATTGTTGGTGGAGTTGTGAAGGGATCCAACCATTCTGGAGAGCAATTTGGAACTATGCCCCAGTGATTATCAAACTGTGCTTACCCTTTAATCCAGCAGCGTTTCTTCTGAGCTTGTATCCCAAAGGATCATAAAAAGGGACAAGAATTCACGTGTGCAAAAAATGTTTGTGGCAACCTTTTTGTATAGATAAGGAACTGGAAACTGTGTGGATGCCCATCAATTGGAGAATTGCTGAATAAGTTATAGTATATGAATGTTATGGGTTTTTATTGCTCTATAAGAAATGATCAGCAGGATGATTTCAAAGATGCCTGGAGAGACTTACATGTACTGATGCTGAGTGAAATGAATAGAACCAGGACAACATTGTACATAGCAACAAGCAAACTTATAAAATGATCAATTCTGATGAATGTTTTTCTTTGCAACAATAAGGTGATTCAGGCTATTGCCAATGATATTGTGATGAGAGAGCCATCTATATCCAGAGGACTGTGGATACTGAGTGTGGTTCACAAAATAGTATTTTCAATTTTTGTTGTTGTATGTCTGCATTTAGTTTTTTTCTCATTTTTTCCTTTTTGATCTGATTTTAATATTTGTGTTAATGCATATATATGTACGTATGTATATATGCATATATACATATGTACATATATATACATACATATATACATATATACACAAATATATATATATGTACATACATATCTATATATAAGAATTAGACATTTTTAACATATATTGAATTACTTGCCATCTAGGGAAGGGGGTGGGGGAAAGGGAGAGAAAAAAATTGGACCATAAGGTTTTGCAAGGGTAAATGTTGAAAATTATCTGTTCATATATTTTGAAAATAAAAAGCTCTCATAAAAATGAGAATTGTCTTGTTTCATTGTTTTGCTGAGAAGAGATAAGTCTATAATAGTTAATCATCACATTATCTTATTGTTACTGTATATAATGTTAATCTGATTCTGCCCACTTTATTAAGATCAGGTCATGTAAATCTTTCTAGGGCCTTTGGATAACTATCCTATTTATCTTTTATTTATAGAAAAATAATATTCTATTACTCTGATATAACATAACTTATTCACCCATTCCCCCATGGATGAGATTCTAGTCATTTCCCAATTCTCCAACACAGAAAGGGCTGCTATAAACATTTGTGCACATGTGGGTCATTTAGCCTTTTTTATGATTTCTTTGGAATTCAGGCCCAATAGCAGCACGTCTAGATCAAAGGTTATGTACAGTTTTATAGCCCTTTAGACAAATTGTTCTCCAGAATGGTTGGAGTAGTTCACAACTCCATCAAGATTGTTTTAGTGTGGAATTCCGGGGGTGGAACCAAGATGGTTGTGTAAAGTCAGGAAGCTGCTTAAGCTCTCCCAATTTCCCTCTAAAACCACATGAAATGAAGTTTCTGAATAGAATCTGATGGGATGAGAACTACTCTCCAGTTCAAGATAGACTGAAAAAACTTCAAGAAAGTTCAGTCTTACAAGGGTGAAAAGAGTATTTAGCCTAGATTAGATAGACCCTGGGAAAGCTGGTGAGAGAGTCTTAATCACAGTAAATCAGTTACTAAGAGCCTCAGTCCTGGCTCTTTAAAAGAGCAATTCAATGGAGCAGTTCTCAGTCCCAGCTCAGAAGGCAAACTCTGGGAAACCAGACTTTTACTGAATAGAGCGGGCAAATCTTCCCCTTACAAATAAAAGGGCTCCCTGTGTTCAAAGCCAAATAGGGAGAGGGCATTATCTAAAACTTGATCTCATCAGTTTGGGGTCTAAGAGGGACTTAATCATTCAAATGGGTATAGAAATTTATCTAACTCTATAAAGGAATATGAGAAAAAGGAAAAGAAAAGGGAAGGACAGGATAGGAATGAGGAAAGAAACACTAAGGGAAAAGATAAGAAAGGGGAGGAGGAATTAATAGAAGATAAGGTAGTAAGTGGAGTGGGTTAAAAAAAAAAACCTAGTAAGAAAAGGGGAAGATGGATGAGAAAAGATAAGGTAGACAATAACACACAATAAGCACAATAACAGAAGGAATATATGATGATCAGATATCAAAGACATGGTTCTTTTTAGTAGTTCAGTGATCCAAAGCAATCCCAAAAGACTTTGGACAGAAAATGCCATCTGCATCCAGAAAACAAAACAAAACAAAAACACAACAACAACAACAACAAAAAACACTAAAGAGAGACTGAATGTAAATCAACACATGCTATGTTCACTTCTTTTTTCTGTTTTTTTCTTTTTCCTCTGATTTTTCTCTCCCAACATGATTCATAAAGCAATTTGTATTAAAAATAAATAAACTCACTACAATAAAAAACAATGTATTAGCATCCCAAGTTTCCCATATCTCTCCCAACATTTATTATTATCTTTTCCTGTTATCTTAGCCAACTTGAGTAGTATAGGATAGTTCCTCAGAGTTGTTTTAATTTAATTTCTCTAGTCAATAGTGATTTAGAGCATTTTCACTTATGATTCAAAATGACTTTAATTTCTTCATCTAAAATAGTCTGTTCAATTGTCTGATCGTTTATCAACTGGAACATGCCTTGTATTCTTGTAAATTTGACTCAGATCTCTATATTTTTTGAAATGAGGTCTTTTTTAGAAACAATGTAAAAGTATTTCCCAGCTTTCTATTTCTCTTCTAATCTTGGCTGTACAAATTTTATTTGTGCAAAACCTTTTTAGTATAATGTTATCAAAGTTATCCTTTTAGCATTTCATAATGTTCTCTAGTTCATGTTTGGTCACAAATTTCTTCTTTCTCCAATAATCTGCTGGATAAACTATACCTTGCTCTTGTAATTTGTTATAGTATCACCCTTTTTGGCTATATCATGACCCATTATGAGCTATCTTAATATTGAGTGTGAGATGCCAGTTTATACTAAGTTTTGTCATACTATTTTCCTGTTTTTCCAGCAATTTTTGTCAAATAGTGAATTCCTGGGTTCTTTTGGTTTATCAAATACTATATTACTATAGGCTTTGACTATTATGTCTTATGACTCTAACTTATTACACTGATCCATCACTTTATTTTCTAGACAAGAAGAAATAGTATTGCTGTTTTATTATATAGTTTTAGATCTGTCATGGCTAAGACTTTCCTTTACATTTTTGTTTATTAATTCTTTTGATATTCTTGAGCTTTTGTTTTTTCCAGATTAATTTTGTTATTATATTTTCTAGCATTCTATTTTTTATATTATACTTTTTAGTTTATTTTTAAATTATAAAATAATTTTTGGCAGTTTGCTTTGTATGGCACTGAATAAGTAGATTAATTTATATAAAATTTTCATTTTTATTATATTAGCTCAAGAGCAATTGATATTTTTCAATTGTTAAGACCTATCTTTATTTGTATGAATTGTTTTGTAATTGTGTTTATATGAGAAAAGTAACTTTGAAAAGGATCTGGAATATTGTTAGTATTTTTTCTTGGATATTCATTCAGTCCTGTGCTTTCTGAAAGGCCATTGTCTCTAATGATCTCAAGTATTTTTCCTGATTTGAGTTTCCTCTGCATCTAATTCTATTTATCCAACAAGAGATATTTTCCTCAATCTCCTCACCACATTATCCCTTAGGACTATTTAGTTTTATATTTCCTATTCTTTGGGGGAGGGGTAATTTGATCTTTCATGATATCAGCACTTTACTACCATGAATTTTGTATAGTTTCCATCCTTTGTTAATTTGTTACTGATTTGTTTCCTCTATGAGTTCTGCATCTATTTTTCTCCTGCTCTAAATTAATCTGATGTCTCTTGCTTTCCTTTGCTCTTCATTTTTTTGGGGGAGGTACCTTTGAAACTTCTCATTCTTCTATTATTGCTCTTAATTCCAATAAAAGTTACCATTTCCTTATCCTGCTACTCTTAAGCATCAGAGGAAATGAACTGGGTAATTTTGATTTCATGAAATTGAAAATTTTTTGCAAAAAGAAAACTAATGCTGTTAGGTTCTTACTAAGTGCTAATGAGATAATGAGATATTAGGTTCTTACTAAGTGCTAAGTTGGTACTTAACAATTCTCTAGTTCCAGCCTTTACTGGGAGTTTTACTTGTGAATTCCTGGGG
Source organism: Sminthopsis crassicaudata (assembly GCF_048593235.1). Lineage (NCBI taxonomy): Eukaryota > Metazoa > Chordata > Mammalia > Dasyuromorphia > Dasyuridae > Sminthopsis > Sminthopsis crassicaudata. The sequence continues at coordinate 641,813,334 of NC_133619.1, read as the reverse complement.
AAGGAGCTTGCATGCTTAGGAGGAGTTCATTGGTTGAAGTAATTTTTCCCAGAAGCCCTTGTATTATCCCACGCCCATTCTCTGGGAGGATAAAAGAGGGTGGCACTCCAGAGATAGTCTCTGCTCTAGGCCAGACTTGAGGTGGCTCTCTAGAGGAAGAAGTTTCTCCATTAGACTAGAGAGGGATCTACAGTCTCTGGAGACAACAGAACATTACATATTGGCGTCCACAGCGTGGGGCAAGGACTTTTGCTTATCCTGACAAGGACTTATTCTGAGCCCTTTAGAGGAGTCTAAGCCTATGACAAGATTAGAAAAAGCATTAGTTAAAGCTAAGAGAGAAGGACAGGATATAAGTGATTTTGTACATGCATATCCTGTGATTGAAGATATTGACTCTGTAGGTCAAAAAAGGAGAAGATATACACCTTTAGATTTGAATAAAATTAAAGATTTGAAAAAATGTTGTACCCTTTATGGGGCTACATCAGCTGATGTTAAAATGTTACTAGATGGTTTGTCTTATGAAGTCCTAATGATTGAAATCCATAGCAAGGACATTCCTAGAACCTGGACAAATTTTTTTTTATAATTTTATTTTATAATTATAAATTTTTTTTGACAGTATATATGCATGGATATTTTTTATAACATTATCCCTTGTATTCATTTTTCCAAATTATACCCTCCCTCCCTCTACTCCTTCCCCTAGATGACAGGCAATCCCATACATTTTACATGTGTTACAATATAACCTAGATACAATATATGTGTGTAAATCCCATTTTCTTGTTGCACGTTAAGTATTAGATTCCGAAAGTGTAAGTAACCTGGATAGATAGGCAGTAGTGCTAACAATTTACATTCACTTCCCAGTGTTCCTTCTCTGAGTGTAGTTGTTTCTGTCCATCATTGATCAACTGGAAGTGAGTTGGATCTTCTTTATGTTGAAGATATCCACTTCCATCAGAATACATCTTCATATAACATTGAAATGTACAGCGATCTTCTGGTTCTAATCATTTCACTCAGCATCAGTTGATGTAAGTCTCTCCAAGTCTCTCTGCTTGGTCATTTCTTACAGAGCAATAATATTCCATAACCTTCATATAGCATAATTTACCCAACCATTCTCCAATTGATGGACATCCATTCACCTTCCAGTTTCTAGCCATTACGAAAAGAGCTGCCACAATCTGACAGGTGTGTAGTGGTATCTCAGAGTTGTCTTAATTTGCATTTCTCTGATCAATAGTGATTTGGAACACTCTTTCATATGAGTGGATATAATTTCAATTTCATCATCTGAGAATTGTCTGTTCATATTCTTTGACCATTTATCAATTGGAGAATGGTTTGATTTCTTATAAATTAGGGTCAGTTCTCTATATATTTTGGAAATGAGACCTTTATCAGAACCTTTAACTGTAAAAATATATTCCCAATTTGTTACTTCCCTTTTAATCTTGTTTGCATTAGTATTGTTTGTACAGAAACTTTTTAGTTTGATGTAATCAAAATCTTCTATTTTATGATCAATAATTATCTCTAGTTCTCCTCTGGTCATAAATTCCTTCCTCCTCCACAGGTCTGAGAGGTAGACCTGTTCCTCTAATCTATTTATGATCTCATTCTTTATGCCTAAATCATGGACCCATTTTGATCTTATATTGGCATATGGTGTTAAGTGTGGATCCATATCTAATTTCTGCCATGCTAATTTCCAGTTTTCCTAACAGCTTTTTTCAAATAATGAATTTTTATCTCTAGTGTTGGTATCTTTGGGTTTGTCAAAGACTAGATTGCTATAGCTGTACCTTTTTGGACAAAATTTGTTATGGCTTATGGAGTTTCATGAATTATGTAAAATCCAAGTCAGATGCAATTTGGAAATAGGAGTTAACACAAAATTCACTTTTGAGCACTTAGCTGGCGAAGGCCGGTATGGAGAGAATTCAGAACAGATCAGTTATATCATGACAATAAATGAGCAAATTGCTAAGGCTGCAATAAAAACTTGGGGTGTCCTCCTTTGACAGAAAGATCACGGAGAGGCTTTCACTAAAATAGAGCAAGGTCCCAATGAACCTTTTGCAGATTTTGTGGGACGTTTGCAAACTGCTGTTAAAAGAACTATTGGAGAAAATGCAGCTACAGAAATAATGACCAGACATCTGGCTAAGGAAAATGCCAATGAGATTTGCAAAATAATTATATGGGGATTACACAAAGATGTTCCTTTAGAGGAAATCATAAGAAGCTGTGTTACAGTGGGAACAAATGCTTTTTACACCCAGACTATGATGAACATGGAAAGACAGGGTCCCTCCTGGCAAGGGACTTCTAGAGAAATTCGTCGATGTTTCCAATGTGGAAAAATTGGACATCTAAGAGCTCAGTGTAAATATGGAGATACAGTGAGAAGACAGGGTGAAAGAAGACCTAAAACCCCATGTCCAAAATGCAACAAAGGACTCCATTGGGCATCAAAGTGTAGACTAATTCAGGGAAATGGGATGAGGGGCCCAGGTCTAGGGCCCCAGGCAAAAAAGACTTGGGGCATGGTGGCAGCTGAGGTTACACCCAAAGAGCCTTTAGAAGGTCAGGACTCTGATGTCATCTATCAGCTGAAAAGTAATCACATGGAAGAAAGGGATTACCTGATCAGTCAGCCAAAAGGCAATCAGATTACAAAAATGTATTACACTTGGGGAGAATACAGGCCTTTTAAACCAACAGGGCTGTGTCCAGTGCAAACAACTCCAATGTAATTGCCAGATGGTGAGAAGAGATTTAGAAGGCAGTAAGTAGAAGATAATTAGATAGGTTAACTGCCTGGGAGAGAGGGTTTGCTTGTATTTCTTCAGCAGGAGAAGGAATCAGATGGGTGCCAACGAGTCGTATTCTCCTTGTCCATCAGAGAGAGACAAAAAAAGAGAAAGACCTCAAAACAGGAGAAAATCTAAGAAACATCTGACACTGAAAGAGCATGGCTAATAAGAAGACTGTTAAAGAACTTTAAAACCAGTAGGAATCATTAGACTTCCTAACACAAGATGAGACTAATGGACAATGGACTTATGGACATTTATAAATTTTCAATTTATGATTATTTGATCATGTTATTTGTTACATACTTCTAGCATGTGTTATGTTACTATGTTACCATGTGTTTATGTAATCTATGTAATTATGTGTAATGCCTCCCATATTGATGGATTTACGTTTCAAGGTCATGACCACCCTATGTTCTAAATCAAAAGAAGGGGGGAGATGTTAGGTTCTTACTAAGTGCTAATGAGAAAATGAGATATTAGGTTCTTACTAAGTGCTAAGTCAGTACTTAACAATTCTCTAGTTCCAGCCTTTACTGGAAGTTTTACTTGTGAATTCCTGGGGGAGGAGCTTGCATGCTTAGGAGGAGCAAGTTCATTAGTTGAAGTAATTTTTCCCAGAAGCCCTTGTATTATCCCACGCCCATTCTCTGGGAGGATAAAAGAGGGTGGCACTCCAGAGATAGTCTCTGCTCTAGGCCAGACTTGAGGTGGCTCTCTAGAGGAAGAAATCTCTCCTCTAGACCAGAGAGGGATTGGCAGTCTCTGGAGACAACAGAACATTACATAATACAACCCAAATTAGAAGGAAAACAGAAAATGGAGGGGGGAATTTAAAATCAAGTTTCTATGATTACGACCATTTTTCAAATATATAGATAATTCAGGCTGATTTATTTTAAAAACATAATATGATCCATTATAGCATTCATAAATTGATTTTTTTGGCCCATAACTCCACTAACAATGTATTAGGTTCCAGTATTACCACATCCCCTCCAACATTTGTCACTATCTTTTCCTGTTATCTTGGTTAATCTGAAAGATATGTAGTAGTCTCTTAGAGTCGTCTTAATTTTCATTTCTCTGATCAATAATAGTTTAGAGTACCTTTTCATATGACTACAAATGGTTTCAGTTTCTTCATCTGAAAATTGCCTGTTCATATCCTTTGACCATTTATCAATTGGAAAATGTCTTGAATTCTTATAAATTTGAGTCAAGTCTCTATATATTTTAGAAATTGGGCCTTTATCAGAACCTTGAATGCAAAAATTTTCCAAATTTATTGCTTTCTTCTAATATTGTCTACATTGATTTTGTTTGCACAAAACTCTTAAACTTAAAATAATCAAAATTAACTATTTTGTATTCAATAATGTATTCAAGATCTTCTTTGGCCACCAATTCTTTCCTTCTCCACAGATCTGACTATTATTTGTTCTTCCAATTTGCTTATAATATCACTCTTTATAGCTAAATCATGAATGCATTTTAACTTATTTTAGTATAGAAAGTTAGGTAGGTCATTGCCAAGTTTCAGCCATACTAATTTCCAATTTTCCCATCAATTTTTGTCAAATAGAGAGTTCTTATCCCAAAAGGTGAGGTTTTTGGATTTATCAAATTCTAGATTACTATAGTCATTGACTATTTTCTGCTGTGAACCTAACCTATCCCACTAATCGACTACGCTATTTCTTACCCATTACCAAATAGTTTTGATGACAGCTACTTTATAATATGGTTTTAGGTCTAGTACAACTAGATCACCTTCATTTGCATTTTTCCCATTAATTCCCTTGAAATCCTTGGCTTTTTGTACTTCCTGATAAACTTTTTAAAAGTATTTTTCTAGCTCTGTAAAATGATTGGTATGATCCTGAATAAGCAGATTAATTTAGATAGTATTGTCATTTTTATTATATTAGCTCAGCCTCACTAGGAGCACTTGATTGTTATGGGCCAGAACTCTGAAACAAGGATTCTTACAAGGTGTTAAGTCAGTGGAATTGATAGAGACAATGGTTGTTTAGCATAGTGCTTAGCAGTTCTCCAGTCAGTATGTGTACTTAGTACTTAATATAGTTCCACAAGATTCACACTTATGATAAGAAAGCATATAAGCTCAGACAAACTCATCCAGAAACAAAACTGGAAGATAGAGACTGTGATGGTGGTCCTCCTGCCTCCTCAACAGAAACCAAGACACATTCAGGAGGACCTCAAAAAGCTGGAAGAGGCAGAGAACACAAAGGATTGGTGGCAGGAGCTCAAGCTCTCAGAATCAAGGAGAGAAATAAGCCTCTAAGAAAGTTAACTGGGCCCCAGGAAAGGAGACAACACTTGGAAAGAGATAGTAAAGGATTTGGACTTTAACACCTGGTAAACTCCCAAATATTTTATATTATCTAAAGTTGTAGATTGTTTCTAGTAGTTTGTTAGTTTATTCTTTAGGATTCTCTAAGTGTACTATCACATCAAATGCAAAGAAAGATAATTTGGTTTCATCATTATTTGCTCTAATTTGTTTAATCTCTTTTTCTTCTCTTATTGCCAAAGCTAATGTTATTAATACAGTACTAAATAGTAATGGTGATAGCTTGTTTCACTCCTATGTTATTGGGAATGGTTCTAATTTATCCCCATTACATATGATGCATGCTGATGATTTTAAATAGATGCTACTGATCACTTTAAGGAAAATTCCACTTATTCATATACTCTGTAATGTTTTTAATGGGAAGGGTGTTGTATTTTGCCAAATGCTTTTTCTGCATCTATTGAGATAATCATATGATTTTTGTTAATTTGGTTATTGACATGTTGATTATGCTAATAGTTTTTCTAATATTGAACAGCCCTGAATTCCTGGTATAAATCCTACTTGGTCATAGTGTATTATCCTGGGGATGATTTTTTATAATCTCATTGCTAATGTTTTATTTAAGATTTTTGCATCAATATTCATTAGGGAACTTAGTCTATAATTTTCTTTCTCTGTTTTGACCTTACCTGCTTTAGGTATCAACAAAATATCTGTGTCATAAAAATAATTTGATAGGATTCCTTCTTTCCCTATTTTTCCAAATAGTTTGCTCAATACTGAAATTAATTGTATTTAAGTATTTGGTAGGATGCATGTGTAAATCCATTTAGCCTCGGAGATTTTTTTTTCCTGCAAACTTGATTGAAGCTTGTTCAGTTTCTTTTTCTAAAATGGGAATATTTAAATAATTTATTTCCTGATCTGCTAATCTGAGCAACCTATGTTTTTGTATATTTTTATATTTGTATGTTTTTGTAAGTGTTCATCCATTTCACTAAAATTACATATTTACTGGCATGGGCAAAATAACTTCTGACTCTTAATTACTGCTTTAATTTCCTTGGTATTGGTGGAGAGTTCACCCTTTTCATCTTTGATAAAGATAATTTGATTTTCTTCTTTTCTTTTTCTAATGAAATTAATTAAAGGCATATCTATTTTGTTTTTTTTTTTTTTCATGCAAACAGCTCTTAGTTTTGTCTATTCAATTTTTTTTACTTTCAATTTTATTATTCCTTTTTTTTTTTTTTTAGAATTTCAGATTTGATATTTAACTGGGGTTTTTTTACTTGTTCTTGTTCTAGCTTTTTTAGTTGCAAGCCCAATTCATTGATCTTTTCTTTCTTTATTTTATGCAAATTAGTTAGATATAAAAAAACTTCCCCTAAGAACTGCTTGGCCACATTTCACAAATTTTGGCATCGTTCTCTTGGATTAAACTATCAATTGTTGTTTTATCTATGCATATTTAGGATCATATTATTTAGTTTCCAATTAGTTTTTATCTATTTTCCCCTAGCTTTTATTACATGTAATTTTATTGCATTATGATCTGAAAATGATGCATTTAGTATATATATATTTTTGCATTTGATTTTGAGGTTTTTATACCCTAACATATGGTCTGTGTTGTGTAGATTCCATGTAATGCTGAGGAAAAAAAGTGTATTCCTTTCTATCTCTATTCTATTTTCTTGAAGAGTCTATCATACTTAACTTTTCTAGAATTCTATTTGGCAATAAGAAGATCTAATCAATTGGAAAAATATCAAGAGCTCATGGCTAGGCTAGCAAACAAAATAAGAAATGGCAATACTAGTGTTTGATAAACCCAAAGAGCCAAGCTTTGTGGATAAGAACTCACTATTTGAAAAAAATTGATGGGAAAATTGGAATTTAGTATGGCAGAAAGTAGGTATTGACCCACACTTAACACATTGTATCAAAATAAGGTCAAAATAGGTACATGTTTAAAATTGAAGATCATATTATAGGCAAATTAGAAGAAAAAAAAGGATAGTTTACCTTTCAGATCCGTGGAGAAGGAAGGAATTGTTAGTCAGAGAAGATATACAGTATATTAAGGAATAAAAAATGGATAATTTTGATTAAATTAAATTAAAATTTTTGTACAAACAAAACCAATGTAGACAAGATTAGAAGGGAAGCAAAAAACTGGGAAAAATATTTTACATTCAAGGATTCTGATAAAGGCCTCATTTCTAAAATATATAAAGAACTAACTCAAATTTATAAGGATTCAAGCCATTCTCCAATTTATAAATGGTCAAAAGATATGAACAGACAATTTTCAGATGAAGACATTATAACCATTTCTAGTCTGAGGAAAAGGTGTTCAAAATCACTATTGATAAGAGAAATACAAATTAAGTCATCTCTGAGGTACCACTTCATACTTCTCAGATTAGCTAAAATGAGAGGAAGAGATAATGATGAATATTGTAGAGGAAGTGGGAAAACTGGGACACTATTACATTATTGGTGAAGTTGTGAACTGAGTCAACCAGTCTAGAGAGCAATTTGGAACTATGCCCAAAGGAGTATCAAATTGTGCATACCCTTTGATCCAGCAGTTTTTTTTACTGGGCTTGTATGCCAAAAAGATCTTAAAGGAAGGAAAGAGACCCATCAATCCAAATCTGGAAACTGAGGGAATACCCGTAAGATGGAGAATGCCTGGATAAGTTATGATATATAAATGTTATGGAATATTATTTTGCTATAAGAAATGATTAGCAGGATGATTTCAGATATAACTGGAGAGACTTACATGAACTGATGTTAAATGAAATGATTAGAACCAGAAGATCATTGTACATGGCAACAGCAATATTTTACAATGATCAATTGTGATGAACATGGCTCTTTTCAACAATGAGATGATTCAGGCTAATGAAAATGTTTTGTCATGAAGAGAGCCAATTGCAACCAGAAAGAAGACTGTGGAAACTACATGTAGATCCCAACATAGCATTTTCACTCTTTTTGTTTATTATTTGCTTGCATTTTGTTTTCTTTCTCATTTTTTTGCTTTTTGATGTTTTTTCTTATGCAGCATGATATTAGTGGAAACATGTGTAGAAGAACTGTACATGTGTAACATTTATTGGAAAACTTGCCATCTAGGGAAGGAGGTGGGAGAAAGGGAGAGAAAAAATTTGGAAGGTTTTGCAATGGTGAATATTGAAAAATATCCATTCATATGTGTAATGTTCTTTTTCTCTAAAACTGTAATCGTTCTCTTGGGGGCAGGTTTTTTGGGGAGCTTCTGGAGACAGCCTTAGTTTCAGTTCAGTTCAATAATCCCAAAATGCAATCAGGAATTAAAGTCCAGATCCTTTATTGTGTCCTTCAAAATCCTGAATCTTTTCCTGGGCCCAGGTAACTTTCTTAGAGGCCTGTCTCTCTCTTTGGTTCCCTAGAAGTCTTATCTGAATGTCTCCAGCCAGCTTCAGCCTCTTGTCCTCCCAATGTCTCCAGCCAGCATGAAGGTAGACATGGGAATGAATCAGACTCCACCTCCAAGAGTGTGGGATTGTGGGTTTCCCAGAAGTCAATCCTAGTTGTGAATCTCCCAAGGTCCTCTCCCGAAGTTCTCTCCTTGACTCTCACTCTCCTCCCAGACAGTGGGCTTTTATATGCTCTCTAAAGGTATGAGTCTAATGTGTGGACCAATGACTGAACTCCTTTAAAGGTGTAAACTCCTTTAAAGGTTTGAACTTCTTTAAAGGTGTGAACTAAATACATAAGTACCTTGTAAGAATCCTAACACATATATTTTGAAAATATAAAAGCTTTAATTTTAAAAAAGAGAAAAAAAAAAAGAAATGGGTAGCCAAATTATCCATTTGAGAATAAAAAAATCTTTTCACCAGTTTTGTCCCTATATTGAACTGGTGAAAAGATTGCAATATATCCGTTGTATGCAAAGGCCAATACTATCATCATGCTACCCATTATAAGAAGAGGATTAGCAGTGTTTGAACCTCTTCCTCACTTACTTCCTAACTGAAAAGAGATAAAACGGAAGCTATACATTGGTGGTCATTGACTAACACATAAGAGACACATTGACATACCAAACAGGAACTAGGTTCCATGCTTGCTCAAATATTGAAGAAGTTCTCTGTCTATGAAGGTATTTTTTTCATTTAATATTATTTTTTTCAATTACATGTAAATATTGACAATCATATAAAAACATATTCCACATTAGTCATGTTACAAAAGAATAAGAACAAATCAAAAAATGAGAAAAAAAATTGAAAAGTCTGCTTCACTTTCATTTTCCTTTTGTGTCATATTATACCAAATGACTATTGTGAGGTGATATTTCATTTTAATGTGTTTTAATGTGGATTTATCTGATTTTTTGTATGAATATGTATATCTTTAATTTCATCACCTGAAAACTGCCTGTTTATATCCTTTGACCATTTATCAATTGGGGAACGGCTTGTATTCTAGTAAACTTGACTCAGTTCTCAATATATTTTAGAAATGAGGACTTTATTTAAAATTCTAGATGTAAAAATTGTTTCCCCAACTTTCTGCTTTTCTTCTAATCTTAGTTGCATTGGCTTGGTTTGTTCACAAACATTAATTTAATGTGATCAAAATTATTCACATACCATTTGATAATGTTCTCTTTCTCTTGTTTCATCATAAATTCTTCCCTTCCTTATATATCTGACAGAAAAAATATTCCTTGTTCTTTGAATTTGCATATAGTATCATCCATTATGTCTACATCATGTACCTATTTTTGGTATAGGTGCGAGATATTGCTTTATTCCTAGTTTTTGCCATTGTATTTTCTAATTTTATTAGTAGTTTTTGTCAGTTAGTGGGTTATTGTCCTAGAAGGTGCAATCTATGGATTTAATAGATTGCAATAATTGTTTACTACTGGGTCTTGTTTACTACAGAATCCACTGATTTACTTTTCCATTCATTAGCCAAAACAAAATAATTTTGATGATTGCTATTTTATAATATTGTTTTAAATCTAGTATTGTTTAGCCACATTCCATGCACATTTTGTTTCCATTAATTCAACTGATCTCTTTCTTCAAGATGAATTTTATTACTTATTCTAGCTATAAATAATTTTGGTAGTTTGATTGGTATGACATTGAATAAGTAGGTTAATTAGGTAGAATTTTTATTTTTATTATATTTTCTAAGCCTACCCATGCTCAATTGCTATTTTCCCAATTGCTTAAATCTGACTTTGTCTGAAATATGTTTTGTAATTATCTTATATTTTTCCTGGGTTTGTCTTAGAAGGTAGACTCTCAAATACTTTATATTGTCTACAATTTTAGATGAAATTTCTCTTTATATCTCTTGCTCTTGGACTTTGTTGGTAAAATAGAGCAATTTTGACGATTTATGTGGGTTTATTTTCTATCCTGTAACTTTGGTAAAGTTGTTCATTGTTTCAAGTAATTTTTAGATGATTTTATAGGATTTTCTAAGTATACCACCATATCACCTGCAAAGAATGATAATTTTGTTCTATAATTGCTTATTCAAATTCCTTCAATTTTTTCCTTCTTTTATTGCTAAAGTTAGCATATGTAATACAACATTGAAAAACAGTGGCAATTATGGTTGTCTGTGTTTCATCTCTGATCTTTTTTGGAATGCTTCTTGCTTATCCCATTATATATAGGACTTGTGGATGAATTTAGATAGATGTTGCTTGTCATTTAAGAAAAAACTCAATTTATTATACACACACACACACACACACACACACACACACACACACATATATATATAGACTCTTTAATGTTTTAAATAGGAGTGGGTGTCGTATTTTTGTTACAAGCTTTTCCTGCATCTATTGAGATAAAATATGACTTGTTTCCATTTTGTTATTAATATGGTCAGTTATGCTGATAGTTTCCCCAATATTGAACAAGCCTTGCATTACTGGCATAAATTCCATGTGGTCATAGTGTATTATTCTGGTGATAAATTTCTGTAGTGTTTTGCCAATATTTTATTCAAAAATGTGTATCAGTATTTTTAAGTAAATTGATCTATGATTTTCTTTATTTTGGCTCTTTCTGTTTTATATATCAGTACCATACTTTTGTCATAAAAGGAATTTGATACTGGAAATTTGGTTTTTTCTTCATTTGTTTTGAATCAAATTAATTAAAGTTTTAACTCTATTATGCTGGTGTTATTTTTTTTCATAAAACAAGATCTTAGTTTTATTTTATTTTTTTATTTTTTTAAGATCTTAGTTTTATTTATTACTTCAATGTTTTTCTTTCAATTTTATTAATCTCCACTGTCATTTTCAAAATTTCTTTTTTGGTCTTTAATTAGGGATTTTTATTTTGTTCTTTTTCTATATTTTTGGTAACATGTTCAATGTATTGATGTTTTATTTCTCTACTTTATTCATAGAAACATTTAGAGATACAAAATTATCCCTAAGAAGTGCTTTGCCTGCATCTCATACATTTGATATTCTGTATCATTATTTTCCTAATCTAGGTGTGATGCTGGGATAACTTGATAAAAAGACTACTATTTAGTACCCAGATTAGAGGATAGGACTTGGGAAATGAACACATTATACTCCATGAGCATGAGACTTCCATGCTTCCACTGGATGAATGGCAGAAATGTGAGCTGGCAAAACCCTTGACATTATCCCAGTCATTGACACTTTGCCATCTCACACACATTTCGATTGATCCAACATCTATCAAGTGCAGGTTTATTGCAGGAATACTAACTATTGACATGGGACTACACATGTAGGACACACCAGTGATTCAAGATAAATCCCTGAGAACTGTTCCCTGTTCCCAGTGTACTCTGCTGAGAATACTTGGCCAGAGAAAAAGAAAAGGGAAAAATATGTTTATCACTCAGATATGGGAACTCAGGTGCAGAGTCCCAAAGAAGGACGGTCCCAGAGTACCCATTGATGTGGCTCATTCTGATTGCACTTTGGGGAGAAAAGGAGTGGTAAGGATCTTATCCATCTCTTACCATAAATATGCCTACAGTGATATGTAAGCAATATCAAATTCTTATAAATATCCCCTAGTTTTTTCCTCATTACCCTTGTCTTGGACAAGGGGCTGAACCATTTACCCATTTATCTTCACAGGAATCAGGAGGCAGAGAGGAACTCAGAATTTACAAAAGAAAGAAGCATTTGTCTGCAGAACAGTTTTATCATCAGAAAGTTCTTTGCAATCCTTGTTCTCCTGTAATCAGGTCTGATCCACAGCACATCCCCTATTTTGGTGTGACTGTTATTTACCCATGTGTTAGAAGTTGGAGTGGGGTATTTCTGATGCTCTCACTTTTTTTCCTCTTTCTGATGCTTTTTGGATCTATGGATCATAAAGAAGCTCCTCTCTGTTTCCTGCAAAGAGATTTTGGTCTCACCCACTACAGGGATGGGGATTTTATTGTAGGAGGATTTTTCCCTTTATTTGTTTATGAACTGGTACTGCCAACGATTTGGGATTATTTGAATATTCATCCTAAGTATATTTTATATTATTATCAGTAAGTTTTTGTTTAATTTTAATTTTAAGAAGCAAATTTTGAGGGATGTTTAAAAAATCACTTTTAAAAACATTTTCATCAGCAAAGTATCATTTTCTTTCTGATTTCCATGCATTCAATGTCTCAGTTTTCCTTCAAAATCCCATATAAAAAGAATACTTCTTCACTCTCACAAACTCAGAAATTCACACTCTCTGAGCTACAGATTAATCCAAAGAAGATCTTCACTATAATTGCTTTTGTTTCTAGAAATATTCTTGCAGAAGAAATATTTGGCAGCTTTTCTTCTTATGAAATCTATGTTTCTTCTTCCTTCTAACAGTTGATATTCTTGGAAAAGTTGATAGCCTGATGTATAGTTTGAATATACCATTTATTAAAAAAAAAGAATATATCATTTATTTTTATTTAAGCCTTATACCTATTCTATGAGCAAGGCAGTATAAATATGCTTAGCAACCTTTTAAATATGCAAGACCAGACACTCACAGCCATGAAATCATTTACCCATGATCACTTAGGGAGTAAAAGTCAAAATTTGAATTTGAATCAAAGATATTCTGACTCCAAATAAATTACTTTACTCACTATAGCTGCTTCATTTTGCCATGGGTTCTTTAATATATACACAGAGAATCACTTTTGTGTGTACATGCATGTGTATGATCATGTGTATCAATACATATATAACATACAATATTGTAACAATGCACAAATAATTATCACATAATCAAAACCACATAACATTTGTTACAAACATTTATATGTGTTACATTTATACATAACATATATATATATAAACATATAGCGTCTAATGCATATTACAATACAGAATTTTTATTCACCTGGATAGTTACACGTCTGTGCAAATGTGATGGTGACTGGCAACATAATAGTAGCTTACTCTTTTGGAGTATTGCCTGGTGCACTGAGAGGTAAAGTGAATTGCTGATGATTATTCAGCTGATATTTTTCAAAGATTTTTTTCATGATTCTCAGTCTTTGTAGGTTTCTCTATCTCTATCTCTATCTCTCTCTTTCTGCCTCACTGATGCTTCCATTGTTTATGTTTGGGATTATAATTCTTTTATATAAGTAGCTTGGCAGAGTGCATTTATTCTAAATATTTTATCCTTTAAATATTATTGTTTTTCAAATTAAAAGATAGAATTTCCTCATAATTTCAAGGTGATTTTTAAATTATTTATACTTTTTATTATAGTTGATCTTCATAATCTTTCATGTCGTAGGTGCTAGTATCAAGCACATTATACAGATGAGTAAACTGAGGCAGAAAAATGCTAAAAAATAACTTGCCCAATTTCACAAACCTAGAATCTGAGTTAATATTCTAACTCTAGTTCTCCTGACAAGCACCTTATCTCATGTGCCACTTTTAAACCTGATTATATGGTTCTGATCATTCATTTCTATTTATTCTAATTTTGTTTTTAATTGTTTTTTTAATATTTTTATTCAATTTTATCCATGTTTTTTAAATTTTGGTTAAATGAAAGTTTATCAATGCAATCTGTGTCTAGAATCTGTCCCTAATTTAGTAAATCCCCCTCTCAGTTCCTAAAATGATTTCCTAAATAATATATAACTATGTTATATACCTATTCTATGAACTCCTGTGCTTCCTTCTGGATCAAATATAAAATACTTCATCTGGATTTGGAAGCCCTTCAAAACCCTTTAAGTTCCTATTTCCCCAATCTTCTTATTCTTTGCTCATTTCCACACATGCTGGAATCCCAGTTATAGAAGCTTATTTGCTGTTCCTCACATTAGACATTCCATCTCAAAAGTTATCTATTTTCATTAACTGTTTCCCATCCCTGAAAAATTCTTCCTTCTTATCCCCACATTCTAAGGGATTCATTTGATTTCTTCATGCCTCAACTAAAATCTGACTTTTTGCAAGAAGTCTTTCTCTAATCAATTTAATGTTAATGGTAGTCCTAAGGTACTATTTCAATTAATCTTGTATAAATTTTTTGTATACAATATTTTTGCATATTATATGTCTCATGTTGTAGGATCTTTAATGTTAGAAATCTCTTTCTTTGCATATTGTTTGTTTTGAAGTTTAGCACAATTTTTGGCCAATTCCCGACAATACTTTTTATATTAAATAATACCAGGCAATAGAAACAGTTTAAAGGAAGAAAGATAACCACATAACAAGAATCATTTAATGAAAGCCACTGAGAATTGAGTTTACCTTTCTGGGTTGATCTTCAAGAAACTAACACTTTCATTTCCATAATTTCATTCCAGTTCCCTCCCCACAACAAACAGGGTTATTGGCTCATATGAGGAAAGTAGTTATTAGAGTCAAGCCTACCAGGTCCAGGGAATTACTTTCTGTCATGATTATCATGTGTACTTGCCTTTTTCATAGCCCCAGTTTTATGTTCTCCTGCTCAAAGTTGCTGTTGTAGAAATTGATACTAGTAGTACTAGAACATTTCCAATCAGTCTTAAAAGGCAAAACTAGTGCCCTATTGTATGTGATTGTCCTCCTTCCTTCAATGTTATGAAGCTAAGTATCAGAAATGTTTTCATTGAAAAAAATCAATGTAACCTACCCTTTAAATAGATAACCATTTCTTAGAATGTGGAACAAAAAGCAGAATTATATGAGCCATAGTATTCATCCTTGTCATGCATTTCTCTCTCTCCTCTCTCTCTCTCTCTCTCGACTCTCTCTCTCTCTCTCTTCTCTCTCTTTCTCTCTCTCTCTCTCACTCTCTCTCTCTCTCTCTCTCTCTCTCTCTCTCTCTCTCTCTCTCATCTCTCTCTCTCTCTCTCTCTCTCTCTCTCTCTCTCCTCTCTCTCTCTCCTCTCTCTCTCTCTTCTCTTCTCTCTCTTCTCTTCTCTTCTCTTCTCTTCTCTTCCTTCTCTTCTCTTCTTCTTCTCTTCTCTTCTCTTCTCTTCTCTTCTCTCTTCTCTTCTCTTTCTCTTCTCTCTCTCTCTCTCTCTCTCTCCTCTCTCTCTCTCTCTCTCTCTCTCTCTTTTGCTGAGGCAACTGGGATTAAGTGACTTGCTCAGCATCACACAGATAGAAAAGTATTAAGTATCTGAGGTTGGATTTGAACTTAGATCCTCCTGACTTCAGGGTTGGTATTCCTTCCACTGTGCCATATAGCTGCCCCATGATGTATTTCTCTAACCATAGATTTGTATATAGGCATCTTTGATAAATAGACAGAATTAAATATATATTATGTATGTATGAATACACACATATACATGCACATATGTATATGCATGTGTGGGTATATGTGTATGTAACTAAATATAAAGAAAAATTACTAGAAGAGGTTAAGGCAATCTTTAAAGAAGGACTTGAGAATTGGCAAAGAAAATTAGAGTAACAGGTATTTGTGAAAGAAATTACCTTTTGGGGGATATAATTTCCTGAATAATGACATTATTCATCTTAATTGAGATTGCAGGAAAAACACTACAGTCAAGTCCTGGCCTTGCTATTTGCTGTTGAGGAGATCAACAAGGACCCTAATTTGTTACCCAATATTACTCTTGGATTCCACATTTATAATGCCCAACCCAGTGAGTTCAGCACATTGGAGAGCTCCTTAATGTGGCTGTCAGGACAAGGACTGACTGTTCCAAATTACCTCTGTAAGAAACAAGGCCAATCTGTGGCTGTCATTGCAGGAGAAACTTCTGAATTATCAGTCCAGATAGATACCCTTCTTAATCTCTACAAATTCCCACAGGTAAGAACTACGATCAAAACAGCCCAGACTGTCAAAAGAACATTGATAAGAAGAAGGGGATAATATGTGGGACTTCAAACTGTGTATGTGACATGTTCTGTCTTCTGAAATGCTTTTCAGTTGGTACTCAGAGAAGGGAAGCTATAAAGGTAAAAAATGAAGTCAATGATTGTAACATGCCCTCCTAGCAGTTACTATTACCAGTCTGTCCTAGGCCCAACAGAGTACCTTTGACCACTGACTGCAGTGTCAACTCTACCCGGCTCGCCTCCTCTGAGGCCTTCAAAGGTCTCTGGCCATGATTTCTTGAATAGTAGTTTAATAATCTATAGCATGCTCAAGAACAGCCACGTGTAATCTTAAAACCCTTTATTATACCTACTCACATAATGCCCTGACTTGATGCCCTGACTTGTTAATTCCTTAGTGAACACCTGATCTGAAGATCCATGTGTTCACTACCAAACTCCTTATCTCTCTCGGCTATCCATCAGCTTGGCTTGGCTACCCCAAGTTAGGGAGCCAGGTTAAAGAGAGCAACTTGCTGCTTGCAGTGGGCTTATAAAGGGCCTGTGAGGTCACACACACAGCCACCAGTGAGAGAGCCATCACCCATTACGAAGCTATCTCAATATGGCCAGGATCCCACCCAAAGTGCAGTCCTATATCCACAGAGATTACTTCTGGGCCACTCAATCTCCTGTTGCACTGTGGCCACCCATTTAAAGGATCCTTACAAATGATCATGTATTCCCTTTTTACTAGCATCTGTCCCTGAGAACATATGTTGATTTATCTATCTTTCTAGTATTACATTATACTTAATAATTATATTACAATAAATCACATTGGTGTATTTATATATACTTGTCTTATATAAATCTATCTGTATGACTATCTATATGTGCACATAAATATGTACTTGGCATGGTAGAGGACACAGTGAATAAAACATTGGGCTTGGAATCAGCAAGACTCATCTTCTTGAGTTCAAATATGATTTTAAATATTAACTAGCTGTCTGGCCAAGTCACTTAATTTTACTTTCCTCAATTTCTCAATGCAAAATGAATTGGAGAAGGAAATTCAAACTACTCTATTGTCTTTATTAAAAACATGCCAAATTGGCTTATGAAAATTTTGACATTACTGAAATCCCTAAAATCCATCTACACACCAATGTAAGGTGTAATGTATAAGGTGATATAATTATAGCATATATATGTGTTGTATAAAAATACATAAAAATTAATTCAGCAAAAGTCAATAGCCATTTCTTAAATTATATATATATATATATATGTATATATATGTATATACATATATATATATATATATATATATATATATATATATATATATATATATATATATATATATATATAGAGAGAGAGAGAGAGAGAGAGAGAGAGAGAGAGAGAGAGAGAGAGAGAGAGAGAGAGAGAGAGAATTGTTGGAATACATGGAAGAGCTGTTGGAATGGGAGCCACCTGACAGTGGCTATTGGAGATTCAACCCAGAATGGATCTTCTCTTGTGAGAGGATGACATAAGGAGACTGAGAGAGATAGTTGCTATTCTCTGACCTTTCTGGCTGAGAGGCCACTGCCTTGTCTGACCTCTCTCCTCTTTCCTCTGCCTCTAATTTATCTCATTCCTAGTCTACAACACCTGTGTCAGCAAAGGCTGCCTTGCAACTCCTTCAGGTGCTATGATCCACAGCTATGGAGGCTCCCAGAGAATTGACCTGTCCCTTAACATAGACGGAATTGTACTCAAAAATGGAACCCAGATAGAGGTGGTAGGAAGCACCTCTATTTTTAAAGTCTTCATTTACTTAAATTATCTGAGACACTTCAAATGTCATAGAATATCAAGTGAAAATGAGGCAAAACTGCTACCCAGAGAAAGTTGTCTCAAAAACTCCTGTGATTATTAATAAAAGAAAATACTCAAGTGGTTACATTAGGATAGTTCTTTAAAAGGCTGTAGAATCTGGTTACAAGTGTTATCACTCCCTTAGAGATAGACTGAATCTCTAATATTGGAGAGGGAATATTAAAAGTCAGAGAAAAGGGAGGGTTGATTATAGGAATGAGCTTTAATTTATTTAAACACATAGCAAAAGAGATAAAATGTTGAGAAAATGGTAAAATGATGGTTCTATTATATGTTTTTCTTTTGCATATACTTTATTCTCAACAAGGATCATCTTTCTTTCCCATTCAGATCAGCTATGGACCATTTGATCCCTTCCTGAGTAACAAGGTTAATTTTCCAAGTGTTTATCAACTGTCATCCAAGGATTCCGGCCTTGCTCTGGGAATGGTCCGATTAATGGCACATTTCTACTGGACATGGGTGGGACTGGTTATAGTAGACAATAGCAGGGGGGAAACATTCCTCTGGGACATAAAAGAAGAAATGACCAGAAAGGGTATCTGTGCAGCTTTTGTAGAGAAGATTCCTACCAGTGATAAATACAAACATTTCCTTGAAGATGCCATGAGAAGAATTGATCGATCTTCTGCTAATGTAATCATGATTTATGGAGATACCACTTCACTAATGACTCTAAAATATTTTAGAGGATCTTATGTAATTTATAACAAAGTATGGATTACCACCTTTCACTGGGATTTTGTCATAAGACCCCATGGCATGGATGTTAAAAGTTTCGATAGAGCTCTGATATTTTCAGATCAGAAAAAAGACATTCCAGGTTTCAGACATTTTCTAAGGACACTTAAACCTGCCAAATACCCAGAAGATACTTTCCTTAAAAGATTTTGGAACTCAGTTTTTCAATGTTCACTTGACCACAAAATATCGGAGTCAAAGGATTGTTTACGAAATACTTCTTTAGAGATGCTGCCTATTAGGTATTTTGAAATGTCTATGTCTAGCCAAAGTTACAATATCTACAATTCTGTGTATGCTGTGGCCTGGGCTCTCCATAAAATACTTTTAACTAGATCAGAAATGGAATACCTGAGAGATGAAGACAACCTAGTTCTACATCCATGGCAGGTAAATTTCCATTTTTATCATTAAATATTTCACATGTCCAAACTCCTCTGATTCAAAGGCTAGGAAAAAGAGTTACTATCTGTAGAAAGCAGGGAATCAGCTAAATGGCTTCTAAACTATACCTCCTTAGGAACCAACACTTTATTTTACTTTTTAATTTTGGCTCTTCCAGAGGTCATACTCAGTCATGATTAGAAATTTTTCCCCAGATCAATAGCAACTAAGGGGAAATCTCACCATAGGTTACATACTTTTAGTTTTTATTTCGGATTGAATCCACAGGGACTATAAAGTGATCTAAGAATGTCTTCAAAAGTGATCTATGTAGTTTCAGTTTCTACTAACTTTATTTTCTAGCTAATTCCAAGTTTAATCAGGGTCTGCCCTCCAAATCTTCAGGGTCTAATTTGGTATAAAGTGTTCAATTCTGCTAATAATAAGTAAAGATGAACATTGATAAGTGGGATACTGCTCAAAGTAGTATAAGAGGAGATATTAAAGGCTTGACTCATGAGACTTCAATGGATGTAATGGGCATTTATAACTTGCAGGGAGTTAAAACAGGACCAAGGTGTAGATGAATGATGGTTATGTACAGATACTATAATATCCATTACATTATATAGAGATTAGAATTATTTCATTTGTCCTCAGGGGGCAGGAAGAAGAGCAATGGTTAGAAACAATTTAGATTTCATATCAAGAGAAAATAAGACAATGAATAACTAAATAAATGAATATATAAATAAGTTCACCAGTAGAAAATTTGTGAAAATCAAATATAAACAAAAGCATAATTCGCTATGCCATAAGATTATGGATTTTCCTCTTGGAAGTCTTCAGGAAGAAGCTGAAAATTTATTATTTTTTCTTTGAGGTGCATTTTACCTCTCAAAGTGTTTTAATCTCTATATAAAATGGGTGTTATTGAAACATACAAATATTTTAATTATAATTTTCATTATTACTGAACAATTCTAAATCTCAGTTATTTCACTTGTAAAACATGGAAGATAATCCTGACACCTTCACAGTATGGTGTGAGGACAATGCATTGGAAACATTGAATTGAAAGAGGTAAACGATTTAATATCTGTGTTATTCTTTGCTCTTTAAAATACTGAAAAGAACAAGAGAGATGAATCAGCATTGAAGAAGGGCAAGTATTCTTACAGGCAAAATAGAAGAACAGATTTTTTTAATGGTGGACTATCAAGCTTGACCTACTTACCTGGGTAGGAATTTTAAGCCGTATTATTAAAGTGGAAATTAGGAACCATATCTGAACTGAAAAGGTCTTACAGACAAGGTAGATTCTAGAACAAGAAGCAAATCATATTACTCCCATAAAATAAATCCAGCAAAACTCTTGAGGTTCATACAAGAGTGAAGTAAGATCTAGTAAATCCAGTCAGAATCTATAGTGACTTCTTTCCCTCCAGATTTTTATTTATAAAAGAGAAAGCATCGAAGCAGTAGAATACTGGGCTTTTAACAAAGGCATAAGAAATTAAGGCAGAATTTTCTTGGGCATTTTGCAGATAACATTTAAAGACAACAGACACCACAGAAAAAGTTTGCCAACTCAGAAATGCATAAAATATTGCATGGGATAATATAATATTAACATATTTTATGTTTTACTACCACAAGATGTGAGTTTTATGTGAATTATCCAGATTGCAGGGAAATTGCACCCCTAACCCTTGTGATGTGGAAGGGTTAACTGTAATAATATTTTATTTTAGAGGCAATAGTGAACTATGAAAGTTTGGTCTTTAGAGGTGTGACATGGTCAAAAGTGTGCTTGAGGAAAATTTGTGGGTGAGCAATGTGTAGGAGAGGCTAGACTTATAAGAAACTGACAGTAAAATCAAGTAAGAGGCTGGATACATAGATAAGTGAATGATGTTCATAGAAATTATTATTACACCTCTAGACTTAGTAAAAATACCATTCAGCAGAATGAAGAGAAAGAAAACAACAGGTTTTATTTATCACTCAATTCTTTCTTTTTCTTTTTTTTTATTATCGTTGATTTTTTTCTTTTCTTTTTATTATTTTAATTTTAATTCACTTAATAGTGTTCAGTACTTACTGTTATTATTCTTATTTATATTTTTCACCCTTCCTTCCAAAGACACCAATCCATATGGAACGTTATAGAAATACAACCATAGTAAACATATTTCCATAAGTAATATTGTGAAAAAAGAATCAGAACAAATGAGGAAAACCATGAGAAATAAAGAAAAGAACAAAAAAGTGAAAATAGTATGATTTGATGTGCATTTAGACCCCATTGATCTTTCTCTGAATGTGAGTAACATTTTTCATCATGAGACTTTTGGAATTTCCTTACATCATTGTACTTCTCAGAAGAACAAAGTCTATCAAAGTTGAACATCTGCACAATATTGCTATTACTATGTACAATGTTCTCCTGATTTTGCTAATTTTACTCAGTATTAATTTATCTAAGTCTTTCTGACATTTCTGATTTCTTACAGAACAATACTATAGCATTACATTCATATACCATAATTTGTTCAGCCATTATCTAATTGATGGACATTACCTTGAATTTCAATTCTTTGCCACAGCAAAAAGAACCGCTAAAAGCACTTTTGTATATATTGGTCATTTCCCCTTATTTAAATATATTAGTATCCCAGTTTTCCCAAACCCTCAATACTATTTAACACTATATTTTTGTGTCATTTTAGCCAATCTGATAGATATGAGATGGTAACTCATTTGGTTTTCATTTGCATTATTCTAGTCAAAATGATTTGCTAGCATTTTTCATATGACTAAAGATAGTTTAATTTCTTTATCTGAAAACTGCCTGTTCATATCCTTTGACGATCTATCAAGTAGATAATCAATGTATTCTTATAAAATTGATAGTTCTCTATATACTTGAGAAATATATCAGAAACACCAGTTGTAAAAATTGTTTCCCAGTTTTTTTCTTTTCTTCTAATCTTAATTGAATTGGCTTTTGTTTGTTCATTAAGTTACTAGTTTAATGGGACCAAAATCATCCATCTTGTATTTCATAATATTCTCTATCTTCTATTTGATTATAATCTCTTCTCTTCTCCATAGATATGGCAGACAAACTATGCCTTGCTCTCTTAATTTGCTTATGGTATCACTCTCTATGTCTAAATCATATATCCATTTGACATTATCTGGGTATAGTGCATGAGATGTTAGTCTATACCTATTTTCTACCATAGTATTTTATAATTTTGAGCAGTTTTTATCAGATAGTGAGTTCTTATCCCAGAAGCTAGAGTCCATAGGTTTATCAAACAGTAGAGTATTATAGTCATTGACTCCTGTGACTTGTGTACCTAACTTATTTCACTATTCCTTCATTTTATTTCTTATCCAGAAAAAAATATTTTTGATGATTAATACAATTATTTGTAGTTTTAAATCTGCTATGGATAGGCCCCCTTCTTTTGCATTATTTCCCTTAATATTCTTGACCTTTTTTCTTCCAGATGAATTTTGTTAGTATTTTTCTACCTCTGAAAATACAATTTTGGTACTTTCAATAGTGTGTCACTGAATAAATAAATAAATTTAGGTAGAATGGTTATTTTTATTACATTAAATCTAATCATGAGGAATTAATATTTTTCTAATTATTTATATCAGACTTTATTTTATTATTTAATTTATTCCTATGTTCCTAGTGTTTTTTAAATAGGAATAGGTTCATTATTTTGTCAAAGACATCTATTAAGATAAACACTTAATTTCTGCTATTTTTGCTACTAATATACACATAATAGTGATAGTTTTTCTAACATTGAATCAGGTTTGCATTTCTGTTATAAATCTTAGCTGGTCATAGAATATTACCTGATGATAAATTGTTGTAATCTCTTTACTAATATCTATTTAAATTTTTGCATCAATATACATTAGGGAGATTGGTCTGTAATATTCTGTCCCTATTTTTGCTCTTTTATGGGGGCAAGGAATTGGAAATCTAGGGGACACCCATCAATTGGAGAATTGATGAATAAATTATGGTACATGAGTGTGATAGAATACTATTTTTCCATAAGAAATGATGAATAGGCTGATTTCAGAAAAGTCTGGAATGACTTACATGAACTGATGTTTAGCACAGGACCAAAAGAATATTTTACACAGTAATAGCTAGATTACATGATGATTAACTCTGCTAGACAAAGCTCTTCTCAGCAATACAGTGATCTAAGATGATTCTAATAAAAGTTGGAAGGAAAATTCCATTGACATCCAGGCAGAGAACTATGGAGATTGAATGAAGATTGAAGCATAATACTATTTTCACTTTTTCTTTTGTTATTTTTTTCCTGTGGTTTTTCCTCTTCTGATTTTTTCCTTTTACAATATGATTGATATGGAAATATGTTTAAAATGTTTATCTATGAAAAAACTATATCCAATTGCTTATTGTCTTGTAAAGGGTGGAGGTAAGGGAGGGAGGGAGAAAAACTTTGAAACTCAAAATCTTACAAAAGTCAACATTGAAACTATTTTTACATGTAATTGGAAAAATAAAAGATTATTGAACAAAAGAAATATTTCAGCAACTTCAAAAAAATATGAAGACTTAAGATTGTCACATTTGATCATTAAGCAAACACTGATCACTGTTCAGTGATGATGTCAGGAGATCCACTTTAAAAGGGTTGGCAGATAGTATCATAAGTTGTGGTGTTCAGTGGAGACAGTTGGGTTTTGTTTCTTATTGTTTTTTTTAATGTAAATGATAGAGAAGAAAGATGAAGTATAATATCTTGGGTTCAGTCACACTAATAGGGTTTAGTGAAGATTTTTTAGTAAAGAATTAGAATGAATGAAGTATGTTTGAATAGTACAAAATTTAAAAAATAAGCAACTGAAGTAGAAATCTATTTTAAAGAAAGTTATTAAACTACTCATTTTGAAGAGAGCTTTTATTGTTCAGTGATGAAATCAGAATTCAGAAAAAAAGTATCAAGTCAGCTAAGGGAGATTTTGTCTTAGTTGAAGACGATTTATTTGTTTCGCTCTCCCTTTAGATTGTGAATGAGAAATGAAAAGAAGATAAAAAATAGCTTGGTGAAACTAACATGGTTGAGTGTAGTTGGTTTTTTCTTTGTTTTGATAATTCAAGTAGCTTAAGCATATTAGAAAGAAGTTGGAAAGAAACAAGAAATAGGAGAAAGTACAGTATTTTGAAAAAAAAGAAAAATAATTAATTGAAGGATGTATCTTTTTTTCAGAATATGAGGAAAGGAAACTTGTTACTTAGGTTAACATGGCAAATGTCTCTAATAATCTTCATGCAATTCATCAATAAAATGGTGGGGTTGCAATGGATAATTTACAAAATCTTTTCTACAGATCATTCTATGAAACTCTGGTTCTATGAGAGATATTTCCTATTTTATGCCCTCAACAAACTCAACAAAGTACTGAAATGCAAAGGTAAAGAAATTTTTTTAAAAAGGGAGATATAAGTGACTTTAAAAGAGTAGAAAATCAATGTGAGGAGTGAGACAGCAAATTAATTACAGATGAATCAAACGAATTTCTTTCTTTTTGAGTGTTCAAATGTACTATGTTAACATAATTCATAATATATTTAGTATAGTGGTATATGTGACTTCTATCAGTTCTGAACAACAGATAGTGAATTGAGTTAGAAGAGGTTTATTGGGTGAACTTCCAGTTCTAAAATATAGCAAGAGTGTCAATAAGACAAATGATCAAAGGATTTGAGAGTATAGAATGATGTAATGAGGAAAAGATTAAAATGGAGGCAAGATTGAGAAGGGAGGAAAGTAAAATAATCATCACTATTTAATATTCTTTAATATTCTGAAAATCTATTGAGGGATGAAGCAATTAGAAATCCCACCAAAAGTGACAACCAATTTAAGGAGAGAAATGGAATAATAAAAAAGTTTTGAATTGAAAACGTTTAATAAAGGAGATCAAATTCTTTGAAGGTTGAAGATTATAATCATCACTTTGTGCCTGAAGTTGATGAAATAATTATATTCTAACAATTCAAAATTTTTCAGGGCATCTTGCATTGAAGCATCACAACTAAATTCTCTTTCCATTCAGCTGCACTCTGTTCTTAGGAACATCCAGTTTAACAACACCATGGGTGATCAGGTGTTCATGGATGAGAAAAGGATTGCTGTAAGAAACTACGACATTACCAATTTTGCAATCTTAGGCAATGGTACAGAAGTTCTGGTAAAAGTGGGAGAGTTTATTCCTCATGCTCCCTTTGGTGAAGATCTTTCCATCCATGAGAATATGATCATGTGGAACCAATTTTATCTAAAGGTTAGTAGTAATTCATCAGGACATTTTTCTTAGAGTATGGACATAAGAAAGTCTATAAATGGGAATTTTAATTTCACTTCTCTTTTTAAAAACCTTCCAAAGGACATATTCAATTTATAAGTATTGAAATTCTTACTACTAAAAATGTTGATACCATTCCACAAGGATAAAAACAAAAAAAATCAATAAATTAATTTGGGTAAGGGTGAAGAGATATTTAATGTCCTGTTAATTAAATTAATTGAAATTCCTGTTTATACACTGTCAGTGAAATAATCACTTAGGGTTTTTTTTATTTGTGGGAGTGGGGTAGGGAGGACAGTAAATGGTTGTAGTTCTTCTATCATCTATCTATCTATCTATCTATCTATCTATCTATCTATCTGTCTGTCTGTCTATCTATATGTGTGTGTGTGTGTGTGTGTGTGTGTGTATCTATCTCTATTCACTTCCTTTAAGTGAAATAATCATCAATGAAAAGACTAGTTCTCTTTTTGGAGTATTCAACCTTTAGGACTCAAATCAGTGAGTCAATTCCAGTACTTCTGGTGGCCAACTTTGAGAGAGAAGATGGAAGGTATTGAAAGAGTAACATTCTGGCAATACATGAGAGGGATTGGCCATCTGTACCATATTCCTATTAAGGCGACCATTGTAGAAACTTCAGGGAGTTTCCCAATGCAGGAAATAAAAGACAATTTTTTGGGTTAAATTTCATTATCCCATTTCCAATAGGAAAGCTCTTTCATCCTCTGTATTTTCATATATTCTCCCCTAGATATATTCTCTCATATCTGCTTTGCTATGGTTTTTATAAATGGGGTACTTTGCTATAACCTATGTGTGTTCAAAGTGAAAGTGGTATTTAGTGGGAAAGTATTCAAGCTTTAGGTGTAGAGGTTGGGTCACCTTCCCTCCTAAGTGACACAGGGTTCAGTCAATCAGTAAACATTATTTAAGTATCTATTATATGCTGGGGTGGGGTGGGGGGGAAGGGGGTAAGAGAGAGAACATCTAGATGGTGAAATGGATAAAATGCTTGAAATTTGGAAAGACAAAACATCATGAATTTTTATTCTTGTTTGTTTCAATTCCTCATCCGTAAAATGAGCTGAAGAAGGAAATGGCAAATCACTTCAATAATTGCCAAGAAATCTCCAAAATGTGGTCGATAAAGAGATGGAACTGAAAAATGATTTAATAACAATAAGATGTATCAGACATTATGTTAGGTTCTAGGAAGACAAGAGCAGACAAAGGACAGTCTCAGTCTTCAAAGAGATTCCTGCTGAAGATTTTAATTGAAACTTAAAGTAAATCTTAGAAGTGGAGGAGGTATCAGGGAAAATGTCTGAAGCCACAAGATAAAGTGTCTGGAACAGCCAGTGAGCCAACATCACTGGATCAAAGAGTAAATCTAAGAGAATAAAGTTTAAGAATGCTGGGAGTATAGGAGAGGCATAGATCATGAAGGGCTTTGAATGTCAAATAGAGCATTTTGTATATGTTGTATATATATGTTTATTGTGATAAGGTGGAAGGGTGAAAAAAAATCTGACATGTGCTTTAAAAACCAATTTATTGGATGAATAAAATCATTAGAGTAGGGAGAGACTTAATTTAGGCAGACCCTCCACTAGGCTATTGAAATAATCAAGGAATGCATTGATAAGAGCCTGTCCTAGAGTGATGAAAGTTCAGAAGAACAAGGGACAGTCCTTGGCTATAGCTTAGATATGAAGGGGTAAGAGATCCTGAGGAATTCAGGATGACTCGAGTTGTAAACCTGAAAGACTGGGAAGCTGCTGTTGTGCCCAACAGAAATAAAGTAGATAGGTAAAAAGCATAGTTTTAGAAATAATGAGTTTAAAATATTTACTGGACATTCAATTTAAGATTTTGAAAGTCAATAGGAAATGAGAGATTGGAAGTCAATAGAAATATTAGTAGAGGAACAATAGATTTGGTAAATTTTAGCATAGAGATGACAATGAAATCCATGGGAATTGATGAAGTCAAGTTAGAAGTATAAAGGGAGAATAAATAAGGGTCCAGGACAGGATCCTGAAGAATACCTGTCTTTAGAAAATATGTTTTGGAAGAGGATGCATAAAAAATATATAACAAGAATTCACAAAATAAGATACTTGATTGAATTTGATGATAGGCATTAGACTAAAAATATGTAAAGAGTACACATATATACAGATATGTATATCTGCATGTGTGTATATTTACACATACACATATGCATACACCTGTACATAGATGTGTTTATAAACATGTACATACATGGATATATATATGTATATGTATATACATATATATATATATATATATATATATATAAAGGTATATACAAGTATATGCAAATATATGTGCATAATAGTATGGCATAAACAAAATGGTCCCCTTCCCAAACTTTTTGTTTTCCCTACTAGAAAGAATTAGTCTCCTTTAAAGATTGGGAGAAGAGGCTAGAGATGTCTATTTTCCTTGTTTTGAGTCTCACAGTGACAACTCTTAGCACAGTTGTGTCTCTCTACATATGCTGGGCCCACTCACTTTAAACTTCCCCTACACAATTTTTTTTTCATTAATTCAAATAACTATTTCTAAAGTCTTAATGTTTTGTCTAATTATTATGAAATAAAACAAAAGGCTCTCTCCATATTTTCCCCTTTCTTTTTACAATTCCATCCTTAAGTATTTTTAATGGATTTTCTTGATTGGGTCACATCATTTGGGGGGGCATTTTGATTGATAGTTTTTCATTATTTTATGAATATTGCACAATTCCCCACTATTGTTCTCTTATAAATGCAAAACAAGTATTACTCTTGGATGTCAGATTTCATGGCATGACATGCTTCTGAATTATATCCCAGATGATATCAAAGAGTTTTTGTTCATTTCATTATGGTAAGCTATTTTTTAAAGGTTAAATTTCATCAGGAAACAGGGAGAGTTTAGGTCACTCTATCATTTAATCAACTGTTTCATTTAATATGATTTACTTGTTGAAAGAACTTAGGATGGATGTAATTGATCCAATTTTATTAATCATTTCTGCTTTTTGAAAAACCTTTTCTTCTTTGGTATTGGATTTAATGTGCTCACTATCAAAGTGGTAATCTTACATTGTAAAATGGTCAGCCAATATTTTCCTGCCTGCTAAAATAAAATCAAATTATTTTGTGGTAAACTCAAGTAGGTTCCTGGACTAGACTGCACTCTTGGCACATTATTGATGTCCAATAAAAACAAAATTATTAATGTCTATGAAGTCAGAACCACAGCTGGAAAGTAAACAGAAATTGGCCATCCTGGGCCACTCCCTAAAATACAGACCATTTTAATGTATATGAAAACAAAATTGAAAAAAAATAGATGCTTACCTTAACAATATGAAATAAAATATAACGACACAGAAGAACCATTTCCCCTGTACCCTGCACAGCATAAAAAAATCTCTCTGTCATCAGACTCTTCTGTTTGATGGTGAATTATTTTTAGTACCTCCATTTTTAAGATATAGTTTTAAGATTATAAGATTTGTTTTGAGGACTATTTTAGATATATCTCAGGAGATTTGGAACTTAGTTGGGACAGTAGATAGAGTGTTAGAGTCACAATGACCTAAGTTTATACATTTCCTAAGATATTTAAAGAGTTGTGCCATGCTGCTGAGGTCACTCTCACTTTGTCTCTCAAGCACTGTCAATTTTTCATCTAAAAAATCAGAATAGCACTTCCCTCTCAAGTTTGTTATGCAGATAAAATGAATTAATGTTGGAAAAGCATGTTGCAAACCCTAAAAGCTGCATAAAATAAGCTAAAATTAGTATTATTTTAAAAGAATCTGCAGACATGGACAATTTGTAACTTGTCTAAAGTTGTCACCCATTTGTTATAGTTAGATACAGCTACTTTTAAAGCAGGAAGCTTTAGCAAATATTCAGCTCTGCTTTCTCTTGAAGAAATCATTTCAATGTAAGTCTTTTTAGACAAAATATCCTATATTTACATAATGAGATGTACATATATACAAATAAATATTTGTGTATGTATATATTATTTGTGTAAGCCTGTCTGCAGGGTAAATTTAAATCCATTTGGGAATTCTTGCTTATTTGTCAATTGACTTATTAGATATTTTCTTCAAGAAAGACTCACATTTCATTCACTTAATATTTCCTAGAAATTAGCAGAGTATGTGTTACACATAAAGTAATTGATACATGCTTATTATTTGATGGATTGAAAGCTTAGAAACATAGACAAGGTATTACTCCTCCAAAAATTCTACAAAATATATGACCTTACAACATCATCAGTTCCCAAACTGTTATGCACCTTCTAGACTACTTGAGTGACAAGCTCCCTCAAAGATCTCTTCCTTATTCAGAATCCCCATTCTGTGTGCACTGAGAGCTGTGGCTTGGGATTTCAGAAATCTGCCCGTGAAGGCATGGCCATCTGTTGCTTTGACTGTATCCCTTGCCCAGAGGGGGAAATTACCAATCAGACTGGTGAGTATATACAGAGAAATTCCTCTTTCCTACCTTACAAGAGTGTTGGGTATAGAATTGAAATTGACTCTTAAGGTGATATACATTCTGTGGAAATAAATCACCTGAGGCAAATATTGGGGCACCACTGGAAAAATACTAGAGATGGAGATAAGCAAGCTGGGAGAACAAAGTGTCAACACAATATCGAAAATGGAAACTAGAAATTAGGGGGAAATGAATGCTTTTTATGTTTAAAACTGTGATGCTCAGAGACAGGGAAAAAAATGAAAAAATGATATGCATAATATCAGATTTTTTCATCCAAAGTGAAGAAAGCATATGTGTATGTGTGTGTGTGTATATATATACATATATATATATATATATATATGTAATTGTATGTGTATGTGTGCATACATATGCATGTTTTTGTGTCTATCATCTGGTAAATAGGTAATAAAGCTCTTTTTAAGTTTGAAAACCATATTTTGAATATTTATTAATATTTTTATATATTACCAAAATTTCTCCATTATATTCTTTCCTCTCAGAGTGTCATATAATATACCAAGAATAATTTTTAAAGTAAAGGGAAAAGAAAAAAATAAGTATATAAAATCAGTCAAGCAAATCAATACATAAAAAAAATAGAAAATATATGCAGTACAAAAGATTTTTGGACTTCACCTTCCTGCCAAGAAACAGGTTGTAGCTTGTTCTCATATCTTTTCATTAGGGTCATATACTTATCCTTTGTAATTTTAAAACATACATTCTTTTATTATATTGGTTGCTTTTGTTGTTTTTGTTCTATTGGCATTGTGATGACCATTATACACATTCTATCTTTTTTTTCACTCAGATTACATAGTTCGCTATCCTTTCAGACAAGTCTTTCCATTCCTATTTGTATGTATTATATTCATCATTGCTCAAAACAACAAAAGAAAAATTCCATCATATTTATGTGCCATAATGTTATTAGCTATTTCTGAAATGATAATTATAATCTTTACCATCTAAAGGAGGAGGCAATATGCCACCAAATTTAAACAAACAAATTATAGGCACAGTAATGACAGAATAATCAAAAGGGGAAAGTATTAGTGTACCTAAAGAAGGTGGGATTTTAGTTGGAATCAGAGGAATCTTTAGAAATTAGTAGTCAGAACAGAGCCAAAGAGTGTTCCTGGTATGGGGAACAGACCAAGAAAAATCAGGGATTTTTTTTTCACTTTTATTTTACAATTTCTTTTATTAGTGATTTAGAACACTCATGGCATCATTGTATTTTGCAATTTATCTTTTGGAATGTTGAGTTTTGTTACTCTATGTTTTAATGGTGATGCATATTATTTAAAACAGGATTTATTTATATTTATGTTTGTATGTAATTGTATATATATACATATATATGTTTGTATGTGGTTGTATATGTACAAATTATATGTATATCATTATCTTTTTTAAATAATGACTTTTTGTTTTCAAAATATATACAAAGATAATTTCCAACTCCTGCAAAATCTTGTGTCCCAAATTTCTCTCTCTTCCTCTCCTCCATCCCACTCTCCTAGAAAGCAAGTAATCCAATATAGTTAAACATGTGCAATTCCATATCATTGTCTTTTTCATCATTTTTAATAATTCTATTTATTCTTGACACATTCTCTATAAAATTTCACTGTCTCAATATGGGTCTGTACCTCTGTGTTTCCTAAATTGAAGACTATTTTATTATGCTAATTGAAATTAATCACTTAAACATTTATGAAATGGTTAAAATGTTCTAGGCACTGGAGATACAAAGAAAATCAAAAAATAGCTTCTGCCTAAAAGAATTTAAAATGTAATGAGGAAGACACATGAGAAAAAAAAACAAAAAAACTTGAGAGATTAGGAACACTGAAGTCCTGTAGGTCAATGTGAAGTAAATCCCACTCTGACCCCCAAGGGAATCTTGTTGAAATGAAAATCTTCAAGTTCTCTGAAGTCCATCCTCTGTTTTCTCTGATTAGAGGGTGAGAGAGAAGCACGGGGGAAAGGATACTCAAAAGGCATGAATTTTAGAGTCAATGCAATCTTTCAGGAAGAAAACAATAACAATAATTTCATAAATCCAAGCCAAATGGCTTTACACTTATGATTTTTTTCCCCTTACAATAAACCTCAAAGGGAGGTGCTATTATTTTCCACATTGGACAGATAATGAAACTGAGGCAAATAAAATCTAATTGAATTACAAAAGGTCATATAATTAAGGTCAGATTTGATCTCAGGTTTTCCTGATTTCCTACCTGCTGCTCTATACAGTGTACAACCTAGCTCATGGAGCATATGATGAACCCTAGAAGATACAAGTGGGAAATATTGATGATGTTTTTCCTATTTATGCATTTCACACAATACATTGTTATTCTATCACATCTTTCTGGAAAATGGACATATTTTAAGATGATCTAAAATATATCTTATTTTTTTTCCTAATTTATCTGGAATTTAAAATTCTGTCACATTTTTCTGAAAAATTTGGTTATATCTTGATCCATTTGTTTCCAATATTGTTTTCTTTTCCAAATTAGAATTTCATTTTAAATTCTACCCTAGAAAAGGCAGTATTTTAATCTTGCCACTGTTTTTGTTTAGAAAAGTTGTCTTAATCCCATAGTTTCCTTCCTTCCCCTCTCAAGCAACTTTACCAGTTTTTCACTTTCTAATAGTTTCTGAATTTTATTAAGTAATTAATTGTATTTATTTCATTTATTTAGTTATTCAAATATTTTCCCCTTTATATCTTCTATTCAATTAAGTATTTAATAAAATTTCCCTTATATTAATTCCCTTCAACTCATCATTGTATTTTTTCCTAAAAAAATATTCCTTTCCTCTTTTCTCTTCTGGAAATTTCTTCTTTTTTACATTGTTATATTTCTTTATAGAAACATGGTCTTCTTGCTTATTTATTCCTTTTATAATATTCTGTTTTTCACTCAAAGTTAATAATCTTTATTTTTATTTTCCTATTTGAAATCATTGCTATTATTTCATTGTAAATTTCACCACATGTTCTTTTTGTTCCTAAATTGTGAATCATTCTTAAAATGATCAATTCTTTCAGAAGATATAGGAGTAAAATATTAGAAAATGATAGAAAATTTCCTGAATCTTTTATTATGTGTTTCTTTATATCCTGCCAACCCCATGATTGTTTTCTTTCTTATTTGTGATTTTGAATCTTTAACAAACCTTCTCAGCATCAGATATTTCTAGAGCCTTTTTATTTATATTTGATTGTTTTTCTCTTATGCCCTTCAAGAATTTCCTGTTAAGTCATGAGAATTTCTTAACTTTTATGTGCATTTGTCTTGATTTTCTTTAAAATACTCTATGGATTCTTTTGATTTTCAAGATCTTTATCATGTTCTGACATGCTGCACAGTATTCTTTCATTGTTTCTTACATTGTTACTCACTTTGGGGTTTGTCTTATTCTGTGAAATCTATCCTGTAAAAGTTTTTTTTCCTCACATTCTGACTTTGAAATCCGTATGTTTGGATTGTATTGAGATCATGTTTCCTGTTAACATTATTACTTTTATTCTTCCCAAATATCCTTCATTCTCTATATTTTTATGTATTTTTATATTTTAATTGGTAAAATATATCATTATGAATACATATTTCTCCATGTTTCCAATTATTTCTGCCTTTAAGAACACAAATTCTGCTATCATAATTTTTATTTTGCTTTTGAATTAGAAACATGCTGTAGTGGATACATGTTTTCTTCAGAATTCACAGTGACCTCTTTCTCATCAGATATTGATTAATTAATTTTTTTCTTCCAAAATTTATTTGATGCTGTTGAACTCATTTAGTTCATATAGAGAGTGCTTTCCTTTTTATTTTCATTTGTTTGGTTTTTTTTTCATTTTTTTTTCTGCTTATGCTCCAGAATTTGAACTGTTTTTCCCCTGCCTAAAATCTTTTGTTGGTTCAGGCTTTAGTTACTCTTTGCAATTTTTTGGTGGATCACCAAAGATTTGGACCTCAAAACTGACTCAAGCTCTTCACAAACTTGGTGATTCATTTTTCATTACTTTTAGTCTTTTCTCTCAGTGACTTTGGGGAAGAGAACAACACAACAGGATCATCTGGATGTCGGTTGTCTTTACTTTTAAGTCTATTGATACAATTCTCAAGTCCCTAAGATGGTATAAATGCTCAGAAATCCACATGCTAATGCATTTGACTGAATGAATACTGCTCTGCCTAAAGTAAAGATCCTAGTGGTAAGCTACTGTCAAACAGTTGCCATAGTCATAGTTTGAATGCAGAGAACAGTTCTAAGGCTTATGGTTGCAAGAGCTCAAGGAAAAGATCATGTAATGAAATGGAGGGTTTTAAAGTGGTTCTGATGAAAAAGCCAGAAATAATTAGAGACTAAAGAAAAGTATAGCAAAGGACACAATTATGAGTTGATTATGATTGAATAATCTCCCAAAAAT
The DNA here is from genome assembly GCF_048593235.1 of Sminthopsis crassicaudata. NCBI lineage: Eukaryota > Metazoa > Chordata > Mammalia > Dasyuromorphia > Dasyuridae > Sminthopsis > Sminthopsis crassicaudata. The sequence continues at coordinate 641,778,449 of NC_133619.1, read as the reverse complement.
GAAGAAATGAAAAAGAGGGATATACTTGAAAAAAATAGGAACCATTCTGCAATTGATAAATGATCAAAAATATGTACAATTAGTTTTTAAAAAGAAGAAATTAAAGCTATGTACAGTCATTTAAAAAAACCTTCTATATCACTTTTTATTAAAGAAATGCTACTTGCAACAACAAGGAACCACTTCACACACATCACAATAGAAAAAAAGCAGGACTGGTTGATGGAAAACAGGTACAATAAAGAATTTTTGGTGAAGTACTTAACTTATCTACTCATTTTGGAGAACATTTTTGAACTTTTCATAAAGAGAAAAAAAGTATGCATAATTTTCAAACATCAACATTACTACTGTATCTGCATCCCAAAGAAATAAAAAAAAAATAAAAGGAAAAGTACCTCTATGTATAAATGCTTTCAGAGTCACTGATTATTTTTGTTTCTTGTTTTGTTTTGATGGCAATAATATGGAAATTAAACTAATACTCAATATTTGGGAAATGACTGAATAAGTTAACAGCATATGAGTGTGATGGAGTACTATTGTGCAATGGAAAATAATAAGGGCAGTGATTTAAAAAAAAATCGTGACAAGACAGATAAAATACTGAAAAGTAAAGTGAGAAGACCCAAGAGATTATTGTGCAAAGCTATAATAATGTTAAAATGATAATCAACTATGAAAGATCTAGTTACTGTAATCAATACAGTGATCCAAAACAATTTCAAAGTTCATGTAAAGAAAAAATTACCATTAGTTTCCATAGAAGGAAGAGATGATCTCTGAATGCAAACTGAAGTATAATTTTCTCACTTTATTTTTTCTTGCCATTTTAATGCAATTTCACATAGTTATTCTTATATTATTTGCCTTCCCAATGGGAAATAAGATGTTTGAAAAAGATAAAGATTTGGAACTCAAAAATTAAAAAAAGAAAAGAATGGTAAAATAAATATATATATTTTTAAGAAAATGGAGTGAGGTCCAGGATGGGAGTGGAATTAGCTGTCAGATACAATATATATATATATATATATATATATATAAATATATATATACATATACATTAATATATATATACACATATACATTAATATATATACATATATATTTATACATATACATTAATATATATGTATTAATGTATATGTATAAATATATATATGTATATATATTAATGTATATGTATAAATATATATATGTATATATATTAATGTATATGTATAAATATATATATATGTATATATATATTAATGTATATGTATAAATATATATATATATACACACACTCATATGTATATATAGTTGCTGAGTAAATCCCAAAGCATAAGTCTGAATCCTGTTTTCTATCCTTACTAGTCTAAGGGATCTAGAGGGAGAAGAGATGTTGAGCAGATATTTTAGAAACAAGGGACCCTTTATAGTCAAGACTTTCAGATTAACAAACTGTATTACTGTTTGCCAAGGTTGAATTATGTTTTTATCCTTAGATATGGGCCAGTGTATCATGTGTCCTGAAAATGAATATTCCAACAAGGAGAAAAATCTCTGCTTGCCAAAAGTGGTGACCTTTCTGGTCTATGAAGAACCGCTGGGAATGACTCTGACCTTCACAGCTCTGGCCTTCTGTGTCCTGACAGTTCTGATCATTGGGGTATTTGTGAAGCATAAGGACACCCCCATAGTGAAAGCCAATAATAGAACTCTCAGCTATACCTTACTCCTCTCCCTAAGCCAATGTTTCTTGTCTTCCTTGCTCTTCATTGGTAAGCCTAATTCAATTACATGTCTCCTTCAACAGACAATATTTGGAATCACATTCACAATAGCCATCTCTTCCATTTTGGCTAAAACAATCATAGTAGTTCTAGTCTTCAAAGCCATAAGACCAGGGAGCAGAAGCAGAAAATGGATTGGCTCCAAAACACCCATTTCTATTATGCTTATCTGCTCTTTGATCCAAGTGATTCTCTGTGGTATCTGGCTGTTGGTTTCTCCCCCATTCCCAGATGCAGACCCACACTCAGAACCTGAACACATCATCCTACACTGCAACATGGGTTCTCTCATTGCATTCTACTTTGTCCTGGGCTACATGGGAATCTTGGCCCTGGTAAGTTTCACTGTGGCTTTTTTGGCCAGAAATCTCCCTGATACTTTTAATGAAACAAAATTTATCACATTCAGCATGCTGGTATTCTGCAGTGTCTGGATCTCCTTTTTGCCCACTTACCAGAGCACCAGGGGGAAAACTATGGTAGCTGTAGAAGTTTTTTCCATCTTGAGCTCTAGTGTTGGGTTACTGGGCTGCATCTTCTTTCCCAAATGCTATGTGATCCTTCTGAGGCCACAGTGGAACACCCAAGAATGGGTAAATCATAAATCCTATGACAGGGGAAAGACATCATTCTAAAGCATTTCCTGATGTATCATAGCAATATTATGAGGTACCTGAAAAAAATAAATCAGACTTGATGTTGAATGTATCTTCACACATGAGTTTTAATTATCTCCTCATCTGAACAAGCCCTTAATATCTCACCACCATCCTTTAGCCAACTGCTGTATCAATTTTCTAATGATTATTTTTGGTGGTTACTTTTACATTCCTTATTTTTTATCCTGTCCATCCCACTCGTATTATTTCTACAAGCTCTAGTCTTTGCAACCATCCCTTCTCCCTTTTTTCCAGTAATGACTTCAGCTCTCACTCTTACTAACTCCTTTTGAATTGCTCATGGAAACAATCATCTTTCATCATTTTCCTTTATTCTCTGTCATGATTCCATTTGATCTGACAGATCAAAGGGTAGTCTTTCTGACTAGGAACTACTTTTCATTTTTGTCCTTGAATCCTGTGTGTTTAACTCAGTTCTTTGCAAACATGAAGAACTTAGAAATGTTCTTAGAACTTAGAAGAAAGAACTTAAATAACTCCCAATTAAAATATGTCCCATCACATCACCATTCTATTTAGTACAAGAAGTGATTATGTATTATCTTTCTGTCACCTAAGCTTGAATCATAGGATCTAACCTTGAATTCTAACTTGCTTTCACCCCTATTTCCAATCTTCTCCCAATTTCCCTTCTCTTTCCCTTGTAGCATATCTCTTATCCTCTCCCTTCTCTCAACTGAAACTATCAAAACCTGAGTATTTGCCCTGAAAAATTCTCACACAGCATATCAGAATAGCTGTTGATTAACTTCCTTATCAAAAGTCTCTCTGTACTCCTATTCATCTTCCACTCAACTTTAGATATGATTATATTAAATTATAGGTCTGACCATGTCACCTACCCACACACAAAATTCTTTAATAGCCAATGTTTCCCTATTACCTATAGTATCAAATACTTTCTTTGGCTTTTAAAGCCCTTTCATGCTTGATCCCTTACTACTTTTCCAGTGTCTTTATATTTTTATTTCAGAATTTCTACTCTGCAATCCACTGAAACTGACCTCCATTCTGTTCCATGGGAATGATACTCCATCTTTCAAAATAGAGTACTTCCCTCAAATTTCCCCACATCTTGAATTGTATTGTGAATGAAGTCAACTTTAGTTCTAGATTCCCTTAGTAATGGTGAAATGTGAAATAGCTAACAGGAAGTTTAGAAATAAGCTATTTTAAAATACTTTAACAAGCTTTAGTATTAGTCTCTAAATCAGTTCTAACCATTTTATATATTTATATTGCTTTAGATTTTTTTTGAATTTGTGAAAATAAAATTGCCTATTTAATACATGATTTGTGTTCAGAATTTTTTTCTTAGTTTTTTTTTTTTAATTTTACCCAATTACATGTAAAACATTTTGGTTATGCATGTACATTCATTTTTTACATATTTCCATATGAATCATGTTGGGAGAGAAAAATTAGAATAAAGAGAAAAAACATGAGAAAAAAAACAGAAGGAAAAAAGTGAACACAGTATGTGTTGATTTACATTCAGTCTCTATAATTCTGGAAAACAGATGGAAAACAACTAAAATATGTTGGAATTGCCTTGGATCACTGAACTGCTGAGAAGAACCAAGACTATTGTTGTTCATCATATAATCTTGTTGTTGCTGTGTATGATGTGTATGATGTAACTTGGTGTACAGTGTTAAGTGTCGGTCAATGCTTAGTTTCTGCCATATTAATTTCCAATTTTCCCAGCAATTTTTGTCAAATATTGAGTTATTATCCCAAAAACTGGGGTCTTTGGGTTTGTCAGACACTAAATTATTGAAGTTATTGATTATTTTGTCCTTTGAACCTAACCTATTCCACTGATCAACTAATCTATTTCTTAGCCAATATCAAATGGTTTTGGTAACCACTGCTTTATAATATAATTTTAGATCTGGTACAGCTAGGCCACCTTCATCTGATTTTTTTTCATTAATTCCCATGAGATTCTTGACCTCTTGTGGAAAAATACTAACTTTGTTTTTATTTTTTTCTAGGTCATCAAAATAGTTTTTTGGGAGTCTGATTGCTATAGTGAGTAGCAAAACACTTTTGAGGAGGGACAGGGTAAAAGGAGAGAGAATAGAATAAATGAAAGGAAATAGTTAGCAAGAGTAATTGCAAAAAGAATTTTGAAGTAAGTTTCTCTAATAAGGCCTCCTCTCTCAAACATAAAGGGAAGTGAGTTAAATTTACAAAGAAATGAGAGCTATGCCCCAATGGAAATTACTAAAATCTATGTTCAAAGGGCAATATAATCATGCATATCCTCTGACCTAACAGTACCATTACTAGACATGAATCCCAAAAGAGATTTTAAAAAAGAAAAGAAAAGAATCTATATGTACAAAAATATTTATAGCAACCCTTATCTCATTTTGGTTCCCTAAATCTAGACATCATCATATTTTTGGTTCCTTTTCAGGGAACCCTAAAAACTAGACTTCACCTCATCAAGAGGAAGAAGTTATACAGAGGAATTGGTTACAGGAAGAGAGCTGCTACTTCTGGAAAACTACTGTCATTGGGAATTGAGAATAAGTTAAAGTACACACATATGTACATATATACATCTATACATCATATATGTATATACAGAAGATATATATATCTTCTAAATTCTTAATTTATATATATATATATGTATATATATATATATCTTCTAAATTCAGAAAGAAAAAAAAAGAGTCAAGGGGAGAGGGTGGAGGAGAGTATAAGGAAGGAATTTTTGGAGGAAAGGGGGTTAAGTAATAGGAGATCATTGTAGGATAGAAGCAAATTGGAGATGTCAGGAGGCATAGGAATAGGGTGAAGGATAAAAGCAAAGCAGAGGAGGGAGATAGTCTAGGAATAGAGTGAGAATAGTGAGGAAAATAAGAAAGAAAAAAAATAACCATAATTATAGCTTAGAATTATGAATTGGGTGAATTCACCCATAAAATGGAAATGTGTTAAAAATTTGAACTGAACAATATGTGACATTCAGGAAATCTTATATAAATGAGAGGTACACACAAGCATAAAACAAAGATCAAGAGAAGAATTTGTTATACATAAAAAAACAACAACAAAGGTAGCATTCAAGACTTCAGACAATGGTAGAGCTAAAATAAATTTAATAAAAAGAGAAAAAGAGGGAATATATCAGTATGTAATTAATACTCTTTTAGACTATTTAAAATAACTAGATGGTAAATGATTGGAATATTGCTGTGGCTTAGGAAATTAAGAGATGGTGGAATTAGGAAAATAGAGAATGACTTGGATTTATGAAGGATTATTCACCTTCAGAGAAATGGGATAAGTGGAGATAAGCATGGCCTAGACTTACATAAATTCATATAAATGTATGTATGTGTATATTATATGTATATACATATATTATTATACATGTATGTGATTGTATTTATACATATATACATACGTGTGTATGTATGTATATGAGAGTGTATTCACATTTAATTGTAGCCTGGGGGAATAAAGGAGAAAACTAAATTTAAAAGTACACAGAAGAGAACAAAAGGAAACCTACAAGGAAAGAAAGAAAAGATAGATACTTCTGAATACAATGTATACTATTGATTGGATTTTTTTTTTGGTTTGTTTGTTTGTTTTTTTTGTAAACATAGAGCTGAGCTGTGAATTCAGGTCCTTTTTTATTAATTTTATAATTACAACTTTTTTTTGACAGTACATATGCATAGGTAATTTTTTTTTTACAACATTATCCCTTGTACTCCCTTCTGTTCCTAATTTTCCCCCTCTTTCCCTCCACCTGCTCCCCTAGATGGCAGGCATTCCCATACATATTAAATATCTTATAGTATATCTTAGGTACAATATATATATGCAGAACAGAATTTTGTTGTTGTTGTTGCAAAGGAAGAATTGTATTCGGAAGGTAAAAATAATCTGGGAAGAAAAACAAAACAAAACAAAACAAAAATGCTCACAGTTTACACTCATTTCCCAGTGTTCCTTTTCTGGGTGTAGCTGATTCTGTCCATCATTGATCAATTGGAATTGGATTAGCTCTTCTCTATGTTGAAGATATCCACTTCCATCAGCATACATCCTCATACAGTATCATTGTTGAAGTGTATAATGATCTTCTGGTTCTGCTTGTTTCACTTAGCATCAGTTGATGTAAGTCTCTCCAAGCCTCTCTGTATTCCTCCTGTTGGTCATTTCTTACAGAACAATAATATTCCATAACATTCAAATACCATAATTTACCCAACCATTCTCCAATTGATGGACATCCATTCATCTTCCAGCTTCTAGACACTATGAAAAGGGCTGCCACAAACATTTTGGCACATACAGGTCCCTTTCCCTTCTTTAGTATTTCCTTGGGATATAAGCCCAGTAGTAGTATGGCTGGGTCAAAGGGTATGCACATTTTGATAACTTTTTGGGCATAATTCCAGATTGCTCTCCAGAATGGGTGGATTCTTTCACAACTCCACCAACAATGCATCAGTGTCCCAGTTTTCCCACAGCCCCTCCAACATTCATCATTATTTGTTCCTATCATCTTAGCCAATCTGACAGGTGTGTAGTGGTATCTCAGAGTTGTCTTAATTTGCATTTCTATGATCAATAGTGATTTGGAACACTTTCATATGAGTGGAAATAGTTTTAATTTCATCATCTGAAAATTGTCTGTTCATATCCTTTGACCATTTTTCAATTGGAGAATGGCTTGATTTCTTATAAATTAAAGTCAATTCTCTGTATATTTTGGAGATGAGGCCTTTATCAGAACCTTTAACTGTGAAAATGTTTTCCCAATTTGTTACTTCCCTTCTAATCTTGTTTGCATTAGTTTTGTTTGTGCAAAAACTTTTTAATTTGATGTAATCAAAATGTTCTATTTTGTGATCAATAATGATCTCTAGTTCTCCTTTGGACACAAATTCCTTCCTCCTCCACAAGTCTGAGAGGTAAACCATCCTATGTTCCTCCAATTTATTTATGATTTCGTTCTTTATGCCTAAATCTTGGACCCATTTTGATCTTATCTTAGTATCTGGTGTTGAATGTGGGTCCATGCCTCGTTTCTGCCATACTAATTTCCAGTTTTCCAAGCAGTTTTTGTCAAATAATGAATTCTTATCCCAAGATTTGGGATCTTTGGGTTTGTCAAACACTAGATTGCTATTTTTATTCACTATCTTGCCCTGTGAACCTAACCTATTTCACTGATCAACTAGTTCTTAGCCAATACCAAATGGTTTTGGTGACTGTTGCTTTATAGTCCTAGATCAGGTACAGCTAGACCACCTTCATTTAATTTTTTTTTCATTACTTCCCTTGAAATTCTCAACCTTTTGTTGTTCCATATGAATTCTGTTGTTATTTTTTCTAGGTCATTAAAATAGTTTCTATGGAGTCTGATTGGTATAGCACTGAATAAATAGATTAGTTTAGGAAGTATTGTCATCTTAATTATATTTCCTTGGCCTATCCAAGAACACTCAATGTCTTTCCAATTATTTAAATATGACTTTATTTTTGTGGCAAGTATTTCGTAATTTTGCTCATATAGTTCCTTGTACTGTTCTGTTGTCTCCAGAAACTGCCGATTGCTCTCTGGAAGGAGATCTGCTGTGTCATTAACTGCCGCCAATTCTGACCTAGTGCAGAAACTCTTTCTCTCCCTCCAGAGAACCACCTCAAGTCTGGTCCAGAGAAGACTCTCTTTCTCTGGAGTGCCACCCTCTTTTATCCTCCCAGAGAATGGGCGTGGGATAAGGCAAGGGCTTCTGGGAAAAATTAGTTCAACCAATGAACTTGCTCCTCCTAAGCATGCAAGCTCCTCCCCAGGAGTTCACAGGGGTTAAACTCCCAGTAAAGGCCGGAACTAGAGAATTGTTAAGTACCGCCTTAGCACTTAGTAAGAACCTAATATCTCATTATCTCATTAGCACTTAATAAGAACCTAACAATTTCTGTCTTTCCTTTGGTAGATATATTCCCAAATATTTTATACTATCAACAGTTATTTTGAATGGAATTTCTCTTTGTATTTATTGCTGTTGGATTGTGTTGGTAATGTATAAAAATGCTGAGGATTTATGTGGATTTATTTTGTATCCTGCAACTTTGCTAAAGTTCTGCATTATTTCTAATGGCTTTTTAGCAGAGTCTTTGGGGTTCTCTAAGTATACCATCATGCCATCTGCAAAGAGTGATAGTTTGATTTCCTCATTTCCTACTCTAATCCCTTGAATCTCTTTCTCGGCTCTTATTGCCGAGGCTAGCATTTCTAGTACTATATTGAATAGTAATGGTGATAGTGGGCAACCTTGTTTCACTCGGGTTTTTTTAATAGAAATTTGTTGCATCATATTTTAAATCTCTCATGTTCAATTGTGCACATGGCAATTTTTTTTCTTTTCTTATTTTGCATTTAAGTTTAAAATGAATAAAGAAAGAAAAAAAAATTAAAAGCAGAAAATAATTATGGTGGAATACTTCTTACAGTGTTTAAGATTCCTTTTAACCAAGATAATCAATAACATTACACACCATTTCCTCTTTGGGACAAAAACTAGCTGGCCTGATGTGATTTTAGATGTAAAAAGGCTTCTACTACTTACTTTATATAGTACAATACAAGTTCAGTTACCTAATCAATATAAGAAGGTCCAGAGGCTCCAACCAGACAGCTATATTGGAACAGAAATATATGGACCTGGAAATATATGAACCTGGACATAGAAAGTTTCTTAGAACTAAAAGAATGTGTTAGATTTTTCTTAGGTGGCATTTTAAGTGACAGTTTCTTTCATTTGACACCCTGGCTATGAAGAATTAACACCTTTTGGAAACCTATGGATCATAAAATAATTCCATTTTTTTTAAACATCAGCAGTAGGAATGAGATTCCAGGAACATCATAGAACTAGCATCCCTACTGCCCTACAATAAAGATCATTTTAACCTATTTTCAAGGGAAACCTATTATCATAGACAGAAACAATCTGAACATCCAGAGATAGAAATGCTATATATACTATAGAGCCCATAGGGAGTTGTTGATGTTAGTTCATCCTCTCTCTAATTCAAATTCAAAATCTCAATCTTCATCCTTCTTGAAAATGTACACTCCTTATGTTTCCAGAGAATAAGGTTTCTTTAAAGTTCTTTATTGCCTGCCTCTCTCCCCATCATTCTTCATGGTGCAATTTTTTGTATTCCCATGAGTCAGCATTTCATTATAGGAACCTTAAACGGTCAACGAACTGAACTTATGTAGGCTGTAAAAGAGACTGTGAAGTTGATGGATCTGGGTAAGAGGCACAATTCCAGTACCTCTCCATTTCCTCCATAGATTAATGGAGTTAGAGGAGATTTTAGTAGTTTGTGCACACAAAATATAGAAATACTTTTCAAGTCTAGGGAAATGACTGGGATAACAATCTTGGGGAAACTTGGATAAGACCCTTCAGACTCAGTTTCTCATTGAAGAACTCTTTTCACCCAGTTAATTCTGAGCCTGGCTTTCATACACTTAGTTTCTTATTCTATTCTTCCCTAAAAACAAACAAATCTGAAGGTATACTCTGTTTTATATGTGCTAAGTAATTTTGGGCCCTTGGCCTTGGACATGGAAGACACGTTACCTATCTATGATGCAGTTATAATTAACTCCCTTTCATAGAAAATCACTCTAAACAAATAAATTTGAATTCTGATATTTATTTTAATTCAGTGTATGCACTACAAACAAATGTTAATCCCATCTTAAATAACAAACTTAAACAAAATTTGCCTTTTCTTTGAAGTAGCACAGATTATTCCATATATTCTTCTCCCCAAAAAAACTGATTGAATTGAAATTCTTTTTTTTTCCAGAAAAACTAGCTGAATTACAATAAATATCTTATTACAAGACAATTAATTTGATACATACTGATAAGTTGTATACAATTTAAAATTAATTACTTTGCTCACCCCATCCTAGAATTGTTTGCTACCTTGGAGTATTTTAAATAGTTTTAAGTAAATATTTTTATGTATTAGAAGTCATCTTATCAAAAGAAAATGTTACTTATGATTTCATATAAGGGTTAGAGTTTTATCAGTCTCTACTCCTAATGAAGTAAATGAATGGAAATTAATTGGAATTCTAAAAGAAAAATTAAAAATTTTGGATTTCCAAAGAATTGCAAGAAAAAAATTTGAATAATTTTTAAAGAAAATAATAAGAAGAAATGATCATTTATAATTTTAAAAGGTTTTAGAATTCTGTCTTATGTGGTATTTTAAAATACTTAACTTTTGATTTTTAATTGATATTTTTATTTCTTCAATATATTAATGTAACTTTTTTAATTATAAAAATTAATTATAATTTAGATAATGATAATTTAGAAAGTCTTTCAGCTGAAATTTACCAAGTATGAAATCCTGAACCAGAAAAAATCATTTTAGAAGTTGGATCATCAAGATTTTTTTAAAAGATTCTTTCTTTAGCTTGTTGTTAGCAGTCTTTACATTAAGCACAGAATTTAATTAGAGATTGTTTCAGACAACAGGAATATTTAAAATTTAAATTCTCTGAAGTTTCAGTGAACTGTGAATTCCTAATTTAATGATTTTCTTATACCTCTATTACTGATAATATTAGAAGTGTAAGGTTTGGTTATTAAAGAAATAAATTTTAAGAATATTTGTTAAATTGTATTGATATCTGTTTTACAATAGAGTGTAGCAAGAACTTCTAGGAATGTGTAATGGATATGGAACCAGAAATACAACTTTATTGAAGAGGACCATTCCTTTTTCAGATCTACCTCAGGGATGAGAACTATTCTACAATTTCCAAAAGAAATATTACCCAAGAATCAGATGACTACAAGTGGCATCTGGAATCCCAGACTAAATGTGATGTTTAAAAGGACATAGAGGTAATTGGTATATAAGAAGATGATGTTAGTTAATGTTTTTAATCATCATTAAATTACTTTGGCCTTTTGTTTTGTTTGGTTTGGTTTTTTTAGTTGACTTGAGTCACGCAGATTTCCCTTCTAAATTTAGCCTATTGTTTTTAGTATAGTATAACTTGTGCTATGGTAAATCTACCTTATTGTTCTTTTTTAACCTTGTTATTCTGTTAAAACTTGTTTTGAACTTCCACCAGAAAAAAATAATTTAAAAAAAAACTGTTGGTATGCTCTATCATTTTTAATGATCATGTTGAAGAGATTGTAGTATTTTATTACTCAGAGAATTGCTTCAATTTAACCTTTAATAAATTTCACTTACAACATAAAGCATTCTTTATGTCAATCCTAAGGAGAACCAAATTTCACAAAACTTTTAATTTCTTTTTCCTCAGATATTGCTTATCTACCTTGAAAACCCCAGGTAAAAACATACATTTTCTCTACTACTTAATATATAGATGCAATTGATAAAGCCTTTTAGTACAGAACTGATGAAGGAAAGGAAAGGGGGAACCCCATTTGCTGGTGCAAAGATAGAAAGATAATCCCATGAGGTGCAGTTTCCCCTGTAAATGAATTTACAGGCCCAAAAACCTAGATTGATAAATAAAATTTTATTGCAGAAATTTGGAAGTAAAGTTCAGTTAGAAAGACACCAGGGCCAAAGGTGGCCGCTGGGCAGGTAGGAACCCTTACATGGCCAGAAGGATACCATGTGTTGGGGGGGAGGGCTCTTGCAAGGAGAGAGCTCCAGCTCAGCTTTTTTATACCTAGAAGGGGCTGCTTTTAGGTGGTACCTCAAGTTCTTGGTGGGCTTTTCAGTTAGCTCAAATCCTGTGGGGGCTGGAGGAAGCTAAGCTGATAGTGAGGGTTGGGCCCGGATATTCAGCCATGGGGGTTGGGCAATCAGAAAGGAATCTTAAAGGGACCTCAACCTCCATCATTTCCTCCCTTAAACAGTTGAGACTTAAATTCATTTAAGAAAAAAAGAAAATTTGGGGGCAGTGTCCTTCATTTAGGGCAAGGTTGAAGATTTTCTCCAAAGATCTTCAGAGTAGCAGGGTCCCCTCGTCTTGTTCCCCCCCTCAAACCATCACCTTCAGATGCATGTGGGAAAAGGGGTGTCGATCTCCTTTTAACTGCTTCGAGCTGACAAGGGTCGTAGAGATTTGGGGTTTCATGCCAGGAGGTGAGGCGTGAAGTATGGGGGATGACAGCAGGGCATCGAGGGGGTGTCCTGGTCAGTTGTCTGTCAGTTGATCCCAGTCAATGTTCTCTAGGCTGAAATGCCAGCTGAGAATCCAAAGTATGAAGCCTAGAGAAAACAGATCTTGGGAACAGATTAAAAGTGGGGTGTCATCCAGGGTGGAGATGGTGACATTCAGGAGAATGGGGCCTTTAGCTAATGGCCCATCTAACTATCAAAGAGAAATAGGAGAAAATGCTGAGAGAAAAGATTATTTGTAGCCTAGCTCTTTCACCCTTAATTTCCAGGAAAGCTAATTTCTCCTAGGGTTGGGATTAAAGAGTGTGGACTCAAAAGTCAGGGGAGGTAAGAGGCCTTGATATCTAGTAGATTTAATGAACCACTGCTCTTTTGTAAGGCAGGGTCTAGAGATGGGTATATCCCCAAGTTGTTAGGGCTGCAGATCAAGATAAGAATGCAGTTTAAGATCTTGGAAATGTTGGGGAAACTGTGCTATTTTTCTTGAAGAGAGTTGGTTATTCAATAAGCAAAGATCCTGAATTTTTTCCTTCCTATTTTCCCCACTCTTTAGGGGGGAGGTGTGAAAGGAGTCAGAGAGGGTGCACAGTATCAGCATAGCCTACCCAGCTTACCAGCCCCTGAGGTGTTTGGGCTGTCCTGAGATAAAAGGGAAACAGGGCCAGACCTCAAATTCCTACCAGGGAGCAGGATGCTGGAGGATCAGGTCAACTCTTGTGGTGTTTGTTGTGGTGGTGAGAAGGCAGTTCTTCCTGCTTGAATTCAGGACAGAGACTGGGGTCTTCTAAGGCTTAAGTCTAGAAGAAATTTGCATTAAAAGGGCACCTCTGCTTCTTTCTGAGTGTCTGGAGCAGGAGTTGCCCTGCAAAGAGAACTGAGAGTCTCAAGTTAGGGAGATAAAGGGAAGCCAACAGGTATTATCTATTAGTTTTTGGTCTTATAGATATCTATTAGTTGTCCAGTAGCAGACAGATGAGCAGGCTAAATACTTATTTGCCCAAGTATTTAGGATACAATGGTTACATAAAATCAGGCTAGAAACAGCAAGGTATGGCATAATTGAATTGCATTAACAATTTCTATTGACTATTGCTCTGATCTTAGAATCAGTTACAGGAGGAAAAAATGCAAGAACATAAATTCTAAACAAATATTTATTATAACCTTATATTGATAACATAAGGAATTTGTCCCAATAGGTTCGTATCTAAGTAGATGTTTCATAAGTGAACATTATTCATACAAATCAGTTTGCTTTCTGACCCAATGCAAATGCAATCATATACAGAATATCTAATTCCACATAAGAGAATTCAAGAAATTAGCAGTTGAGCTTTTAGAAATAAATCCTACCAAAGTATGGATGACATTCACAGAAACCCAGGCTAAGTTTGATTATTGCTCTTTCCCAACCTTATTTGCTTCAAAGGGGCTAGCTTTTCTGTGTGTGTCCTAACAGCAGGGAAGCCCTGTCAAGGTGGGTGGAGATAGATTAGTTAATCTGTTCAGTGGAGTTTATTGAGAGGCAGTAACCGTACCCTAACTCTTTAGCCTTCATTCCCTTTAGGCGTCCCTAAGAGAGAGAGAGAGATGACAAAAAGTTTTAATTTTGCCAGAGCTGTGCCATGACATCTCAATGAGCAATGCTTGGCTTGATCATAGAGCTCCAGACAGCATCAATCAAGTCCCGGGAAATTGAGTTGTCCCACCTTGCTGATAGAGTGTGGGGGTGTGTTACCTCATGAACTGGAAGACTGAAATAGAGGCAAGAGCAATATTGGAGCAGGTCTCTAGAGAGATGACATAGTCAGTGGAGACAGCATCTTGATAAGGTGTTCCCAAAGCTTGGGATGGGAGAGACATTCTGCTATTCTGAAATATAAGATCTTATCAAGTATTCTGATAAAGAGGCAGGGGAAGGTTTTGCAGAACTAAGAGGCAGAGAAACTGAGGCAGGACTGAGTCAGGATAATTAAGGAAAGGACAATAATAAACAAACCAGACTAAAAGTAGAAAATGCAAGGACTTGTGGCAAGGACTAGTTTCTCCCTGATAACCCCAGAATTATTAGCGTCAAACAGCACTCCTCATGCAGGGAAACACACAAGCCTCCCTGTTCGAATCTTTACAGTTGGGGGGCATCTCAGCCAGAGATAGACAGTCTTTAGGTCTGTGGTCATTTGTGCATTTAACTCAGCCTCTGCTGTGTAGCAGTGGTCAAGGCAGTCCTGCTGGCCTAAGAGGGCACCCCAAGTTAGGGGAACCAAGAGAGAGAGAAAATGGAATTGAGAACTTCATTCTCTCTTTCTCTCTGGGGCAGGACAGTTTTCTGAGTAAATTATGCAATTAGACCAAGACAGGCCACCCCAAACCATTAGAGTATCGAAATGCTGAAATAATAATAAAGGAACTGGGATAACAGGAGGGAGAAACAGATCAGAGAGGCTGCCAGTCCTTGGACAGGTGTCTGATTTTTGGTTGTTTCTAAAGAATAATCCCAAAGATTGAATAAGGGATTTCAAAGTTAAAACATAATCTAGCAAATCATAGTCTAGTAAATTTTAAGCAAAGAGTAAAACAGTTTCCAATTCAGCCTGAACTTAATGAGATAATACAATACATCAGTTTTTCCGAATTTCCTGACCAGCTGAAATCTGAGTTTCCTTCCTCCCCTATTTACAGAAATTATCAGATCATGTATAACAGACTAGTAAATTTCCTGAAACATCAATAGTCAGTTAAACAGTTTTATGCAGCAATAGTTAAACGGTTTCTCTCATACAGAGCAATAGTCAGTTTTAGCAAGTCCCTCAGTTTTAACGAGTCTTAAAAAAAATAGATCAATTAATTTGAAAACGGGCCTATCTCAGCATGTTCTCTTCAGCAGGTGGATGTGGAGAAATCCCACGTGGCCCCTCCCTACTCTGTTAGAAGAGGCAGGGGGAAAGGGAGGGGAAGGCAGTTAGCATTTACCTCAGGGTGAGGTGGTTGAGTCAAAGACAAAAGATCTACCCTATCCATCCTTTTAGTGAGTAGGGTGTGGGGCATTTGGTGCATTTAGAAAAGTCAGACCCTAATTGGAGATACTTGATTCCTAAAAAGAAAGTTGGGTGTTGGGCAAGTAGAAAGAGATTGGAATTCTACATAGAATACAGGTATTGATTTAGCCATTCTCTAAAAGGCAGCTTGAGGGAGATTCTATATCCCTGGGCTTCCTGGACTGAAATACCAGAGGTTGAAGCAAGAGATAGACAGTTTAAGGAAACTGAGGCAGTAAAAGAGAACTGTCTCACACCAGAACAGAGAAAGATTCTAGAGAGGCACCAAATTAAAAGTAGTTAAGGAATGTTTTTTTAAATAGTTTCAATCTCTCTTTTTAATTCACCCTTGCCTGCCTGCAGTCAGGATGGGGGTGGGGGGAGAAGAAATCAAAAGAAACTATTTTCACTCTATTAATTAATTTGCCTTGATTCGGAATTTTGTTCCCCAGCCAAAATTACAAAGATCTCCTTTCTGTAATTCTAGACTGGCCACTACTAGAACTAGAAAAGGCATCTTTTAATTGTTGGCAGAGGGGGCATAGAATGCCAATCGAGAAAAATAGGAGTTACTGAGATAGAGAAAGGCTTGAACAGTTTAAATTCTCTGTCGAGGCTTTATAAGTATGTCCTAAGGCTTAGTGAAAGGTTGCTACAGTGAAAAGCTGTGAGGAGAGGCTCTGTTTTAATGCAGGATGACTAAATCAGAGAAACCGAGTCCCTTTTTAAAATGTATGGGACAAGCTAGTTCTCTGAGAGGGCTGGAAGCCTTGGCTCCTTTAAAAGCCAGGTAAAAACTATGGGAGGGGCATTCAGAGTTGCCACAGAGTACCTTTTAAAAATGAATCAGAGACTTTTCTAGAGATCCTGAAGAGTCCCCAAATCTCCCCACTGTACCCCAAAAAGGGGACAGGATGGGAGCATTTAAATGGCAGGTTGCCAAGCCACATGGGAGAGGTTGGAAAAGAGAGAGGATGGGGGAAGAGAGAGATGTTATCTTACCAGTGCTTCTCTGGTGGCGAAGGTGAAGGCTCACACAGTTGGGTAGAGACACATCTCCAAGTTCACCCCAATCCAGTGACTGTTTCCTCGTGGCTACCACTATGGTGGAGTGCGAGAGAGGCTCAAATACAGATTTCTCCTCCAGAAAAGATCAAGGAGACTCCTGGCCTGGGACCCGAGAGGGATGGGATCCTCAATGGCCACATGGTAGGGGGAGGGGTGAAAAAAGAGACACTTTCTCTTGTGTGTCAGAGTCCCAGCCTGAGGGCAGGCTTTTCTGGTGACATAAAGGGATTAGAAAAGCCTTGGAAAAGAAGGTCTTGTGTCTCTAGAAGAAGCCTTTAAAGACAGAGGGTAAGACAAAAAGAGGACTTTTTTTTTTGCCTGAAAAGCAAGTAGTCTCCACGGGAGACTTTTTCTTGCAGCCCAAACCTGGTCTGGGTGCCCTATGTTTTAGAGATAGAGTGAAACGAGGGTAGGAACACAGATGTTCTTCCTGGAAGCTGCTCCAACTGCTAAGCTCAAAGATTGGTTCTGAGAGACCTGAAAAGGTTAAGATTAGTTTTCAGGGTAACAATTTTCAGGGTCCCCATACGTGCCACCAAATGATGAGGGAAAGGAAAGGAGGAGCCCCATTTGCAGGCGCAAAGATAGTAAGATAATCTCATGAGGTACAGTGTCCCCTGTAAATGAACTTACAGACCCGAAAACCTAGATTGATAAATAAAAGGTTTATTGTAGAAATGTGGAAGTAAAGTTCAGTTAGAAAGACACCAGGGCCAAAGGTGTCCACTGGGCAGGCAGGAACCCTTACATAGCCAATTGGATACCATGTGTTGGGGGGGGGAGGGCTCCTACAAGGAGAGAGCTCCAGCTCGGTTCTTCTATACCTAGAAGGGCTGCTTGTGGGTGGTACCCCAAGTTCTTGGCAGGCTTTTCAGTTAGCTCAGACCCGTTGGGGGCTGGGGGAAGCTGAGCTGATAGTGGGGGCTGGGCCAGGATATTCAGCCATGGGGGTTGGGCAATCAGAGGGGAATCTTAAAGGGACCTCAACCCCCATCAGAATGACATTCTCAACAACTCATTCTTTCCTTTGACAAACAAAATTATAATGTAGAATGAGAAAACAAATATTTCAGGAATGAGGGCTTGCTGGGTTCTTATTAAGTGCTTAAGTCGATACTTAACTATTCTCTACCTCAGAGTTCACACCTTTAGTTCAAACAAGCAATTTCATTGGTTATAAGAGAAGTTAGAGTCTAGAAAGTTGAGTCTGGATTAAGTCAAAGAGAAGACATCCCGTGAATTCACAAGTCCAGCAATCCCACACTTTTGGAGGGGAAGACTCCAGAAGCCTCCCAAAAAACCTGCTCACAGAGGAAAAGATTATACAGAAAAGAAACCTCCTCCCAGAGAATGATCCCCAATTTCTAGAGATGACAAGAACTTTCCAAGGGCTCAAAATTGTCTTAGACTGAAAAAGGGGGTTCACAATAAAAGAATATCAGGATAGGCTAAATATAAAATGATGTAAAGCATTTTTCAAACTTTAAAGCTCTATACAAAAGCTAGATATGATGATTATATTTATCATTAATGTTTCTCATAGATTCTAAGCTCTGTGATTTTTTTGATGTTTTTGTTTGCAGACTTGCTTTTATCAGTTTCTTAAATTTATCTGCTTATAAAAGTAAAATACTCAGGCAAGAGAGAGTCTTGGGGTCTTTTGCCAGAGTGCGTAGAAGAAATGAAGAATTTGGGAGTCAGAGATGATAAGCACAAATGGGCTGATGGCTGAATAACCTGCAGCCAAAAGAGTTGAAGTAGGCATCAACCACTGATAATATTTATCAAAGTGGATGTGATAAAATGACAAAATAGAATTGATTGAGTAGAAAGAGACATAAGTGCTCACCAATACCAAGATGGTATAAGTGGCTTTAATCTCAGGGAACTTCCTTGACAAAAGGCTGGATGCATGAATATACTGGACTTGTTGATGATACCTTTGCAGCAAAAATACTAGGTAGCCACTGACCACGATCATAAATCCCACAGACAGAAAATCATAAATAGAGTAGAGAACCATAAATAAAGAGACATTGAATGATGCTGGAGCAAAATCTGAACAGAATCCCATATTCCATATCTTTGTGTTGTTACTATTTTCCATGAAGTTCTGTATATTCGTAAGCATAAAGGTATTGATTGATATGTGTAGAATCCAGCAGAAAAGGCAGATGAGGAAAATGTGCTTTGAAACACAAGTCTTGAATTCTAACCATATGGAATAGGTAAAGGAACCAATGGTGATAGTCTGAAAACCACTCAAAAGGCAGGTAATGCTGACAGAAAGACTGCGAGCCACTCGGTGAAAGAAAGCAATAAGTCTACACCCAGTTTGATCCACAGTAAGTTTCAGTCCCCAACCAAATATTGTCTGAGGGACTCCCTTGGAAATAAGCACTATGCAATTGGCCAAGGCCAAGTGGAAAAAAATGGAATTTACAGGCTTTTGTCTATTGCCAGTTAGGAAAGTGAAGATACAATGGCAAAGGAGGAAGAAGTTTCCCAGTACACCAAATCCTGTTTGTATGAAGAAGCTAAAACCTAGAACTAAGTTAAGAAACATGTTTCTCACTCTCTGAAGTGGAATTGTTCTTGGAGTCAAAAAGAAAAGGAAATTTCTTTTTAAAAAAAGGATGAAGGAAAGCTTTTTAACATTCCTGGAGATCATTCCTGATTTAGAAATATCATACTTGTGATGACCAACCTGATTTGTATTTCCTGGATTTTCTTTTGGTAGTGAGCCACCCCCAAACTAAGAACACATAAATAATTATATCCTTTGAAATCTTTAAACCTTTTTCAGAAGAATTCTCAATAGTTCCAATTTTGCTTTTGGACAACCATAATCTTGGCAAAAGGAAGTCTGTCAAAATTACCAATCTACAATACAAACATATTGATGAGAAAATATATTGTATGCTAAATAAAAATGAAGAAACAAAAAAGAAATACAACCTTTCACTCTCCTTAGAGGCTCATGGCAGAAAAAAAAAATAAGGTTCTAAATTTTCATGACCAGTAGAAAATAGGAATTTAGGAAAAAAATGAAACAAATAACAGTGAATAGAGTTAGTCATTTCAAATATGACATCTCTCAGAATGAAGAATTCAACTCTCTGGCTATCTTCATTGAAAAAAAATGCTTTAAATAGATCAACTTGTCAAATTCAAATGATTCAACGTATTTTTAGTATGGCAGACAAAAGATTAAGGTCTTTAATACATAATTCTAATTGATCCATTCAGTCTGGCTGTAAAATGTTTCATCATAAATTTCAATGTATTCCCAGGGCTGGGGTTACTCTGTTTATTACTCATAGTCTAGTTTTTCCTCAGAGTTTTTGTCTGAAAAGGTTACCTTATTCTTTGTCTAGTCCATCCTTACTGTTGACTAGGTTAGGACATCCTTGTAAAGAGAAAATAAAAAAAAAATTCCATAAGAAAACTTATTTCCCAGTGTCTGAAAGATGTTTTTCTAGTAAATAATCACTGTTCATACACACCCACTCACACCAGGAAGATTTCAATAATTTTGTCAATCACTTTTGATAGAATTTTGTATTAAAATGTTTGAAGTGGCTTCATGCAAACAAAGAGATTTTAAAGGAAAAATGATACTTATCCGGAGAATTTTTAACCTTGAAATGAATCAAAGAAATCTGGAAGGAATAAGAAATCTTAGAATCAGAAGTTCTCAAACTACGGCCAGCAGGCCAGATGCAGTCTGCTGAGGACGTTTATGCGGCCCACCAGGTTATGGCAAATAGGCTGCGGGGCGGAGAGGGAGTGTGAGTTTTTGTTTTTACTATAGTCCGGCCCTTCCATAGCGTGAGGGACCGTGAACTGGCCCCCTATTTAAAAAGTTTGAGGACCACTGCATGGTTCACCTCCAATTGTAGCCTCAGAAGAGTTGTGATCCTTCCATTTAAAAAATGTTACATAATTTTAATTTTAGTTCCATAAGAAACCAGGGAAAATCTCAGCCACTGGCTGGCTTGATCTCTGTACTGGAAGTGGATAATTTCAGAGACTGACTGAGAAGGAAACAAGTTTATTTGAGGTTACTTTAGGTTGCCATCAAACATAAAGAGACTTTTCAATCCAAGAACTTTTTTATAAAAAGAAGTACTTGGGGCCCAAATCCAGCATTTTCTGGAAAAGATATACAACCAATATGGAGTGTTATACAGAGACTTGTCAAATACTAATATTTTACAAGGGACAGAAAAACATGGAGGAGGGAAGAATCTTAGCCTGCCATTTGGCATTTAGAAAAGAAAATAAATATAACTAGGAAGTATTATAATATTTGTTCAAGCACAGCAAAGGGAATGTAAACTTTTAGAAGCTCTTCTATCTGTTAACACAGGCAGTCAGTTCAAGTGATAGCAAATTAGATGAGACAACTTTCACTGTTTTTTTTCCTCTTGAGGATTAGGCTTAATTTCTTCTCAGGTTACTTCCCACTCTATAGCAACCAATAAAAAAGAATTACAAATATAACATAAGAAACATTCCTTCTAGAACTTATGATTTATGGATTATAAAATTAAAGGGCATATATAGGATGAAAATGGTACTTGGGATTTAAAATATATATTCAAAATGTGTATAAGGGGCTACAAGGAGCACTGGAAGCAGAAAGATTAATGAGAGGAACACTGAACTAGCCCACACATGCTTTACTGGGAACTTAGGCTAGGAGGAAAAACCTCTAAAAAGACAGTGCTGGAGCAAAATTGCCAGAGCCACCTTCAAAATACCTTCCTTACTATCATCAGATAGAGAATTTGGAACACACTTTGCCTCTATTTTTGTGTCCAGGAAGAGAGATGATGTCTGCCTCAAAGTCCTTGACTCAAAAAAAAAACGGATGTAGGAAGACACTCACCAGGCTGGTATCTGCTAATGAGATGTAGAACTAGATTCTTCCATTCAGAGGATGGATATGGGAGGCTCAGACAGAAGTTATTTATACAGTTAATATTCTTTTGGCCTCCAGAGATGTGATTTTCTTGTCAGCAGTAGGACAAGGAATATTGACTTCTAGGGATCTCAAAGGTGTTTTGCCCCAGGTACAAATCATTATCAGTTATTTTTGATGATTAATGATAATACACCCATCAACAATTACTCATTATTTGTTAAGTATGGACTAATGTTGTCACTGCATCTGGGAGTAACTAAAATAAGACAAATTTTTGCAGTTGTGTAAGGAGAGTTCAACAAGATCCCTGAGGGATAGATTTGAAAGGTACTCTGAAGCCTAGATGAATGCATCTTCTGTGTTTTCCTTGGACTGACCTGGGAATTTAAGCCTTTCTTGAACTTTCTCTGCAAAAAACAAAACAAAACAAAACAAAACTTTCCCTCCTATTCATTTCAGCCACTGTCCTGCCACTTTAGTTACTAGGTATGACTTCATGCATAGGGCCAACATAATTAAAGATACTGCATAGTCACCTGCCCACAGAAATTGTCATTCAAACTCCTATGTTTTCAAGACTTCCTCCTCCACCCATTGATACAAAAAATACCATCAACTAAGGAAAAGCTTGGATTCTAAATAGAAGAGGGGACAGGGAATTCACTGCAACAGTAGCAATCATTTTTTTGCCTTGGAGAAATCTACAATGGAAATATTCTTAAAGTTAGAAGCAAAATATACTCTGAAATCTTATATTTGAGTTTCACCTCTGGAACTTAATAGCTTCATGTGTCTGACCAAGCCAACTAACTTGAGCCTCATTTTTTTACTTTATAAAACTAAATAATGACGGTTGCCGGTGGTACTTCATAATGAAAACATAGTAGGAGAGTGGAAAGCACAGTATCTCAAGTGAGAGTACCAGTTCAAATCCTTACTCTAAAATTTATGACCTTTGAGGCAATAGAATACTTAACCTCTGTGGAAATTTTAGTTCTTCATCATTAAACATAACTTTCCAGTCTTTTTAACCTCCTTTCTAGCAGTCTGGAAAAGGGAACATACTCTCCTCCCTCCTGCTTCCTAATCCTTTTTATATTTTGGCTTCCTCCATTAGAATGTAAGTTCCTTACAGTGTAAGGAATGTAATGGCAGAAATTATTTCAGAATATTGGTGTAAGAACCCCAGACAAAGCATTGATCTGGTCATAGAGTCTTTGCAAGTTACATTTCCACTTTGGGAATAAAGGAAGCTAACACCAGATCAAATAATATGATATTTGCAAGGCATTTAATACAGTGCTTGACACATAGTAAATACTATATAAATTATTATTATTGTAGTTATTCATGATGTTGTTAGATAAACTCTCAGATGGGAAGGTTGAGGTCTTTCATTTTCTGTATAAGAAAGTATAATTTTAATAATTTTCCAGAGAGATAAAAAGAAGAAAAAGAAGAGGTGGAAGCCATTTTATGCAACACAGTAACTATGGCCACCAATATCTGTGACATCTGCAGTTGGTAGGATCATGAGTTAAGACCTCTTAATGGAGAAGTCAAGATGTGTATGACTCTAGAAGAAGCCTGGAGAGAAAAAAGAAAAGAGAAATAGGCATTGGCTCTACTTCACTTCTACTTAATTATTTGTATTTTGATTCTGTTAAAAATCTTTTAGTCACATTGATTTCCTCCACCCCATAAATACCTATTATTGATCATAATTTTAAATAGATTGGAGGAAGGACATTTTGAATGAGATGCTGAGAAAAAAACCCAAAACACTCAAAGGATCAAATATCAGGAAGTTTATTAATAACAGACATGAAAGTTTTTAAAACTTTAGTATTTTTTAATTTTTAAGAACTGCATGATGACAATATTATCAGAGATTACTTCTCATCGTGTTTTTAATTTTTTTGTTGTAATTTACTATGCAAGCTCTCTAAATGTTGAGAGAGGACTTATGGTAAGATATAAACCCAGAGAGAGTTCAGAGTTCAAACTCTGCTTTTATATTCAATAGTGGTTGCTGGGTAGAATCTTTTTTTTTTAATTAATTTTTATAATTATAACATTTTCTTTGACAGTATATATGTATAGGTAGTTTTTTTTTTTTTTTTTTTTTTTTTTTTTTTTTTTTTTTTACATTATCCCTTGTACTCCCTTCTGTTCTGAGTTTTTCCCCTCCTTCCCTCCACCTCTCCCCTAGATGGCAGGCATTCCCATACATATTAAATATCTTATAGTATATCTTAGGTACAATATATATGTGCAGAACTGAATTTTGTTGTTGTTGTTGCAAAGGAAGGATTGTATTTGCAAGGTAAAAATAATCTGGGAAGATAAAACAAAACCAAAAAAAAAAAAAAACAAAAAAAACAAAAAACAATGCTCTCAGTTTACACTCATTTTCCAGTGTCCCTTTTCTGGGTGTAGCTGATTCTGTCCATCATTGGTCAATTGGAATTGGATTAGCTCTTCTCTATGTTGAAGATATCCACTTCCATCAGAATACATCCTCATACAGTATCATTGTTGAAGTGTATAATGATCCCCTAGTTCTACTCGTTTCACTCAGCATCAGTTGATATAAGTCTCTCCAAGCCTCTCTGTATTCCTCCAGTTGGTCATTTCTTACTGAACAATAATATTCCATAACATTCATATACCATAATTTACCCAACCATTCTCCAATTGATGGGCATCCATTCATTTTCCAGTTTCTAGTCACTACAAAAAGGGCTGCCACAAACATTTTGGCACATACAGGTCCCTTTCCCTTCTTTAGTATTTCCTTGGGGTATAATCTCCTTGGGGTATAATCCCAGTAGTAGCACTGCTGGGTCAAAGGGTATGCACATTTTGATAACTTTTTGGGCATAATTCCAGATTACTCTCCAGAATGATTAGATTTTTTCACAACTCCACCAACAATGCATCAGTGTCCCAGTTTTCCCACAGCCCCTCCAACATTCATCGTTATTAGTTCCTGTCATCTTAGCCAATCTGATAGGTGTGTAATGATTCTCTGATCAATAGTGATTTGGAACACTCTTTCATATGAGTGGAAATAGTTTTAATTTCATCATCTGAAAATTGTCTGTTCATATTCTTTGACCATTTATCAATTGGAGAATGGCTTGATTTCTTATAAATTAAAGTCAATTCTCTGTATATTTTGGAGATGAGGCCTTTATCAGAACCTTTAACTGTAAAAATGTTTTCCCAATTTGTTACTTCCCTTCTAATCTTGTTTGCATTAGTTTTGTTTGTGCAGAAACTTTTTAATTTGGCATAATCAAAATTTTCTATTTTGTGATCAATAATGGTCTCTAGTTCTCCCTTGGACACAAACTCCTTCCTCCTCCACAAGTCCGAGAGGTAAACCATGCCATGTTCCTCCAATTTATTTATGATTTCGTTCTTTATGCCTAAATCTTGGACTCATTTTGATCTTATCTTATTATGTGGTGTTAAATGTGGGTCCATGCCTAGTTTCTGCCATACTAATTTCCAGTTTTCCCAGCAGTTTTTGTCAAATAATGAATTCTTATCCCAAGATTTGGGATCTTTGGGTTTATCAAACACTAGACTGCAATTTTTATTCACTATCTTGCCCTGTGAACCTAACCTATGCCACTGATCAACTAGTCTATTTCTTTTGCTGGGTAGAATCAAAGAGACTGGGAAAGAGGGAGACCTTAGGAGAGATCAGACAGTGGGAGACTATTCATATTTTAAATGAAATTTAGCACATGGGAACTTTCCAGGACCTAGTCAGACCAATTAATAATTGAACATGAAATAACTTCTATCTATCAGAGCTTAACAATAGACCATTCCTCACATCTGTTGTCCTGTTTGTAGCATAAGAGTGGGGTAGAGTTCTGAGATAACTAGTGGACAATGAGACTTCTTAACTCATTACATGAAGTTCATCACCTAGTCAATTTTTGAAGAGTTTTATTTTTGTTAATAAACTAAAATTATTCACATGAGACATCCCGTAAATACATTTCGAGGGGAAGAATTTCTATGAAGCCAAGCTACCATTTTTTTGAGTGACAGATATAAACCTAAGAAAACCAATGAGATTATATTATGCTGAGATAATTTTTTAAAACTTGAGTATTTTTAGTTTTTAAGAACTGCATGATGATAATATTATCAGAGATTACTTCTCATCTTATTTTTAATTTTTTGTTGTAATTTACTATCAGTCCATCAAAAATATGTTCTATTAATTCCTTAATATGTACCAGACCTTGTGCTAAATCTGGGAAAACAAAGAAAGGCAAAAGCCAATTCATGCTCTCAAGGAGGTCATAGTCTATTGAGGAAGACAATATGAAAACAAACATTTACAAAAGGATTAACTGCATACAAAAGTAAAAATGCAACAGGAAAAAACACAGATCTTAAGACAATCAGAAAGCATTTGTTGAAGAAAGTGGGGATTTAATTGAGACTGAAAGAAATCCAGGAAAGTCAGAAAGAACAGATGAAGAGGGAAAGTTTGATAGGCATTGCAGATAGCAAGGGAAAATACAATGTGGAGATGCAATGGCTCGTGCTTCGGAGATACTGCAGAATGGATAAGAGTATGTGGAGAGTGGGAAGATTGGAGAAATACAATGAACATATTTCCCTTTTCCTCTTTCGTAGGACATATATATGACATATATGAATAACATGAATGCTGTGTAGCACAAGCTTTCCTCGTAATTAATTACACTGGTGATTGAGAAAATGTAAAAAAATTGCCTCAACCTTATGTGAGGAGATATGAATATCAATGGAATGTTACTTGTGTAAATTGTATACTCATTCAATGGATTGGGGTAATAGCTAGATAGGTCTTAATTGTAGAGCAACCTTCCTTTGCAATATTCCCCACAAATGTTTCACATTTTTGGTTTCAATCAGAAAAAGAATATTCATAATACATAAATGCTGACACAGTAGATAGATCAAAAAAGATGTATAAGCCTATTGATAATCAGAATTACTACCCTTGCTTTTAATAGTTTCATCCACTGTTTCTGCTATAGCATTGCAGTCTCAAATTCAGATAGCTATTTTTGCTGACTGGCTAGCCAGAAATGTTGCTCTGCTATTCCATTTGCAAGAAAATATTGATAAAGATTTGAAGAACAAATTGCATTTGTTAGAACAATCAGTATTCTTCTTGGGAGATGAGCTAGAAGTATTGAAAATAAGATATCATTGAGATATGATTTTCAATATTCATTGATCTGTTACACCTTTATTACATAATACCAATGACCCTGATATATCATGGGAAAAGATACATACACAACTCTTAGAAACTTGGCATGATTCTAATTTTACTTTAGATATCAATATTTTACATGTAATCACTTATGTCCATGCCTGGAATTGATCTAGGAGTAATACATTCTATAATTGATGCTTTTCACAGACTTAATCCTTTTAAAAATGAATTTCTTATGCTCTTTAATGTTATACCTATCTATTGTTTTTATTTTGCTTTTGTTTTCCTTGTTTTCTTAGAATAATAACTATCTTGTTAAAACCAATCATGATTGACCTGGATGAATTGTGATTAAAAAATAAAAAAGGGGAAGTGTAGGGAGCCAGCTTTGGAAAATCATAGCAAGGTGAGACTACTTGGAAGACTAAAGGAACTTGGCAAGACTAGTTTCCCAACTGATAATTGATACCTGAGCTCCTTCAGATTATTTACTGACAGTTGACATGACCAAATATACTTTATTTTGAGACAGGATGCTTTCAAAAATGAAAACAAATAATAGGATAGGCTTTGTCACATCTTTGGTTATACTTTGTGGTTTTCTGGCATTTGTGTAATGTGTAACAAAGAAAAATATGCCTATAGTGAGGTATAAAGGGGAAGCTGTAAGAAATAAAATCAGTTCAAGATATAAGCTTTTACTTGCCTGGCTCCATTCATATTTATTTCACTCATTGCTTCATCCTGCACTCATGCCAATTGCTGGCATCTTATGGTGTGTCTTCTTGCTACTAAATTTGAGCACCTCTGCATTGGTTTAGAATATAGGCATAGAAGTTCCAAGTTCTCACCAATTTCTAAAATTATAGTCATAACTGTATCCTACACAACTACAAAAATTAGTAGTGTCTTTATCATCTGCCATTCATATTTGTGTGTTTATACAGAAGATAATCATCCTTGGAAATATCTCAAAATGTTATAAGAATAATGAAGCAATGAGGCAAAAGTTTGTGGAAACAAAATATAAATGTATAATTAGTTCAAGTTCAAAACTTTGTTTTAAAGAAAAGAGTTTCAGTGTCATAAGTTTTCTTAGAGGAGGGTTAGTTAGGGAATATCTTACATTATCTGAAATAAAGAGTAATTTTTGCTTTGGTTTATTATTTAATGTGAGACAAACATATTTCTAGAACCTATCCTATTCATAATAGGACAATTATTTCATTAATAATAAGACAATTCTTTAATGAAATTTGGCATTAATTACTCAAATTGCTTGATTATTCCATCCCAGGATTTTTTTTAAGCTACTGGAATACAATTTATACTTTTTAAATAAATTCATTTATATATTAGAGTCATCTTATAAGAAGTGTTATTACCTATGTTTTCATAAGTCTCAACTCCTTTTAAGGGAAAAATTGAATTAGAATTTAGTGTAGTTCTAAAAGAAAAAAAATAGAATTAATTGAAAAAACTTAGAGTTCTAAATAGTTGGAAGAAAAATTGAATAAATAGTTGTAGAAAAAAAAAGATTAAATGATTTTATATATACAAACTAAACTGTTTCAGAGTTAAGCCACTTCTAGGATTTTAAAATATTTGGCTTTTGATTTTTTCAGTTCATAATCAAATTATTACTTCAATATATAAGTGTAAAATTTGCTAACTTGCATCACAGAAAGTTAATTATAATTGAGTCAATAAAAATTTAGACATTCTTAGCTATATTTTGATAAACATTAAGTTGAAGTAAAATTATTTTTTTACAAGTTAGATTCTAAAGTTCTTCCTTTATCTTGTTTTTAACAGTTTTCATCACGTTCATAGTTTAATTAGGATAGAAATAGCAAAGAATATTTAAAAACTCAAGTTCTCTGAAGTTTCAAGTGAATTATGAGTTTCTAAATATAGATCTTATTTATAATATCAGAATCAGGCACATAATAAGAGAATCAGATTTTTTTCATAATGTTTCAACTGAGTTTACTTGGTATTGAAGTAAAACTTAAGAGGCTTCACTAAATTGAAATCTGTTTTATAATAAACTATATAGCAAAAGTCTAAGAATATAAAAAACATATGGAATCAGAGGGGAAAAAAATTCTAGTTATAACATAATGTACCTTTTATGCCAGTCCTAAAGAGGGATAAGATTCCCAAAATTTTCTCTCTTTTCTCTAAATATCATTGTTTATCTGTCTTTGTAAATCATAGATAAAACACAATTTGTCCCTTGCTCTATATATAGAAGAAATTGATAGACATTTCCAACTTTCCCTCCACTGTCAGTACAAACTGCTTTTCTCAATATCCATTAAATTCTGTGACAAAAATAATTTCAAAAGGAGAATGTTAAATAAACATTTTCAGGAGTAGAATTCAAAACAGGAATGAAATAGGGCATGAAATATGGAGGTTCATGATTAAAGGGCACCAAAAAAATGTAAACATGATGATCATGATGATGATTACTGTTATAATGTTCCTTCTAATTTCTAAGCCATATGATTCTTTGATTTTATTCTGTACTGACCTACTTTTATGATTTCTTAATAACATTCACTCTTAAAAGTAGACATAGAATGTTGGGCAAGGAAACATCTAGGAAAAGGAGAATCTTGGGATCTTTTATTTCCCCAAATGGAGCAGAAAAGATGGAGAATGTGGGAATCTGAGCTGATAAGCACAAATGGGCTAATGGCTGAGAAACCTGCAGACAAGAGGGATGATATGGGAATCAACCACTCATAATATTTATTCCCAAAAAAGAGAAAAAATGACAAAATAGCATTGGCTAAGTAGAAGGAGACATAGGTGCTCACCAATACCAAAATGGTGTATGTGGCTTTAGTCTCAATAGATCTTCTTGACAAATGGCTGGAGCTGTGAATATGCTGGACTTGTTGATGGTGTTTTTGCAGGAGAAGCACCAGATAGCCACTTGCTATGGCCATAAATCCCACACAAAGGAAATCAGAAACAGAGAACAAAATTACAAATACAGAGACTTTAAATGATGTTGGAGCAAAGTGTGAACAAAATCCTATATTCCATATCCTCGTGTTATTATTTTGTTCTGTAAACTTCTGCATATTTCCAAATGTATAGACATTTATTAGAATGTGTAGGATCCAACATAAAAAGCAGAAGGGTACAATATAATTTGAGGCATGAGCTTTGAGTTTTGACCAAATGGAAAAGGTGAAGGGACTGATGGTGATAATCTGAAAACCACTTAGAAAGCAAGTGATATTGAGAGAAACATTACGGACAATTCGGTGGAGGAAATGAATCAGCTTACACCCAACATGATCCAGGAAATTTTTCAGTCCAAAACCAGCCATTGTCTGAGGAATTCCCTTGGAAATAAGCACGATGGAGTTGGCCAAGGCCAAATGGAAAAAAATGGAGTCTATGGACCGCAGCCTGTTGCCATTAAGCAAAGTGATGGTATAATGGCAAAGGAGAAAGAAATTACCCAGTATACCTGCTCCAGTCTGGATGAAGAAGACAATACCTAGAACTAAATCAAGAAAAACAATTTTCCCATTGACTGAAGTAGAACTGTTCTCAGAGACAAAGGGAGATGAAGAAAGCAAAAAAAAAAAAAAAAAAAAAAAAAAAAAAAGAAGGAAGGAAGGAAGGAAGAAAAAGAAGGAAAAGAAGGACAGAAAGAAAAAAAAGAGGGAGAGGGAGGAAGGAATTTTTTTAATATTCTAAGAAACAATTTTCTATTGAGAAATTAAAATAAAATCATGATCACTTTTATTGCATTTTCTGAATTTTCTTTTGGTAGTGAGCAGAATGCAGATATTTAAATGCTAAAATATAATAAAGGCATAGCACCAGTATTTACCCATAAAAAGAGAAAGTGAGGAAAAGATGAAAACATCAAGGAAAGAGAGGGAGGAGAGAGAAAGACAAAAGAAAGAGAGACAGACAGAAAGAAACAGGGACAGAGACAGAGCAACAGAGAAAGAGATAGAGATACACAGAGACAGACAGATCTATAATTGTCTACTGATTTCATTGTCTTGGTTTTTTACACTTCTAGGAAGGAAATTGCTATATAAAAATACACATATTTCAGTTTAGAAAACATAGTAAAATGTGAATTATAATTTGAGAATTCACATTAAGCAGATAATACTTGAATCAAAATGTCTGATAGTTTTTGTCATAAATTTCTAAAGAAGATGAAAGAATTCCTATATTTTCCTTCTCTCTATCAGTTTCTGCCTATGTCTTTTCTGTTTCTGTCTTTATGTCTCTGTTTGTGGGTGAATCTATCTCTACCCCTCTGTCTCTCAAGTTTCTTTGTCTCTCTGTCTCTGCCACTAAGTGGTGTGTCTCTGTATCTCTGTCTACACACACACACACACACACACACACACACACACACACACACACACACACACACTTCAGACCTAGGAATAAAGATACAATTATAAGAAATAATTTAATCATTGATCTAAAGAGTTTTCATTCTTTTGGTCCTTTGCGTTTGGAAGATCAGATTAAAAGTAAAAGTGATGAGGGAAGCCCCAAAGCTCTCTCTCTCTCTCAGATTTTGGGGGGAAAGCTTGGGAAATTCCCTCAGAGAAGCTCTTCCCTGAGAGACCTGCCGCAGGGAATCAAGATAAAGTGGTTTTATTCAGTTATCTGGATGGAACTAGTTGAGTCTAGGACCACTGCTACTTAGCCCAAGCAGAAAATGGAAATTTATATCCAACTCTATTGAGTTGAAGATTAGTCCAATGTCACTCATTCAATTCCAAGATTCTCTATTCTGATTCCATCCCAAACTGCTCCCAGTCCCCATCAAGAGCTGCCCACAAAAAAAAAGCTTCCTTCAGGCCAATCCCTTGCAGAGAACCTAACATGTCATGCCAAGGAACCTTTCTCTCTCTCCTTGTCATTGTTATGACCCTCTGCCTGCTGAAAGACATTCTTTTTTTCAGCATTAACCTCTCTTTGTCTCTCTCACACTTCCCTAAAAGGACTATACCCCTCTTTACCTCTCTTCTGGGATTTCTCTGCTAGAGGATTTCTCTGCTAGAAACTCTCTCTCTCTCTCTGCCAGGACTCTTCTGCTAGATATTTACTTCTCTGTCAGGACCTGCCACTAAGGAAGTCGGCCAGCAAAAGCTGACTTCTTAGTTCTAATAATAAGCTTCTTTTGCCAATTTAATATTTTGGGTTTGTAAATTTATTTGCGAAGGACCTGTGCCAACCAGAAGGGAGTTCCCACAAATCCCTGCCCTGTGCTGAATCTCATCAAAAGAATTTTGTTAAAATTATCGATCTATAATATAAACAGAAGTTACTGATAGCTTATAATCTAGGTGATATAAAAACATAAAGAAGAAATATCCTTGATACCTTTTATGCTCACTAGAAACTCAAGGCAGAAAACCTTTTAATTTTAAATTCTCATGTCCTGGGATTAAATAAATTTACACAAAAACAAACAAATGATAAAAAAAAAAACCAAGAACAAAATTAAGAGATAACTATGAACAGAGAAATAGTTGCTTCAAATAAAATATCTCTCCAAATGAACAATCCATCTCTTTGGCTGGCCATTTCATTTACAAAATCCTGTTTACTATCTCAATTTATCTAATTCAAAAGGCTCTATGTATTTATATTGCTAAATGAAATTATCCATGATATTTCTGAACATATAACAACAACAAATAAAAAGATTACAACCAAGACCATGCCTTAAACTCAAATCATTTTGGCTCTCATGGATTGGGCAACAATGGGTTCAAGGCCAAGCCCTACTTCATTATTGGCTGGGACCTTATTGATTCAGAATAACTATAAATAAGAATTATTGCTCTTTTGGCCAGAAACCCTGAAGGTCTTGTCCCAGACTAGGTGAAAGAGATCATTGTTTGCCTCATTTCTTATCTACCCTTAATAACTGAATGTTCCTTATTTCAACAGTGACTGATCTATGTTTTGCCTTAGGCCCAGTTAGAAAGAGAGGCTGGTGACTTTGTAGAACTCTCTCTCAGTTAAGTCAAATTCACTTGAAATTCACTACCACCTCCATGATGTTATAATCCATTTAGAGAATGAAGAGCAAGCAAGAAGAACAAGCCACATAATAACAGAAGAAAAAAAAAAATTAAGAATTTTGTAAGTAATTTTGAACAATTCATCCAGTCAGGCTAAGAAATGTTTCACCATAAATTTGAACTTTCTCCCATGTATTCCTAGATTGCTCATGATGTAGTTTTTCCTGACTAAACCAGAATCTCCTTTAAAAACATTACCCCAATCTTTGTCTAATCTATATTGGATGCAGACTGGAATTGCTGAAGGTAATTAATATCTTAGCAAAAGACCTAATGTCTAGATGAGCCTTAGGGAAGACTGTTAGAAAGAGAGAGAGAGAGAGAGAGAGAGAGAGAGAGAGAGAGAGAGAGAGAGAGAGAGAGAGAGAGAGAGAGAGAGAGAGACAAAGAGAGAGAGAGAGAGAGAGAGAGAGAGAGAGAGAGAGAGAGAGAGAGAGAGAGAGAGAGAGAGAGGAGGAATTATTGTATTAAAAAAAATGGAAGTAAAGCTCTTCCCTGAAGCAAGCAGCAAGTAGTATTGATTATATCTACCTGTTGATTTTCATCAGGCCTTTTGTTATCCTAAGTAGACCTTTATTGTGGTAGGCCTGGATTGAATTTTTTGTTCATTTTCATGCATTGATAAACCCTAGAGACTATATGCAATCAGAAGGTCAAATTATGATGTCTACTCCAAGGCTATTTCCTCCTATAAAAGAATATACCTGTGCCTTAAGCCCCTGGTAACTTTTTAGGAAATTAGCCTACTTTATTGAGTTGAGGATTCATTAGGAACATATGACTTATTACAGTAAATTCAACAGGACTTATTATGCCTAATATTGTCTTCCCCTTTATTAATGGTGAGTTCTACTAGGAAATTTAACCTGTCAATGGCTAAAACTCCCTTCTAGAATTTAGGTCTTTAGTCGATGGCACAATAATATAATCTTTGCTTTTTTGATTTGGGGAACATCTAGACTTATTCTTCTTAGAAACCTCATGACGCCATCTCCAAATCTCAATATATTTGGGGGGTCAAAACCCAGCTCTCCAACATTTGATGTATTGTAAGATTGGAGTTTCTGAAACTCCAATATATATTTTTGGGGGTTCAGTGCTCCTACCCCCCCCACTACCTGATCAGAACTACCAGTACAGAGGCATTTGAAAGGAGGAAAAAATATAAGTTCCAAAGAAGAATTCATGTGCAGGCTTTCTCCCAGAAACCTAGAAGACATTCTTCCAATTAAAAAAAAAAATCACTGTTCTCACCTACTCATTTAGGAAGATTTCTATAATTTTGTCCTATTCATTTTGATGACATTCTAGTCTAAAAATTTTGAAATAAAATCATTCACACAAAGAGATTTTAAAGGGAAATTAAGAATACTGCAAAGAACAAAAGGGCTTGAATTAAAACGAGAAAGTATGGTTGGGGATAAGAAAAGTTACCTAGGTGGTCCATCTGTGATGTGCTGGTTGCATTTTCACTCTTATGTGGTCTCAGAGGAATTGCAGTCATCTCATTTCCCAAATGTTGGGGAAATTTTAATCTTGGCTCCAGAAGAAAGCTGGGGCAATCTCACCAGCTGAATCTACCAACTGCAAGTGAATAAGATCTGAAAAA
This sequence comes from Sminthopsis crassicaudata, assembly GCF_048593235.1. Taxonomy (NCBI): domain Eukaryota; kingdom Metazoa; phylum Chordata; class Mammalia; order Dasyuromorphia; family Dasyuridae; genus Sminthopsis; species Sminthopsis crassicaudata. Next base: position 641,743,830 of record NC_133619.1, on the reverse strand, counting down.
GGGAAGAACAAGCTTATTTCAAAATGCCTTAGGTTCCCTTCCATGGAAAAGAAATGTCCAGTTCAAGCATTGTTTTTTTTTTCCTTAGGTAGAAAATGTCTCTCCAATATCCAGCTGATGGGATACAGGTAGGGGAAAGGTGGCAATAGCCCTGAGGTCACTTGCCCTTGGAGTGCTGTAGTTCCACAAACAATGCTGGTTGTCAAATAACAATCTCTTGGTCAGTAATAATAAAATTTCCGAGATAATAAGGTGCACACCAAAGTCTACCCCTAAGCCATAAAATTAGCTTGTCAATGACATGAAACACCTTATCCCTCTATCTTTTTCCTATATATTTATCTTCTTGCTCCTGTTTTTTTATTAAATTATTTTGGAACTTACCCTTTTTCAATTGGCTTATAATTACAATAAATTTGACTTGGAGATGGATTCAAGTCTGCAATTTTGAAATATCCTTGCAATACTGATCTGTGACTCTGACCTTTTGGGATCTCCTTTTGAACCTCAACATTTAATGGGATGTTCAGGGAAACTCTGATCTCCCCTGGCTTCATCCACTCCTTGTAAAGATAAGTACCTATTCTTTTCTCCCTCAAATCCCATAGTTGAGACACACCAAGCAATTTGGAGAAGGCTTGTCTGGGTGGTCTTGAGTACCACACTCATCAAATTTTCCTTGACTGGGGACATCTGGACTCAGAAACTCTTGCAATTATTGGCAAAGTTCAGAGGGGAATCTTTGCCACCTCTCCACCTTCTCTAGGATGCCAGAGGAGACCAGTGCTATAAGATGGCTTTTGGCAAAGAAATTTTATGATTTTAGGCAAAGATGGGTCAGTCTTCTTCCATGTCATTTTTGTCTGTCTGTGTCTCTGTGCAGAATGTCAGTGTCATGTTTGTTCTGTGAGCTAAATTATGTTACTTAGAAAGATTTAAAATGCAATCAGCAAGAAAAACTTCCTAGAAAGCTAGGAAAGATTTCTTAACATCCTTGACCCCTTAAAAAGGGGAAAAGCCTAACTTTTTTCTGACCTAACTAGGTGCTACAGATTTAAAGTAAGCTAATTAAAATTAAAGAACTGCTCATCTAATATCTTAGCAGATTCTCAATGTTTTGAGAGAAATGATTAAGGATTTTGGCAATTAGTCATTTGAAGATTGCAAGAAAAATTCCCCAAACTTTGGATATAATTCCTGGAATTTACCCCATTCTGAACTTCCAACATTGTTCTGATGGACAAGTGTCTATTCTGAATATCATGTGATACCTGATTCTGACACTTAGCACCCCACTGGATTCTTCTACTTCCACCTATAAGACCCGTGTCTCCCCTCCTCAGTCTGGACCCTACTGGGCAGGACCAGATTTATGCTCCTTATCAGCCTGAAGTAGCTCCAGAAGATGAGATTTCGGTCCCTTTGTCCCAAATGAATTTGGATCTTGAGGTGGGAATAATGGAATAGCTTCTAGGGGAAATATAGTAGTAGCCCTGAGACCAACAAATCACTATTTGGACCACTCTTCAAGTTCATCTCTAAGACCATTCTGCAATTAGCATATCAATGACATGAAACACCGGGTTGCTCTTTTTCCTATAAATTTATCTTGGTCCTAGTTCTTTACTAAATTATTTTGGAACTTAACTTGCTTCAATTGTGTTACAATTATAATAAACTTTACCCCTTGACTTGGAGATGGGTCCAAGCCTGCAAATTCTTTTAAGATACCTTGAGATACTGTTTTATGACCCCCAAACTTTTGGGGTCTCCTCCTGCACCTCAACACAGTCCTTTCTTAAAAGGTTTCATGTCCAGAAAGCAACACTCAATATATATTGCAATCCAGTAGCAACAACAGTTGTAAAAGACATACAAAAATGGGATTCCCTAATTTGTAAATTTGTGAGCTAGCACAAAGAATGGGGAGGACTTCTGGTGGGATATACACCATTTAAGAAGTAAGAATTCTGTCTCAGCCTTTATATCTGATAGTGGTTCCTGAATAGACTCTGTCAGAGGAAGGAAGGGGACTTTAGAAAGAGTCAAGAAGTGGGTGACCTAGAGTTCAACACCACACTATTGGCAAGATGAAAATTTTAATTATAAAAGTTTGTCAGTCTTGCAGGTATTGATAAATGGATTTTTGTAAAACTGTTTGTGATTAGGGAGAAATTTTATTCATTGCCTAAATGAGCTTTGATACATAGAGAATTCCCAGTGCATTGGCAGGCCAATAAGTGATGAAATAAGAAATAATTTCAATTTGCTAGGACCCTAGTCACAGGCCAGTCCTAATGCCTTATGTCCCTCTCTTTGTGACATGAGAATGGAAGAGAGTCTTAGGTTAGAGATAGGGGAGAATGACCTTCTTAGCATAGGACAAAGAGTTCATCCACACTATCCAATTGTAGAGAATTGTATTTTTATTTTTAAATATGAAGATGAAGCATGCACATGCTTAATTCCATAAGTATACTTTCAGAAAAAGGATTTCTCTGAAGCAAAGCAATTTTAAAAAAATCTAAATTATATAAATAAGACCATGAGAAGCTTTCTTATATGCTAAAGTAAATTTTAAAAGAAAATTACAAGAAACACAAGATGGCAATATGAGTATATGACAGGCTTTATTCTAAATTCCAACAAAAAAAGAAAGATAAAATTCAGCCCCCCCTTTTTTAAAAGAAGTTCACAGTTTATTGAGAGAGAAAATATGAAAAGACACATTTAGAAAAAGAATAATTAGATACAGAAATAAGAAAAATTAGGTATATTAAAGAGAGAGAAAGCCCAGGTATTAAGGCAATCAGGAAAGGCTTCTTAACAAAAGGTGGGAATTTAACTATGTCTTGAAAATGTGAGAAATTATTATTAATAGCCAATTTTTGAAGATATTCAGATATCTCCCTTTTGTGAGAAATGAATGGGGGTTTTGTTTCCATAGAGTTATGAAAATTAATTAGAGCAATACCAAGAAATGAAACAAATTAGAAAATTGAAACCTAAGAAATGGAGGTGAGAAAGGGAGGATATAGAACAAGGAAACAAAAATAAAAAGGGAACATATAATCTGGAATAGGAGACTCAGATTTACAAATGATTCTAATTAGAGGTAAAGAACCACTTACCTGTAGTGAGAAGATAGAAATAATGATTTGATTTCAGGAGAGGAGTTAGACTTCACCACTCTATTCCAATGGGATTACTTTTCTTACTTCTTTCTAAAGTCTTTTAAAAGTTTAGTACTTCTTCAGAAGGAGGTTACTGATAATGAGATTAACTCTCTTCATACCCAGTCAGACTATACCCAATTTTACAATGAATTTAATCTAAAATAGGGAAGCCCAATCTGTTCTGCTTAGGCTTGAGTGAGGAATTTTTGGAATTGATAGCCTAAATCTATGGGTAATATGGTATGGAAATATTTTTCCTAAACAAGAGATACTTAACCTTTCATTTTAATATTAACCACTTCCAATCATATTAACTAGTTAGATTTGAGTGTGAATTTGATAGTCCACCTATCATATAAACACATGTACCTTTCAAATAACCAGTCTTTTATTAGTAACCTACTATCCTTATTAACAAGTGATATAACAAATATCCAGAAACTATGATTCTTGAATTTTTTTAAGATTAAGAATTAGGATAAACAATAGAAGAAAAAGGAGAATATAAAATTCAGGAGAAAGATAAAGGTTTTAAAGATTCCTCAAAGCAGGAAAACCAGAGATGATAGACATCAATCAGAGCAGCTCAGGAGAATACACAAACTTAAAAGAAAAAAGGAGAGAGAAAGGAAAAAAGAAGAGGAAGGAAGAGGATACAAGAGCAAGGAATGGAGGGTGAAGTAAAACAAAAAAGTTTCATTCTGATCAGAAAGACATAATTCTCAGAATCTAAAGAAGACATAAATAGCAACTGTAAAAGCCCAATATGTTAGAAAAGTAAAATCAGGAGAATGGGGTTTAGAAAAATGCTCCTCACAATATGTAACATCCAAGTTACTCTCAAGGCAGGGACAACTATTATAGGCTGTTGAAAAATCACTTGTGAGAGTCATGAGGATGTCATGGAGTAGGAGAGAGAATATCAATAAAGACAGGGATGCAATAAGATTCCAAAGGAAAATTCCAAGGGCTGTTCCACAACCCTTTCAAGGTGTCTTTCTTGTCCCCCAAAAGACAAGCTCTGAACAACACTCTAAACTCTCTGATTTTCTTCTGGAAAAAAATTTTCTGCTTCTAAGTTCCTAGATGTAGAACTGAGATAGAAGAAGACACTCACCTGATTGTTCTGTGCTTCTAGAATGGAGGAAAGGGAAACAGATTATGTCACTTTGTACTTGTGCATGCATATGTGATGGCTCAGGCAGATCCCATTTATAAGGACTGTATCATCTGTCTTCAGAGGTGTGATTATAATGTTATGGGCAGATCAGTGACATTAGTCTGCCAAGGGAAAAAGGGATGTGTCAAAAAAAAGTAATCTTTTGCCCCAGCTGAAAATGCCTTCAAGAATTCCCACTGACTGAGAATTCCCCATACTTAATTACTAATGCATAATGACAAAGATCAAGTCATTAGCGAAACTCCAAGAGGAGAGGAACTTTCATGGGCTCCAGGAGAGCTGTTAAAGAGGCTATTAGAGGCTGAGGAAGGAGAACTGACACCTTATTCTGTGCACTGCTCTTAACAATGAATATGTTACGACAATATAAATAGTAAAAAAAAAAAAAAAAAAAAGTAAAAAAGTAAAAATCTGCATGTGAATACTTAACATTTCCTAAGAAGGACTGAACTTTAGAATCAATAATAACATATATAAATGAACAAATAAATCAGACAAAAGACACAGAAAAATGACAAAGATAAAATCATGAGTATAATCATATATTTGAAAGGTTATAGAAAGGCAGTACTATTAATACATTTTATGAAGTTATGAATTAGTAATAATTATAATAATGTAAGATTAGCTATAATAATACAACTAGCATCTATACAGAGAATACTGCATCTCAGATAGCATGCTAAACACATTTATAATATTATCTCCTTTGATTCTAAAAACTGTACTGGAATGTAAAAAAACTCATTCCCATTTTAGATTTGAGGAAACAGCACCAAACTCAGGATAAATAATTTGGTCAAGGACATTGACTTGGTGAGGATTCAGACCCAGCAAGCTTTTGCTTTTGAAAGATTCTCAAGAAAACTTGTGCAGCCTGGAAACATGGTCTTTATATCACTAAAAGATAGAGGGGGAAAACTTGATGCAGAAGTGACTGTGAATGAAAACCCAGAACATGTACATTGATCTGCCATTGAAGTTCAGCCTTGCTTCCAGTAGCACTGGAGGTGGAGAAGGCATGCTGAGTGATTGCAGAGTCAGCAAAGCATTAGTTGCTGGGCTTTTTAACTTTTTCTTGCATTCTTTGTGTTTTGGACCATGGAACAACTGAAGTTACTTTATCTTTGGAGAATAATCTCTGTTTTGTAGTGATATGGGAGGTCATAGGGATCAGTTAAAATATGTAGCCAGCCATCTTGTTAGAATGGAGAACTTTTAAGCATTTCTCATGCAAAGACTGTGTAGAAATTTTGGGGGGAAAATACAAGACTAGAATGAAACTGAATATAAAATGATTCTGCCATTAACCTGATATATATAATTCTAATAAAGAGAGGGGGGGAAAAAGAATTCTCTGAACTTCAATATCTTTAAAAATAATTTAGGGATAAGGACATACATATATCACAAAACAAGGAAATTGGTCATTTGGTTGTATTCTAAGGCTTTTTAAAAGGAAAAAAGAAAAGAAGAAGATACATGCATTCTCCCCTATTGAATATGGAGAACATACACAAATGGTCACATATATACTAAATGTATATGTATTCATATGTTTGCATAAATATTATAAAGTAAGTGGTATGAAAGGAGATTCATGATACCATATGCCATTGTCTTCTTATATTCTGTTGTGAATATATAGATACTCATTGTTTTTCTTTTGGGAGTTAATAGTAGAGACTACCATTGTTACTATACTTGATGACATAACTTAAGTAAAAGAAATGTTAATTGAACTATTACCAAGGATACACACATACACATCAGTAAGTTTATACACATGTCTACACATGTATTAAAGATATATAATGGCACAGATAGAATTCAGGCACAGGCCTAAAGTAAGGAAAATTTTAATTCAAATTCATCCTCAATACTTACTAGTAGTGTGACCCTGGACAAGTCATATAACTTCTTTTTAGTTCAGTTTCCTCAAACAATAGTAACAATAGTATCTTCTTCCTGGGGTTGAGGTTATGTGTAAAATGCTTAAGTAATGAGGACTATATAAGTATTAGGTATCATCATAATCATAAATGCATATACATACAAATATATGCAAGTATATATGTATATGTGTATGTGTCTGTATATATATTCATTAATGTATACATACAACTAAATGAATTTGTATGTCTAAATGTGTATATGAATATAACCTAAGCAATATAACAAAGCATTGAAACTAATCTAAGCTCCTTTTGAATGTAATAAAGTCACAATCATTATCTTCTTTCCATAATATTGACATTTATATTATGCTAAATGTGCATAGAGTATACTAAAGAACAGCAAATATAGCTAAAATTTTCACCATTTTCTACTGTCTGAAAATATTATCTTAAGGTATAGATGATTTAGAAGCTTGGACATCTGAATTGCTTGATTCACCCCAGAAGGAGAGCTCAAATTTAAAAGTAACGTGCCCCATGTTGGGCGCCAAAATGTAATATTCTCTCTAAAATGTAATGTTCTCTGTTGAGATTTTCTTGGGGTCACTGGAGGCAGCCTTTGTTTCAGTTCAGTAATCACCAAAAGTACAGCCAGATGTTAAAGTCCAAATTCTTTATTGTCTCCTCTCCTGGGGCCCACTTAGCTTTCTTAGAGGCCTAGCTCTCTCCTTGGTTCCAAGAGATTAAGCTCCTGACACCAGTCTTTTGCCTTCTCTCCGAATGTACCTGAATCTCCCTGGCTGAGGCTTCACTAGGAAACCATTATTTATTGTAGGATTAAATCAATGCTAAACTAGATTTAACCATTGTCTCCTCAATTCCACTTAGTACCTTGTTTCAAGTTCTGACCTATAACATCTCCTTGTTGGATTAAATCAATAATACTGAACTATGCTAAATTAGATAACTAGTGTCTCTATCAATTCCACTGACTTAGTACCTTGTAAGAATCCTTTGTTTCAAGTTCAGAGTTCTGGCCCATAACATCAAACAAAAACTAACAAAAGAAACTGACTATAGAAAATTATTATGTTGACAAGTAAAATTAAGACACAAATACAGAAGAGGAAAGCAAGGTTAAAATGCCTACATTTAAAGCTTCAAAGTAAAATGTGGATTGCTCTTAAGCCCCAAAAGAAATCCTAGAAGAGCTCATTTTTTCTCAAAAAAAAAAAATCAAATTTAAAAGATAGAAAAAAAAAGAAAAACAAACAAACAAAAAAACAAACCAATGGCAGTGATACAAGAAAATTATTAAAAAAAAAAAAAAGAAAGAAGTTGATAAAAAAAAAAAGCACAAAAAAGGTTGAGGGAGATATACAAAACTTAATCCCCCAAAATCATGCTTTAAAAAATAGAATTAACCCAATGAAAGAATTAAGAAAGCTGAAGAGGAGAATTATTGGAAGATGGAGGAGTTGGTCAGAAAATTTCAAGCTCTACTGATTTCCCCCACAAGCAAAATAAAATTGCACCTTGGGGTGACCATAGATCAGTGAAGAAGAGTTCTCCTGTGACAACCCACAACCATTTGAAGAAAGATCCCAGGATCAAGTTTTAATTGGTATGAAGTGTAAAATCTTTAGCTCCCCAGAAATAGGAATCCCTGGATCTAGTTGGGGGCAGAGTCTCAGCATGAACCACAGGAACTTTTTCTCTTGTGGGGAGTCAGGGGTCTGAGTTTGGGAAGATGGAAGAACCTTCTCTTGATAAGGAAAACCAGGCACAGCTGTGCAACAGAGATGCATCCCTGATTGAGAAGAAACCAAAATATTCAGTGAGAGCAGAAGCAGTGAGGCAGGGATGCTGCTAGTTGCAGGTACTTGTAGGAGGGTGGAGTACTTGGCTTGGGGTTCTAAGTCAGAGGGGAGAAACGAAGAGAACACAGAGGCATCATCCTCCAACCCCATGATTAGAGGTGGTTTTATTAATAAGTTCTCATAAAAAAGAAAGAAAGATCAGGCAAAGGAGAAAGAACCACACCATAGAATTTTATTATGGGTACAGGGAAAACTGGGGTTCATCTTTAGAGGAGGACAGAGAAGAAAAAAAAAAGGTTCCTACTTCAAAGAGTACTGTTAAATGGCTACCTGCTCAGAAAGAATTTAAGGAACTCAAAAAAAGACTTTAAAAATCAAATGAGAGAGATTGAGGAAAAATTAAAAAGAAAAAAAAAACTGTCCAAGAAAAACAAGACCCTTAGAAAGGGAGATCCAGAGGCTCAAAAATGAAAATTATTCTTTGAAAACTCAAAATGAGCAAGGGGAAGCCAGTGAAGCTATAAGACCAAGAAATAACAAAACAAAATATAATGAATGGAAAATGTTCCCAGAATTTGAAACATTAGAAAAACAACAGATGGAGGGGAGGTAATGGGAGGAAGAGTCAAGATGACAGAGAGTGTGGGGAACCAGCTGTAAGTCTGTTGGAAGGCTAAAGCAAAGTAAGGCTCCTTGGAGGACATCAGGAGACTTATCAAGGCTAGTTTCCCAACTGGTAATTTCAATCTCAGTTCCTTCATGTTATTTACTGACAGTTGACATGATCTAAGTGTATTCTTGAAACTGGATGTTTTTAAAAATGAAAATAAATAACAGGATTGATCTTGATTAATAAAGCAAAGAAATGTCATAGCCTTAGTTATATTTTCAATGGTTTTCTGACATTTGTGTAATGTATAAAAAAGAAAAAAAATATGCTTATGGTGGGGTATAAAAGGGAAGCTGTAAGAAATAAAGTCAGTTCAAGCTTTAAGTGTGAATTTAAAAAGTAGAATTGACCCACTCACTGCTTCATCCAGTACTTATACCAGTTGCTGGTAGAATAGACAAGAATTTGCCTGAGCTTTTCCTGGTTTCCCTCAGAATTAACACTAAATCCAATCTCTAAATGGGTTTTGGAGTGACAGAACCCACAAATATTTGGAGTATAACACATTACTAGTAGAAGATATCTTGGAAGGACTTTAAAAAATGAGCAGGAGGGGATGCAGCCCAGCACAGATGCAGTACAGGAAGGACTAGGATGGAAGCTCTTAAGCACAATACAACAATGTTGGCTACTCTATCTTGGTTTAGAACCCAGTGGATCAGCAGAGTAGCTGTGAGACCTCCAATGCAACCATAGAAGACAAATAGTGAGCCTCTGAACTCTAGCAAAACAGGTAAGGCTTGGTCATGCTTACCCAACATGTGGGGAAACTTTCTGCATAAGTCTCAGCACAGCATAAAACCCTAGCCACCATGTAGAAGAGATTTGGGAATATGTAACGAGCTGTCGTCTCTAGAAGCTGCCGGATCGCTCTCTGGGAAGAGATCTGCTGTGTCTACTCAAATCTCTCAGACAGATTCTTCTTCCTGTAATGAACCATTGTCTCCAGGCAGTTGCTGTTAACTCTTGTCCAAAGAAGTGACTTCCCTTCCTGCAGAGAGCCCCGTCAAGCCTGATGCAATTCAGAGTCTCCTCCTCTTCCTGGAGTGCTGTCCTCTTTATCCTCCCAGAGAATGGGCGTGGGATAATGCAAGGGCTTCTGGGAAGAACCACTTCAGCCAATGGGCTTGCTCCTTCTATCAAGTCAACCTGAGTTCTCACCTTGTAATTGTCCAGAAAACCTGAATTCTCACCTTGTCACTGTCCAGACAACCTCAGTTCTCACTTAGTAATCCTAACATCTCCCCCTTTCTTTTGATTTAGAACATAGGACAGTCATGACCTTGAAACATAAATCCATCAATATGGGAAGTATTACAGATAATTACATAAATTACATAAGCATATAGTAACATAGTAACATAACGCATGCTAGAAGTATATAACATAATCAAATAATCATAAATTGAAAATTTATAAATGTCCATAAGTCCATTGTCCATTATTCTCATCTTGTGTGAGGAAGTCCAATGATTCCTGCTGGTTTTTAAAGTTCTTTAACAGTCTTCTTATTATCCATGCTCTTTCAGTGTCAGATGTGTCTTAGATCTTCTCCTTTATTTTGAGGCCTTTCTCTTTTTCTGTCTTTCTCTGATGGACAAGGCGAATATGACTCGTTGGCACCCATCTGATTCCTTCTCCTGCTGAAGAAATACAAGCAAACCCTCTCTACCAGGCAGTTAACCTATCTAATTACCTTCTATTTACCACTTTCTAAATCTCTTCTCATCATCTGGCAATTACATTGGAATTGTTTGCACTGGATACAGCCATGTTGGTTTAAAAGGCCTGTATTCTCCCCAAGTGTAATCCATTTTTGCAATCTGATTGCCTTTTGACTCACTTATCAGGTAATCCCTTTCTGCCATGTGATTGCTTTTCTGCTGGTTGATTAAATCAGAGTCCTGGCCTTCTAAAGGTTCTTTGGGTGTAACATCAGCTGCCATCATGCCCCAAGTCTTTTTTGCCTGGGGCCCAGGTCCAGGGCCCCTCATCCCATTTCCCTGAATTAATCTACACTCTGATGCCCAATGGAGTCCTCTGTTGCATTTTGGACATGGGGTTTTAGGTCTTCTCTCACTCTGTCTTCTCACTGTATCTCCATATCTACACTGAGCTCTTAGATGCCCAATTTTTCCACATTGAAAACATCGCTGAGTTTCTCTAGAAGTCCCTTGCCAGGAGGGACCCTGTCTTTCCACGTTCATCATTGTCCGGGTGTAAAAAGCATTTGTTCCCACTGTAGCACAGCGTCTTATGATCTCCTCTAAAGGAGCATCTTTGTCTAATCCCCATATAATTCTTTTGCAAATCTCATTGGCATTTTCCTTAGCCAGATGTCTGGTCATTATTTCTGTAGCTGAATTTTCTCCAATAGTTCTTTTGACAGCAGTTTGCAAACGTCCCACAAAATCTGCAAAAGGTTCATTGGGACCTTGCTGTATTTTAGTGAAAGCCTCTCCACGATCTTTCTGTCCAGGAAGGACACCCCAAGCTTTTATTGCAGCCTTAGCAATTTGTTCATATATTGTCATGGTATAATTAATCTGTTCCGAATTCTCTCCATATTGACCTTCACCAGCTAAGTGCTCAAAAGTGAATTGTGTGTTAACTCCTATTTCCAAATTGCATCTGACTTGAATTTTACATAATTCATGAAATTCCGCAAGCCATAATAAATTTTCTCCAGGTTCCAGACATGTCCTTGCTATGGATTTCCAATCATTCGGGGTTAGGACTTCATAAGACAAACCATCTAGTAACATTTTGACATAAGCTGATGTAGCCCCATAAAGGGTACAACCTTTTTTCAAATCCTTAATTTTATTCAAATCTAAAGGTGCATATCTTCTCCTTTTTTTACCTACAGAGTCAGTATTTTCAATCACAGGATATACATGTATAAAATCACTTATATCCTGTCCTTCTCTCTTAGCTTTAACCAATGCTTTTTCTAATCTTGTCATAGGCTTAGGCTTCTTCACAAGCAATTCTGTTTGTGTTTCTGCCTCTTCCCCTCTTTCTTCCTCCATCTCTGAATGTGGGGTTGATGTGGGCCTGTCAATAATCTGTTCTCTAGGCAGGGTTGAAGCTTCTTCAAGAGAATCATACCATAATTCCTCATTTAAATCCTCTTGCTCTAGGGAAAGATCTTGATCTTTCCTTTTTTCCTCACACTTCCTCCTCTGTTCATTGTTAGAACTTTTCCTTTTCCTACAACTTGCTTGATAGTTTAAGGCTAATTGAACTATGTTGTAGATATAAAATACTTCTGCAGAAATTGAACGAGGCCCATTTTTTGCTTGAAATTCTTTCATTTCATATCCCACTAGCTTCCATTTATCTACATCTATCTTTTCTTCCTCTAAGAACCAAGGGGATGTACGTCTTAATGCAGCCAAGAGTTTAGCAATCTGTACCCAGGTTACAAGTAAACTCTGCTCCTCAATTATCTTGATTATACTCTCTATAGTACCACTCCTGAATGGAGCTGAGGTTGCTTCTGGGGCTGGGGTTGAGTCGGCTGAGGTCCAGGGATTGAATATAGCTAACATCTGCCCCATTTCAGCTATAAGAGATTCCTGGTTTAGCCCTTAACAAGTTAAGTTCCTTATTTATCTATTAGCACGCTCACTTAATCTTTAACAAAGTTTCCTCGTTACTCACGGTTCTGGGTCAGAGAGACTGAGATCTAGATCGGAAGCTTTTCCACTGGAATCAGGACCGTGTCTGTCCCTGTTCGGGCGCCAAATTGCGAAGGTCTGGTCTAGCTCTTCTTGTCAGGATAAGCAAATGTCCTTGCCCCACGTTGGGCGCCAATTGTAACGAGCTGTCGTCTCTAGAAGCTGCCGGATCGCTCTCTGGGAAGAGATCTGCTGTGTCTACTCAAATCTCTCAGACAGATTCTTCTTCCTGTAATGAACCGTTGTCTCCAGGCAGTTGCTGTTAACTCTTGTCCAAAGAAGTGACTTCCCTTCCTGCAGAGAGCCCCGTCAAGCCTGATGCAATTCAGAGTCTCCTCCTCTTCCTGGAGTGCTGTCCTCTTTATCCTCCCAGAGAATGGGCGTGGGATAATGCAAGGGCTTCTGGGAAGAACCACTTCAGCCAATGGGCTTGCTCCTTCTATCAAGTCAACCTGAGTTCTCACCTTGTAATTGTCCAGAAAACCTGAATTCTCACCTTGTCACTGTCCAGACAACCTCAGTTCTCACTTAGTAATCCTAACAGGAATATCTCCCCAGTACCCTAGGATCAGATTTTCAACCTTTAAAAATGAACAAAAAAATCAGTGGAATAGGTTAGGTTCACAGGGTAAGATAGTGAATAAAAATAACAATCTAGTGTTTGACAAACCCAAAGATCCCAACTTTTGGGATAAGAATTCATTATTTGACAAAAACTGTTGGGAAAACTGGAAATTAGTATGGCAGAAACTAAGCATGGACCCACATTTAACACCACATACTAAGATAAAATCAAAATGGGTCCAAGATTTAGGCATAAAGAACAAGATCATAAATAAATTAGAGGAACATAGGATAGTTTAACTCTCAAACTTGTGGAGGAGGAAGGAATTTGTCTCCAAGGGAGAACTAGAGACCATTATTGATCACAAAATAGAAAATTTTGATTATGCCAAATTAAAAAGTTTCTGCACAAACAAAACTAATGCAAACAAGATTAGAAGGGAAGTAACAATTGGGAAAACATTTTTACAGTTAAAGGTTCTGATAAAGGCCTCATCTCCAAAATATACAGAGAATTGACTTTAATTTATAAGAAATCAAGCCATTCTCCAATTGGAAAAATGGTCAAAGAATATGAATAGACAATTTTCAGATGACGAAATTAAATTGATAACTTTGATTTTATTAAATTAAAAAAGTTTTGTACAAACAAAAACAATGCAGACAAGATTAGAAGGGAAACAAAAAACTGGGAAAAATATTTTACATGTAAGGGTTCTGATAAAGGTCTCATTTCTAAAATATATAGAGAACCGACTCAAATTTATAAGAATACAAGCTATTCTCCAACTGATAAATGTTTAAAGGATACAAACAAACAATTTTCAAGATGAGAAATTAAAGCCATTTCTAGTCATATGAAAAAGTGATCTAAATCACTATCGATAAGAGAAATGAAAATTAAGACAACTCTAAGATACCATTTCATACGTCTCAGATTGGGTAATAAGATAGAAAAAAATAATGATGAATATTGGAGGGGATAGGGGAAAAATGAGACACCAATACGTTGTTGATGGAGGTATGAACTGATCCAACCATTCTGAAAACCAATTTGGAAATGCTCCCAAAGGACTAGTAAACTGTGCATACTTTTTAATCTAGTAATATCACTACTGGACTTGCATCCCAAAGAGATCATAAAAAATGGAAAAGGATCCACAAGTACAAAAATGTTTGTAGTGGCCCTTTTTGTAGTGACAAGGAACTGAAACTGAGTGGATACTCATCAGTGGGGAATGATTGGATAAATTATGCTATATGAATGTAATTATCATGAGAGATTTACATGAATTGATGCTAAGTGAATTGAATAGACCCAAAAGAACATTGTACACAGTAATAACAATGAGGTGATTCAGGCCAATTCCAATAGACTTATAATGGAGAGCCCTCTGTGTCCAGAGAGAGTGTTGTGGAGACTTAATATGAATTTTTATCTTTTTTGATGTAAATTGCTTTTTGCTTACTTGTTTTTTCTCTCACTTTTTGATCTGATTTTTCTTGTGCAACATAATAAATGTGAAAATATATTTAGAAGAATTTTCCACATGTAACCTATATATTCCCCAGATTTGTTGTCTGGGGAAGGGAGGTAGAGAGAAGGGGAGAAAAATTTGGAACACAAGATTTTGCATGGGTCAATCTTGAAAACTATCTTTGAATGCATTTTGAAAAATAAAAAGTTATTATTTTAAAAAGAGAAATAAATAATAAGGAGGTAGATTTCAGTAAAACCTGGAAAGAATTACGTGAACTAATGTTGAGTGAAGTGAGTAGAATGAGAAAATGTACACCACAATAGCAATATGGTACTATGATTGAATAGGATAGACTTAGCCCTTCTCAGCAATGCAATGTTCCAAGATAATTACAAAGCATTCATGATAGCAAAGGCAGAATATTTTCAGAAATGACCTATAGAGTCTGAATGCAGGTCAAAACATACTTACTTTACTTTTTGTTGTTGAGTTTGGTTTTGTTGAAGTTGTTTCTTGTATTTTTTTCTTTTGTTCTGACTCTTGTTTCAGAAATTGACTGATGTGAAAATATATTGAACATAATTCTACATGTATAACCTAAAGAAGATCATTTGCTTTCTTGGGGAGAGGGAGCAAAAGGGAGGAAAGGAGGAAAATATTGAAGTCAAAATCTGATAATAATGAAGAGTAAAAATGATCTTTCCATGAAATTGAGAAAATAAAATACTATTAAATGAAAAAAAAAACAAAAAGAACGTTTAAAAAACATCTAGGAGACACCCTGTTTCCCAAAGCTAAGGGCTGGCAAGCTAGCTGTGTCATATATTTAGTATAATAACAATCCTTTCACTCACTTCCTGGATAAACTGTGTTGTAGGGAATTTATAGAATTGTTTCCACAGATGGTCCCTGAGCTTGGAATGCACAGTCCCACTGTGAATCAAACTTGCCTCATTCTTACTCTTTTTGTTATATCTATAAATTATTTCATCATCTGGCTACTACTATATGTATCAAGGCTTAGTCCTATAGTTTTGAATCTGTTCAGTCCTAGAGCAGACCCCAGCATTTGTGTACAGTTTCCCTTCTTCAAGCAATAAAGAAGACTTTTTTTTTTTTTTGCCTGGAACTTCTGCTGCCTCTTAGAATTTATTTCATTTTATTTTTCAGAGTTAAGAGTTGATGCATAATATTCATGAGCTCTTTGAAGATTTGGGTTGGTATAATTTCTTCTGGCTCTTTGGTTATTTATTTTCAGATTCTGACATTATATACTTTCTATAATCATACTATTTCTTTTTTTTTTCAACTGAGAAATGATCTTTTCTTCTCTTATCCATTAAAAAAAACAAACAAAAACATGTAAATATATTGGATTGCTTGCTGTCTAGGAAAGATGGTGCAGAGGAGAAAAAATTGGAACAGAAGGTTTTGCAAGGCTAAATGTTGAAAACTATCATCCATGTATTTTGAAAATCAAAAGCTATTATTTAAAAATAAAAAATGCAAAAATTAAGCATATTAATTAATACAAAATACTATGCAATGTCCTATATGTGTGTGTGTGCATGCAGTGACAAAGACAAAGACAAAGAGAGAGAAAGAGAGACAAAGAATGGTAAGTAAATACAATAAAAGTAGAATGAGATACAATCTGAGCAATCAGTATATTAACACTGATATGTATATATATAAAACTGTTTAAAAAAATGTGCGTACCTCTAGCAACCTCAGCAAAGCCAGTGACACCAGAGAGAATGGAATATCACAAACAAAAAAGAAGAGTTTTGGGTAGGCTTGGAAAAAAGATGGTAGGTTGTAGAGTTTGGGCAGGAACATTATGATTGGTTAAACTGAGAAAGGTGATTGACATTCAGGTGAAATCTAACCACATCCCTCTCTAACAGTTAAGGAATGTTAATTGCTTTATGGGGCCCATCTGTATTTTGTAGTTTTGCTAGGGGATCATAACTAATAGATTTGCTGTCTCGTTGGAAGAGATAAAAATTCCTAACTATACACAAACAGGAAAGAAAATATATTTTGGGCATGGGAATTTTGTGAGGCTAAACAAGTAGATACCCATTAGGAATCCTAGAATAGTGAAATGAGAGATAACAAGGTTTCTTTTAAACTAAATTATCTTTGAGTTAACTGAACTGGATTCTTGAGTTCAGACCTATCTAGATTCCTGAGGTTAACCCAAGTCATGTGGATATAGAACCAATCATAAAATTAATGTGCCATAAAATCAGTTATATTGTAAAATCAATATAGTAGAAATCAACAGAGAAGAAATTTTAAATTTTGATTTTTCATAATAGGTATAGATAAATACTTAGATTTTGATATAAATACATATTTATAATGTACATATATATTATTAATATGTGTTACATGGATAAACATATCAGCATATATTTTAGAATTTTGCATTTGAAGTCTACTACTGTCAGTCAAAAACTGGATAACATGATTCTTGATATGCTGCAACATGAAGCTGAAAGGGTAACTGGCTAAACGCAGTGGTCTTCAAACTTTTAAAATAGGGGGCCAGTTCACTGTCCCTCAGACTGTTGGAGGACCGGACTAACGCTCACATTCTGTCTCCGCCCCTCAGCCCATTTGCCATAACTGGGGAGGGCCCATAAATGTCCTCAGCTGGCACATCTGGCCCGCTGGCCATAGTTTGAGAACCCCTGGACTAAAGTGCGAATTTAAGGAAAATTGAAGATGTAAGAGTAAAACCAAATTATTTTATTTTTAATAAGAAGCCTTTTTTGACTTCAAAAATAACTTTGCAAGATATTACAACAAATATTATTATTATTACAATTATACAGATGAGAATATTGAGACTCAGGTGTAATATGCTGTTGTCTCCAGAAGCTGCCGATCACTCTCTGGGAGGAGATCTGCTGTGTCAACTCAAGTCTCAGACAGATTCTTCTTCCTGTGCAGAACCGTTGTCTCCAGACAGTTGCCATTAACTCTTGTCCAGAGAAGTGATTTCCCTTCCTGCAGAGAGCTGCCTCAAGTCTGGTCTAGAGCAGAGACTCACTTTTCCTCCAGAGCTGCCCTCTTTTATCCTCCCAGAGAATGGGTGTGGGATAATGCAAGGGCTTCTGGGAAGAATTACTTCAACCAATGAACTTGCTCCTCCTAAGCATGCAAGCTCTTCCCCAGAAATTCACAAGTAAAACTCCCAGTCATGGCCAGAACTAGAGAATTGTCAAGTACCGACTTAGCACTTAGTAAGAACCTAATATCTCATTATCTCATTAGCACTTAGTAAGAACCTAACACTCAGGGAATTTCAACCCTAAAAGAAACATTATGGTACTCTTAAATAAGAGAGAGAATAAACTTCAAGCCTTTCTAATTCAAAAAACAGTACCTTACCTTCTCTGTCACATTGCCTCACAAAATATTTGGGAAACTTTTCAACCTAGAGAGCTCAAGATGGGGAGGAAATGAGAAATGTAGTTCATATAACATGAGTATAGTTATAGTCTAATACAGAGGTGTCACACAGCCAGGGGCCACATTGTCATACATGAAATGTATTAGTTTGACTTATACTAGACTAAATTTAATTGGTAAATATTTAACAAATTTAGTAAAAATACAATTAAATTCATATGATATTTACATTTTAAAACAAAGACATATGTGACTCATAGGAACTTAGATGTATGGATAGTCTTCTATTTGAATCTAATGTCCTTGTCTAATAGAATAAAAGTGGATTTATAATCAGGAGACAGGTGTTCAAGAACTGATTAATACACTTGTAATTTGTGTTATAAAGATCAGGACATACAAGCTGTAATAGAACAATATGTTCTAAAAAAGGAAAGTGTTTGAATGCATGATCAAAAAGGGTTTTTTTTCCCCCCCTGGTATTAGGTTCCACAGTTCTTAGAATCCAGTGTTCTTGTTCCTTTCTCACCAGCTTCTGAAATTAATTACTTGCTATTTGGTTAGGGTATTATGCTGGGAGGGGTATAAGTGGATTTAATGTGGCAAAGGAGACCAAAAGATATTCTATGCCACAAAGCATCCCAATGTTTCAGGGTTTGGGAGTCACAGAAGATCAGCACAAAAGGACTAATGGCTGAGAACCATGCTGCCATGAGGTCTGAGATGGCCAGGATCCATTGATTAGATTGGTCACTTTTAAAGAGATAAAATGACAAACCAGAATTAATAGAATAAAAGGAGGCATATATGCTCACTAGTAGGAGTATACCACTAGTGGCTCTTTTCTCAGGGAAAGTTCTGGGAGAGACGTGTGAGCTATGAATATGTTGTACTCGCTGATGGTGTCTGTGTAGAAGAAGCACTAAGTAGGCATTGGACCAGATCATGAATGCTACACATAATATCAGGAATAGAAAAGACAATTACAAAAAGTGAGACATTAAAAGAGATAGGAGAGAACATTGAACAGTATCCCAGATACCACATCCTTGTATCATTAGTCATATATCTTGCTTTGTACATAGTTCCAAGCAAAGTAAAAATTACCAGCAGGGAGAAGCACCAGCAGAAGAAGCAAGAAGGAATAATATACTTTGGAGCTTGGGTTTTGAGTTCTGCCCACCTGGAGTTACTGGGACTGATAGTGATCACCTGAAAACCACTCAAAAGGCAGGTGATATTGAGGGAAACGCTCCGAGCTATATTATAAAGATAAAAAATTAGTTTACATCCAAAAGGACCCAAGAAATTTTTGATACTTAAACAGACAATCATTAGAGGGATGCCCTTGGAGAGAAGCACTTTTGAGTTGGCCAAGGCTAAATGGGCAAAAAGGCACTCTATGGTCCTCAGCTTGTGAACAATAAGGAAATTGAAGGTGAAAAGACTCAGGAGGAAAAAATTGCCAAGAATCCCAACTAACATCTGAATAAGGAAGACACTGCCCAGTACCAAATCTCTATGCATTCTTTTCTTCAAATCTTGGGAAGAACCAGTCGGTGTTGGGAAATCCTACAGGAAAATGAAGAGATTTATTTAATTTTTAAAGGGTATTACTGAAGAGACTGTGGATTCTTTTAGGGAAGCAAAGAATAACTTGTGAGTTTGGTTGAATTTTGATATAATTGTATTGAAACCACTGAGTTTAAACAAGTGGTTGTATTTTCTGTGTTTTACCTTGGTTTCAAGGATGTGGAAGTTAGCAAATTATTTTGAAATAGCAAAGATATGACACCAAGAGTCCACCTTCCATTCCAAACCCTTTTTTATCCTTTGGT
Organism: Sminthopsis crassicaudata; assembly: GCF_048593235.1. Classification (NCBI taxonomy): domain Eukaryota; kingdom Metazoa; phylum Chordata; class Mammalia; order Dasyuromorphia; family Dasyuridae; genus Sminthopsis; species Sminthopsis crassicaudata. Next base: position 641,724,097 of record NC_133619.1, on the reverse strand, counting down.
GCTTTTGACCCTAATGCTAGAAGAAGGAATTCACAATTTCAATTCCAAAATGCAATATTGTAGAAATGTTTTCACAATGTATTATTAAAATGTGAAAAATTTGAATAAAATAGTTAATTACAGCTTAAATGAGAAATTACCACACAAAGTCAAAACAATGCACTTTTCTCAATGTCAGATGCATCTTGCATTAAATCACATGACAATAGTAGCTATTTTACAATATTTTGATGGTGATCAAATGAAAAAACATGACAATTGGTTGGCAAGCTTTAAAATGCTATAAATTATATTATTAATAAGAATCTATAAATTTAATCTTTAAAATGATGTTAAAATTTATCACCCAGCATGTGTGTGTAAATATTTTATTACATTTTAAAAATTTCAATAAAAACATGAAAAATGTTTTTAATTTTAAGTTGAAAATATTTTTGAAATTATATAATTTATCCAACCAAATAAAATAACTTTAAACAGAGGAAAAGATTTTGTCTGTCCCCAGAATATTAATATCTGATTAATTTTAATTAAATCCCAAAGCAACCAAAAATACCTCAATTTTATAATCTTCTATAAATTTTGGTATATTAGTATAAAAGAATATCACAGTTCTATTAAAAAAATACAAACATGAATAACAGATTAGTTAATAGACAACCATTTGTTAAATGCAAATTATATGCAAAGTGCTAGGGATGCAAATTAAAAAAAAAAAAGATAATTCCTATCCTCAATTAGGTTAAGATCTATTAAGAATAGAAGAATATTGCAAAAGCAATGTACAAGGGGCAGCCAGGTGGCGCAGTGGATAGAGCAGCTTTGAATTCAGGAGGACCCGAGTTCAAATCTGGATTAACACTTCCTAGCTGTGTGACCCTGGGCAAGTCACTTAACCCCAGCCTAAAATTTAAAAAATAAATAAAACAAAGCAATGTACAGAGAAATAGTGATAATATGCATATTTTCTACATTTTAAAAAGACAGAAATAGAATGACAAGATATGGAAAAGCAATAATGGAAATAATAATGCATTGACAAGAACAACAATAATAATTAATAACAATAATAGGAGCTAGCATTCACATAGTCCCTGCCATTTTCCAGTCACTGTGCTAAGTGCTTCACAAAAAGAATCTCTCATCAAATAGTAACATGAAGGAAATGCAAAACTTATACATACATAACATTCTATTATTTTTTTTTTCTATATGATTACTCATTTTTATTGAGGTGAAGAAGTAATTCTGGATTCCCTTCATCTTTGGGAGCTGAACACATCTAGTTGATTGCACTGCTCTGAGCCATCTTCAGATAAAGTCCTTTCTTTGGTCATGGCAAGCCATAGAATAAAGAAAATACAAAATGTCTCTCATCATTGTCCAAAAACTTCTGATTCTATGACGAGAACAAGAAAATGATGAACAATGGAGCCAAATATGCTACAACCTGGAAAGGTTTTAGAAAACCAGGAAGTATAAATGTATGACTTATTACTCTAAATGTGGAACTCTTATGAAATAATGAGTAGAGGGGTCAATACTGATAGAAATGAATTGTATCAATCTTGACTTTCTTGTTACAAATTAAATCAGATTACAAAAAACAAAAAACAAAAAAAAAAAAAAAAAAAAAAAAAGGGGAAATTGGAGCTAGATGAAAGCCAGAACCAAAGTTTTTCTATGAAGATATAAATTAAGTAGGTAACAAAATGTCTCCTGGGACAATATATCATCACATGTGTTATAATCTTGCATTATGGTACTCATAATATGTATTAGCAACAAGACCACCATGATAAATAATAGAAACTTGTATCCCAATTATGAGGATAATCTTATAGATTTAGAAGTAGAATGTATCTTAGAAAAAATTTTATCAGTGAGTCATTCAATTAATACTTTTCTCAGCACTTACTGTGTACCAGCACTTTGCTAAGAGTTGGGAATGTGAAGAAAAGTAAAAAGCAATTCTTGCTCTCAAAGAGCTAAAAGTCTAATAAGGGAGATGCAAACAACTATATGCTAAAAACAAAAAATGAAACAAAATAAAACAAACAAACAAAAAAAACTTCATATAGGATGAATGGGAGACCAAAGGGAAGAGACCAAAATTAAGGGAGCTCAGGAAAGACATCAGATAATTCTGGTACATTTCTGGAATTTTATTGGGAATTTGAAGGAATTGAGTGAAGGAATAAGCCACAGATGAGAAAAAAAAAATAACTCCAGGAATGGGGATCATATGGTAAAAATACCCAGAGTCAGGAAATTGAATGTCTGTCTTGTTTGAGAAAGTGTCAGGTGGCCAATATGACAGAATCATAGAATACCCATAAAAGGATGAACCATAGGTGCAAGAAAACTGGAATAGCAAAAAAGGGAAACTAAAATGGACTTGGAATGACAAAGAGGAGATTTCATATTTGATCCAGAAGGTGATAGGAAATATCTGGATTCTATTGAGTAGGAGAGATACATGGTAAGACTTGTGCTTTGGGAAGAAAACATTCACTAACTGATTGGAAGATGAACTAGACTGGAGAAAGACCAAGTAGCCACATTATTATATTGATCCAAGTGTAAGTTGATTAGAGTATTGATAGTATTAGAAGGAAAGGGGATTGTAGAGAACATATGTTATAAAAGCAAAGCCTGTAGATACCCATCTGGACCACAACTTAGATAGGGGGCTGAGAGACTATTGCTACTAAGAGAAAAGATTATTTTTCTATTATATTAATAAGCCATTATTAAATTAGAATGGAAGTTTTTCCTTTATATTTCATCATTTAGGGACCAGTCCTTATAGATCTTTCAGTCAATCTCTGAGGGATATTGCTGACAGATGAGATTACCTAAATCCTCAGGATACATGCGCCTCAATTTTGTGCATGATCCCACCTAATTAAAAGACCTTACTTTTATTTAAAGTATAGACACTTTTTTGCAGCAGAGAATGATCTTCTATCCTTGAAATTGTCCATTACAATTTAGGGTGACCTATTTATGAAGGGGAAACAAAAGTTTTCTGGATGGAGATGGATTTCTTTTTTCCAGATTTTTGGAGACAGTTGAGTCTCATGGATAAATACAAGGAGGAGAATGAAGACTTTTAGCCCACTTCATTAATATGACTACACCCTTATTAACTGTTAACTAATCTGGATTGATATTTACCCAAAGTCACTGAAATATCTCCTTTTTCAAACTTTTTTAGCCATTCTGGGGTCTCCATAGGGCATAAGAGAAATCACTGACCATCAATCTATTGGATTTTTGTCAGTATAATTAATAAATTAATTATTAATTACTCAGAAACTCTGTCTTCTGAGTTTTTAGTTAACAGTACAGAGCACGCAACCTAAATTTTGAACTTGAGTAACTAGAAAAATGCTGATATTCTCAAAAATAATATGGAAGTTTAGAAGAAGGAGAGGTTTTGAGGGAAAAACGTTAAGTCCAGTTTGGAACATGTTAAATTTAAGATGTCAACTGGGCATTCTTTCCAACAGGCAAGTAGAGATATGAGACTAGCAGTAAATAGAGAAGTTAGGCTTAGATAAGTATCTTTAAAAATCATCAGCATACAAATGATAAGAACTATAGTAGCTGATGACATTACCAAGTGAAAGGGAGACATTACAAAGGGAGAAAAGAAGAGGGGTTTTGAGAGATACATATAGAATAGCAAGGTTTAGTAGGCATGGTCTGAGTAAAGTTTCATCAAAGGACACTGAGAACTAACTAGTCTGGTAGGTAGGAGGAATACCAGAAAGCTATTAGTCATAAAAACATAAATATTATCAAGAAGAAGTTCACAGACAATGTCAAAAGTTTACAGATATCAATAAGGATTGAGAAAAGTTCATCCAATATGCTAAAGAGGAGATTGTTAGCATTCCTTTTGCCCAAAGGCACAAAGAAACTCATTTTTGTATTATAGACTCTTTCTCAAACCATTCTACAAAGAGCTCCTAGACAAGGACCCCAGATTAATGAAAAGGAAGTCAATTAGGAAAGAGAACCCTTGTTAATGCAAAAGAACTCAATCCTAACCTAATATTCCAGACTCTCAATTTCATCTACAACCTGAATTTTGTTTTGCACTCTGAGTTTTTCTCTGTACAAGCAGGAGCAATGCCCTTACTTAGTAAAAAAGAAAAGCCTGGGAAAGAACTAAAGAATTCCTGTTCCCTGAGTGTAGCTCAAGTTTTTGAGGCTTATGACAGAGAATATAATAAATACTTACAGGAAGTCTAACATTGAGACAGAAGAACAGTAAACCAGTCCTTTCTGTCTCCCTTTGTATTGTATTCCTTGGGCCAATCCAGCTTCAAGAACACTTAGAAAAGGATGAGGAGAAAGGAAACCTTAAGAGCAAGCAAGGAAGTAAGAGGTAAGAAAGAGAAACTCAGAAAATGTCACAGAATGAAAACAGGGATCTCATAAAAAGGAAAAGAATAATTAGAAAAAAATAATCTCATGTATACATATATATGCATATAAATATATGCCACATCAACATATATACATATTATTATATAACATACTTATAATTATATAATATAATTAATACATAATAATAATAAAGGCGAAGAAAAAAAAGCAAACAAACAAAAAAAAAAACCACATTTGCATGGATAGAATATAATTTCCTGTCTTCTTTTCTGCCTTTCATGTTTTTAATGTCTCAGTTCTCCATATATGTAGACATATACATACTCTGACCCAGAGTAATCAATGAACAATATATCTGGTAAATAAAAACAGAACAATTATAAACTGAGGCAAAACAATTAGGGAAACCGAGGCAGGACTGAGTCAGGATGATAAAGGAAACTGAGTCAGGACAATAAAAGAGAACTGTGGCATACACTAAAAAGAGATTTGGATCCCATCCACTACAAGGATGGGGAGTTTATTGTGGGGGAATTTTTCTCTTAAGTTGTATATAAAATAACCACACTACAGAATTGGGAATATTTTTGAGATTCATCCTAAGAAAATTTTGTCAGTTTCTGTTTTTATTCTCATTTTATGAATTATTTTTGCTTGTATGGTAGTTGATAATTAAAAAGATGCTTTAAAAACATTTGCATGGCAATGTTGGAGGGGATGTGGGAAAACAGGGACACTGATACATTGTTGGTGGAATTGTGAATACATCCTAGCCATTCTGGAGAGCAATTTGGAACTGTGCTCAAAAAGTTATCAAACTGTGCATACCCTTTGAACTAGCAGTGTTACTACTGGGCTTATATCTTTCTTATTTTTGTTCTGTTTCTGGAAAGTTTCCAACAGAAGGGAAATTTAGGAACTCTCTCCCTTACAAAGTCCAAGATCCATCTTTCTTCCCTCTTCTTATATTACTAACTGTTGACATTCTTGCAGAAGTTGAAAACCAGATAAATGCTCTGAGTATATCATTTATTTTCATTTCAGCACCATATGGAACCTGTCTGAAATGCATTACAAATGTCTCTCACTATAACCACTTTATTATGCAATAGGGTCTATAATATACACAGAGAGTCACATAGAAATTAGTTTATACATCCATGATCTTATGTGTGTGTGATTGTGACATTTCCTATATATGAAATATATGATAGCTATGATACATATATTTATATATAATATGATATGAATTACAATTATGTGAAATAGGAAGTTCCACATTCTCTTCCTTTTCTACTAATTTATATCTTCCTTTATTTTGTAATGCTGGAGGAACTGACAGAGATTAGAGAGTATTCAATACAGAACTTATTAAATGGAGAGATTTACTGGGACCAATGGATCCATGGTTGGTCCCAAGGCTGAATGAGACTATCATCTCAAAGAATCCAGTGCTGAATATAGGATACAGGATTTTTTTGTAGGTTAACAAGAACAATAATATAATGGGGGAAGTACCTGGATGGGGATGACCTAATGGGGGGAGGCACCTAGGATGAGGATGACATAATGGAGGTAGCCTTAATCGAGGGAGGTACTGGAGAGGCTCCTGATACTCAAATGATGTCTAAAATGGATAAAGACCTTTATCCCATCAAGAAGGAATAAGTATAGCCTAAAGTTTAAGATATAAAACCTTTATTCTAACATTAAAAGGGAATGGTTATAACTTGAAGCAGAGTAACTGAATAGGACAATTAGGAAAATTAAAAGAGAACTGTGGCATAACAATTTGTCCTTTCCTTTCTTTGTTAGGTATTTCTCTACTCTTCAATACTTTTTTATAGATATTGAGGTGCTGAGAATTGGCTTTTTTCACTCTGTTTATTAGAATTATATAATTCAGATCTTTTTAATGGCAAAAATGAATTTATATTCATAGCTTTCAAACCAGTTTTTTTTTCAAAAATTTCTACAAAGGTATGGTCTTTTCATCAGAAATGTTCAAAAGTTCTCCATTCCATTAAGTTGGCATTCTATATAATTTATCCTATCCTCAAGATTTTTCAAATCTCTATGAAACAGAAATTATTCTCCAAAGATAAATAATTTCATTTTTTCCATGATCAAAACCACAAAGAATCCAATAAAAAATTAAAAAACAAAACAAACAAACAAACAAAAGAACCCTCCAGGAACTGATGCTTTGGTGAACCTGAAATCACTTAGCATTTCTTCTCCACTTCCAATGCCACTGGAAGCAAGGTTTTGCTTTAATGGCAGCTACATGAGACAGGCTTTCATTTCTGCATCGTTTCCCCCCCTCCTCTTTCCAGTGGTATGAAGACCATGGTTCTAGGATGCAGAAATTTGCTTGGACCCAATAGCCAGTTTCACAATAGCCCATCAAGAGTAAAAACCTGTTGAATCTGAATCCTGACCAGCTCTACGCCTTGACCAAATTATCCTGAGTTTGGACCAGTGTCCTCAACTCTAGAATGAGAATAATAAGAGTTTTTTTTATATAACAGTGTGATGTTTAGAATCCAAGGAGATAATATTACAATATTACCTATTAATTATAAGTTAATATTAATTGATTATCATGCTTCCTGAAACATAATTCTCTATATGAATGATAGCTATTTTATTATAGGAAATCTTATATTATTTTAGTTATTGCTGATTTTTAATTCCACAAAAAAGTATTAATTTTCCTGCTTTTCTATAACCTTTTTAATATGTGACTATATTCATAAATGTTATTTTTAAGTTTTGGTAGTTTTCTGTTTGTTCTGTCAGATCTATATGTTCATGTATAAATGCTGTTATAGTTTCTATTGTTCTTTCTCTTTTTCCCAATATTTACTTAAAAATATTAAATATAAAGATTTAGATTATTTATTTTTTTACTATTTATATTGTTGTGACATATTTATTACAAATGACCATAAATTTCCTTATTATTAAAATGTTAGTTTTTCTTTTGCCTGTGACAGTTTCTTTGACAATTACATCACTGCTCTCCTGGAGTCTAAGAAAGTTCCTCTCCTCTTATAGTTTAGCTAACGACTTGATCCTTGCCTTTATTCATTAGTAATTGAAGATGGGGAATTCTCAATCAGTGAGCATTCTTGAAGACATTTTCATCTGGGGCAAAAGTTAACTTTTTTAGACACATCCCTTTTTCCCTTGGCAGACTAATGTCACTGGTAGCACGCCCATGATATGATAATCACACCTCTGGAGACAGATGGGCTCAGATAATACAGACCTTATAAGAGGGATCTGCTTGAGCCATCACATATGCAAACACAAGTACAAATTGAGGCAATCTATTAGATTCAGCTCTTTCCTCCATCCTAGAAGGATAGAACAATCAGGTGAGTGTCTTCTTCTATCTCAGTTTTATATCTAGGGACTTAGAAGCAGAAATGTTTTTCCACAAGACAATTAGAGAGCTAAAATGTTGTTCAGGCCCTATGTGCTGGGAACAAAAAAAGACCTTGAAAAGGCTGAAACAAGCCTTGGAACTTTCCTTGGAATCTTAATGTTTCCCTGTCTTTGTTAACATTCTCTCCCCTATTCCATGACCTCCTCATCTCTCACAGGTGGTTTTTCAACAGCCCATGACTGTTGTCTCTGGCTTGAGAGCACCCTAGAGGTTTCATTCGCACCTATTGTGAGGAGCATTTTTCTAAACCTCACAATCCTGACAGTTTGGGCTTTTACAGTGGCTATTTCTATCTTCTCTAGATTCTGAGCCTTCTGTCTTTCTGGTGAGAATGATTTTTTTTTTTTACCCTCCATTCCCTGCTCTTTGTTTCCTCTTCTTTCTTCTTCCTTTCTCTTCCCTTTGTTCTTTCAGTTTGTCTCTTCTCCTGAGCTGCTCTGATTGATGTTTATTGCCTTTGCCTTTTCTGCTTTGAGCAACCTCTGAAACCTTTGTCTTTTTCCTGTTAATGCTCTCTTTTCTCATCTATTGTTTATCCTATCTTTTTAGACATTTAAAAAGGTCCAAGAGTTTCTGGGTAGTTTATTCATTTATTAATAAAGCCAGCAGGTTACTAGTAATAGGGTGGTTATTTGGTGAACAGACATGTTTATATAAGCTACAGAAGAGTACATGGACCATTAAATAGCAATCAAATCTAGTTAGTTAATGTGATTGAAGGTGGATTATATTAAAATGAAGGGTTGAGTATCTTTTGATAGGAAAAGTATCTCTGCATCATACTAACCATAGTTTTAGGCTATCAGTTCAAAAACTGTATATCTTCATCAAGCATGAGAAGAATAGTATAGGTCTCCCAAATTTAGATTAAATTCCTTATAAAATTGGGTGTAGTCTGCCTGACCTTGAGGAGAGTTACTACAATCTCATAAGTACTCTCCTTGTGAAGAAATGAACTTTTAAAGGACTTCAGAAGAAGGTGAGAAAAATAACTCCACTGGACTTGAGAAGGGTGAATTTAAGTCTTTAATTCCACAACTGCAGATGGGTGTCCTATCAAACAGGAACACTTGGAATCAATACCTGTTCTTTTTTTTTTTATACCCCAAATGCAAGTCCTTCTTTAGTTGCCTCATTAGCTGAGTACCAGAAATCACAATCTATCAGGTGTGAGTATTCCCCCTATGTGAGTGTGAATCTTTACTTAATTGCCTCATTACTCCTATCTTAGTATCCACTTTATTTGGACATATTTGAGTCCTTCCCATGATTCCCTACTGCCTGAGTATTATCTTTTCTGATGATTCTAATTTCCTCATATGAGTCTAAATCTGCTCCTTTGATCACATCAATATATCTACACTCCCATGTGAAAGTATTTTCCATCTCTGCTTACAATCATTTGTAAGTCTGAGTTCCCAGCTCTTATTACACTTGCCCTTTTTAATTTTCATTTTCCTGGTCACATCCTATCAATCTAACTTCCATTTTCATGTTTCAATTTCTCTAATTCAATTTTCATAACTCTATAGGAACTAAACACCATTCAGTTCTACAAAGGGAAGAGCTCTGAATCTCTTCTCAAATTATTGGTTATTAATACTTTTTTTTCTCATACTTTCACGTCATAGTTTTTCCAAGAAGCCTTTCCAGATTGTGTTAATATCTGTGCTTTCCTTCTATTTACTTTATTTTTTCCTATTTCTGTATAATTCTCTTTTTGTAAATTCGAGTCTCCTTGAGTTGTTCTACCTCAGTTTCCCTGCACTAGTTTCCTCTTATTGTCCTGAGTTTCCCTAAATTTTTCTATCTCAGTTTCCTTAACTGTTCTGCCTCAATCCTCTTAGTTGTAAAACCCCCTCTGGTTCATTAAGATTGAGGACCATTTGCTCTAAGGTTATAAATTGTCAATGGGAGATGAGGAACAGATCAGACATCCTGGCTCCTAGCTCCTTCTGCCTTCAAAGAATTTGTGACACTGTCCTTCTAAAATATTCCAAGAGATAAGACCATCCAGGATACTTCAATTGATATCCTTACTTCTGTTTATTCAAACATCCTGACTCTGGCTTTTTAGTCAGACTTTATTGACTCTCCCCATCCTGACAGAACCAAAATGTTCTGTAAGAACTTTTCCAGCTCTTCTTTTCTTTGTTTGAAAGATATAAAAGGGTTTGGCATTCTCCCATTCATCACTGGAAACTTTGAGATGAGAGTCCTGTCCAGTCCATTAAACTCTCCAATTAATGAAATATTAAAAACTCTCTAATCTCTATCTTGCCTCAGTTTCTCCGGCATTACTGAGTTTTTATATTTTCTTCCTCAGTAGAGTATGAGCTTCTTAAAAAACAAGGGCTAGCCTTTAGCTTTGTTATTTCCTTAGAATTTAGGATTAAGTTGGTCACATAGTAATATTACCATCTTCTGGTATTGGTAAAAATATTTTTTTAAAGCAAAATTTTAAAAATTGAATTTAGCATAAAAAATCTTCCTTTATGCTTTCTTTTGGGTTTACTTCTAGAGTTTAGAATTTTAATGAAATGAAGTTTATTTATGGATTTGAGCATGTACATGGTTCCCATTTCAAAGTAAAACTTGCTATTAATGATATATATGGATGAATTTCCTGTCCCAGGTTAAGATATCTCCATCACACTTTTCTCCATCCCTGCACTCTCCTCCACTCTCTTACCACAAAGAGAGGGACCTGAGACATTAGATATGGTCTGTTGCTGGATCCTAGTCAGTAAAAATTAATTTCTCATTTGACCACTTAGTGCCCTGCCTGTGTATTGGGAAGTTTCTGTGTATCAAGGCTGTTTTAGGAAATGAGTGAATCCCCCCCTAATAATAAACCACAAAATTAGAATCATCTATTAATCTTTTCATGAGCTTCTAGGCTCCAGGCCATGAACTTCTCTGAATTGTTCAACCTGCTACCTGATTCTGAGCCTCAGCACCCCTTGGATGTCACTGCCACCATCTTCAAGTCATGTGTTTCCTCAGTCTGGACACTGTTAGGTGGGGCCCATTCTACTCCCTTTAGAAGCACCTGATCTATCTTTTTTCTATAAATCTATTTTCTTGCTAGTGTTTTTTTGCTAAATTCTATTTTATTTTTTTTTTGGCTGAGGCAATTGGGGTTATGTGACTTGTCCAGAGTCACACAGCTAGGAAGTATTAAGTGTCTGAGACCAAATTTGAACTCAGGTGGTCCTGACTTCAGGGCTGGTGCTCTACCCACTGCACCACCTAGCTGCCCCTCTTTGCTATATTCTTTTGGAAATTATATCATTTTAATTGGCATTACAATGACATCAATCTTTGTCCCTTGACTTGGAGATGACTGAGCCTGCAAATTCTTTTAAGACAGCCAGTCTGGAACCCCAACCTTTTGGGGTTCTTCTTTGAACCCCAACACATTTAGCAAACTGTCTTTTATCAATACTTATGAGATTGGTAAATATTCATAATTGAAATTTCCATGTTATCTGTAAGTGTGGAATTGTGGTCTGCATCACCCACTGGTTGACTTCCCCCTTACTTCTCTGACACTGATCTACTATACAGATATACTATCAGATAAAAGGGCAGAGACAGAGCTCTGGTTATTTATTCTTAGCGTGCATCTCACCAGAAGTCCTCTCTACCATTTGCACTTGCCCATGAAATTTAAGGACTAAGGAGCTCCATCCTCACATGTCCACTGCTATTGTTGTTGCAACTGCTACTAGGCTGCAAAAAAGGTAGAATACCGCATATTGTATATGTAATCTTTTAAGAAAGAATTATATATTGGGGATGACTTTCTACCTAAAGAAAAAAATGCTTGAATTGGACATTCCCTTTCCACTGAGTGGCATCTAATTATATTTCAAATAAGCTTGTTCTTTCTTTTTTCAGCTAGGCTCTGAAATTATTGACTTGCAACTGACAGATCCAGCTGGTTTCTCCTGCTTTCTCCTGGAATCAAGATTAACATTTCCCCAACAACTAAGAAATGAGATGATGACTGCAATTCTACAGAGACCACATAAGGATGAAAATGTAACCAGCACATCAGAGCTAGACCACCCAAGTAAGGTTTCTTGTCCAGCCAGATTTTCTCACTTCAATTTAAGCATTTTTTGTCCTTTGGAATAGTTTTAATTTCCTTTTAAAATCTCTTGGCTCGCATGATTGTCCTTCAAAAATCTTAAGATGAATAAAGTAGGGGGCAGCTAGGTGGTGCACCTGGATAGAGCACTGAAGTCAGGAGCACCTGGGTTCAAAATCTGACCTCCGACACTTAATACTATCTAGCTGTGTGACCCTGGGCAACTCACTTAACCCCTCACCAAAAAGATAGATAGATAGATAGATAGATAGATAGAGAGAGAGAGACAGAGAGAGAGAGATAGAGAGAGAGAGAGAGAGAGAGAGAGAGAGAGAGAGAGAGAGAGAGAGAGAGAGTTAGTTTATAGGCTCATAGCTTCTGCAAATCAAAAGGAAATAATTGAATTATCATATCATTGATTGCAGTACTTAAGTTCCAATGGAGAGCTTTAGCCATTAATAAGGGAATAGACTCTGTCTCGGTTCCCTGGCAGAACTCACCATTAATAAGGAAGGAGACAAATTTTTAATTAAATCCTAATGAATTTGCTTAAGTCAGATGGTTTTTAATGAACCCTCAAATCAATAAAGTAGACTAATTTCCTAAAGAAGTTAGCAGGGGATTGGGATACAGGTAAGTTCTCTTATAGGAGGGAAATAACCTTGGGTTTGACATCATAACTTGGCCATCACATTAGGTTTCCAGGAGTTTGTCAGGGAAAAATTGAGCAAACTCCACCCAAGTGCAATAAAGGCCTATGGAGGATAACTAAAGGCCTGAACAAAATCTAAAGATAGAGATAATCAGTGCTACTTGTTGCTTGTCACTAGGCTAGGAGGAAGGACATGAGTTTTTGTTCCATTCTACATCAACTAGACAAAATCAAGGCAACCTTTTTATTTATTTATTTTTTAAAGGCAATCTTTTTATTTGAGGGAGATTTTGGCATAGTCTGAAGGAAAACTAAGTCCTGAGCAATGGAGAGTAAGACAACTGAGCATACTTTGGAATTTATGAGGAAACATTTTATGGCCAGCCTGGATGGGTCAATTAACATTACCTATAGAAAATTTAATTATTTTTTCCCCTCCTGTTATATGTAGCTTGTAGTTTGTCCTTTATTCACTAAGATCCATGACATCATGGAGGTAGTATCATGACATGCCTGTGAATTTGATTTAAGTGAGGGAAAGATGGCTTATCAATAACATGGATGATTTCATTTATCAATAAAAATACATAGGGCCATTTGAAATGAACATATTGAGAAACTCATGGGATGTTTTAAATGAAGATGGCCAGCCAAATGTTCATTTAGAGAGATCTTTTATTTGAAACAATTGCATCTCGGTTCCTTTGTTTTGTTTTTGTTAGTTTTCTGTTTATGATTTGTTTTGTTTTTGTATGAATTACAATGGGCGTCATAACTGAGGATTGCATTAAAAGTTTTTCTGCCTTTAGTTTCTAGTAAAGGCAAAAGGTATCAAGACTATTTCTTTTTACTATTTTTTTTTATTTCACCTAGATTATAAGCTATCAGCAACGTATGTTTTTATTGTGGATTGATACTTTTGATAGGTTTCCTTTATATTCTATCATCCAAATGCAAAGGATGGAAATAGTGAGAATCCTTCAGATTGAATGACTTAACCGTTTCTTATGAAACAGATTGTATCTTTCTTACTAATTCTGGTGTGTGTGTGTGTGTGTGTGTGTGTGTGTGTGTGTGTGTATGTGTGTGTGTGTGTGTGTATAGATAGAAAGACTGAGAAAGACAGTGAGAAATAAAGGGGCAGTCAAAGACATACACACAGAACACAGACACAGAGAAACAGATATAGAAAAAGGCAGAAACTGACAGAAACAGGTAGAGACAGATGGGCACTCGTTCCCCTTCTCTAGAAATTTATGATATTAAAAACTATCATGGCTCTATTTTCACTTAAGTGTTATTTATTAAATGTGAATTTTCAAGTTATGATCCTGTGTTTGGATTGTTTCATAACCTGAGATATCTTACTGTATTGTTATATATAGCAATTTTCCTTCCTTAGGCAACCATACTTCTAGATCTCTCTCTCTTTCTTTCTATCTTCTTCCTCTCTTTCCCCTATCTCTGTTTCAATTTTTTTTCCTCACTTCTTCTTTGTATGGGTGCTTTGCCTACATTAATTTTTAGGATTTAAGTATCTGCCCTTTGCTCACCACCAAAGGAAAATTCAGGAAATACAATCCAGTTAATAATGATTTGTTTTAATTTCTCAACAGAAAATTATGTCCTGGAAAAATTTTGGAAAACTTTTTTCTTCCTCTCTTTCTCTATCCTTCCTTCCTTCTTTCTTTCCTCATTCTTCCTTCCTTCCTTCCACCTATTTCTCTCTTTCTTTCTTCTCTCCTTCCTTCCTTTCTTTCCTGCATCTGACTATGAGAACCTTACTTTCTTTCTTATCTCCCTCACTCCCTGCACCCTTTACTCTCTCACTTTATCCCTTCGTCCTGAAGGCAAACTGAACAGGGGGAGGATACAGACCCTGATATAAACTATATGCCCTTTAATCTTTGGTGGAAGGGTAGTCCTGGGTTTCAAACCTTCCTGGCCTCTGGGAGGGGCTCACCCTCCTGTTCATAGGAAAAAAAATATACCCAGATAGCAATCTCCTATTTAATTGGAGATCTTGGCCAGGGGTGTGACCCCCACCCTGTATTGAAAGGTCCCAAGCTCCAGCTCCAAAAAAAACTCAATAAAGTCAAGCACTGTTTGCCTGGACCTTTGCAAAAGTCCTAACAGGAGTTTGCCCACTAAGAAAGCTCGTTTCTCTATGTAATAAACCCATTCTTGCCACCAACTTGAGCCTGTATTCATTGGAATTCTTTTGCAAAGGTTGAGACCAGTTTTCACACCCCAACACTCTCTCCCTCCCTTCATTTCTTCCCTCCATTTTTCTTCCTTTTCTTTTTATCTTTCTTGCATCTGCTTCTATCTCTGAGAACATTGGTACTTTAGTTAGTGAGAAAATTGTTTTCCTTAATTTAGTTCTAGGTATTGTCTTCTTCATCCAGACAGGAGCTGGTATGTTGGGAAACTTCTTTCTCCTTTGTCATTATGCCATCACTTTCTTTAATGGCAACAGGTTGCGGTCCATAGACTCTGTTTTCTTCTACTTGGGTTTGGCCAACTCCATCGTGCTTATTTCCAAGGGAGTCCCTCAGACAATGGTTGGTTTGGGACTGAAAAATTTTCTGGATCATATTGGCTGTAATGTGATTCATTTCCTCCACCGAGTTGCCCGTAATGTTTCTCTCACTATCACTTGCTTTTTGAGTGGTTTTCAGATTATCACCATCAGTCCCTTCACCTTTTCCATTTGGTCAAAACTCAAAGCTCAAGCTTCAGATTATGCTGCCCCCTTCTGCCTTTTTTGCTGGATCCTACACATTCTAATAAATGTCTATGTAATTAGAAATATGCAGGAGTATCCAGGAAGAAGTAACAACACAAGGGTATGGAATACTGGATTCTGTTCACAATTTGCTTCAGCATCATTCAAAGTTTCTCTATTTGTAATTTTGTTCTCTATTCCTGATTTCCTGTGTGTGGGATTTATGGTCATAGCCAGTGGCTATCTGGTGCTACTCTTGCAAAGACACCATCAACAAGTCCAGCATATTCACAGCTCCAGCCATTTGTCAAGAAGGTCTCCTGAGATTAAAGCCACCTTCACCATTTTGGTGTTGGTGAGCACCTATGTCTCCTTCTATTCAGTCAATTCTGTTTTGTCATTTTATCTCTTTATTTTTGATAAATATTATGTGTGGTTGATTCCCATATCATCCTTTTTGGCTGCATGTTTCCCAGCCATCAGTCCTTTTGTTCTTATCAGTTCTGATTCTCATATTCTCCAGCTTTTCTACTCCCTCTGGAAAAATAAATGATCCCAAGATTCTCCTTTCCCTTGGTGTTCCCTGGACTTACATTCTATTTCTTCTCATTAAGAAGACAATGTGATCAGGTCAGTACACAAGAGGATCAAAGAGTCATATGTTTTACAAATTAGAAGGAACATTAATTATGACAATCATCTTCACTATGAGGATCATCATGTCTAGAATTTTTTGGTATCTTTTAATTGTGAACTTCCATGTTTCAGATCTCTAAAATTATTTTGCGTTTTTAATATGTATTAAATATTCTCCTTTAGAAATTATTTTTTCATAGCATTGAATGGGATATTGAAAAATCCAATTTATGCTGGGGGAAGGACACCTGAGAAATGTCCATTAATTTCTTCAATATATGAAATAAAGGAAAAGTTGTGTTTTTCCTGTGATCTACAAAGACTGTAGAAAATATCTGGACAAAAGAGAGGAAAAAGTTTTGTGAACCTCACCCCTCATCAGGGACTGGCATAAGGGGTATTTTAAGTCATAAGAAGAATTTTTTTCTTTTATTCCATATAATTTGTAAAGTCTTAAAATTTCTTGCTACTGTCTATTATAAAATAGATCTCAAAACAAATTAGCATGAAATCTTATATTTTATTTCAGTACTAGTTAAACTCAGCTGAAACACTATGATTCTGATAGTTTTAGTAATAGAGTTATAAGATAATTAAATTATGAAGTCATAGTTCCCTTGAAATTTCAGAGAACTTAAGTTTTTAAATATCCATTGCTATTTTTATCTAATCCATGAACTTGAAAACTCTGCTAATAACAAGTTATACCAAGATTCTTTAAAAAATACATATAAGAATCTGAAATTGTAAAATAACTCATTTTGCTTTAAAGTTGAATATTTACCAAAAAAAGAGCTAAGGATGTCTAAATTATTATTCACTCCATTACAATTAAATCTCTATGATGCAAGTTAGCAAATTTCCTAATGTTATTTAAATAATTCAAGTATTAACTGACAAATAAAAAGCAAAGATTTTACAATACCAGGAAAGACAGAACTCTGAAATATTTTACTTTATATATAATCATTTACTTTTTTGAAAATTATTCGATTTTTTCCCAATTACTTAGAAATCTAAATATTTTTTAAATTAATTCTATTTTTTTCATTTAGAACTCCAATTAATCTTAATTTAATTAAATTTTAAAGTTTTTTTTTAATTAAAGCTTTTTATTTTCAAAACACATGCATGAATAATTTTTCAACATTGACCCTTGCATGGCCTTGTGTTCCAAATTTTCCCATCTTTCTCCTACCCCCTCCCCCCTAAATGGAAAGCAATCCAATATATGCTAGATATGTTAAAATACATGGTAAATCTAATGTATGTAAACATTTTTATATAATTATCTTGCTGTGTAAGAAAAATCAGATCAAAAAGGAAAGAAAATGAATAAGAAAACAAAATGCAAGCAAACAATAAAAAAAGAGTGAGCATGTTATATTATGATCCACACTCAGTTCCCACAGTCCTCTCTCTAGGTGAAGGTGGCTCTCTTCTTCACAAGATCATTGGAACTGTCATCAGTCATCTCATTGTTGGAAAGAGTCATGTCCATCAGAATTGATCATTGTATAATCTTTTTACCATGTATAATAATCTCCTGGTTCTGCTCATTTCACTTAGCATTAGTTCATGTAAGTCTCTCCAGGCTGCTCTGAAATTATCCTGCATTTTTTGAAAGGTTTTTATTTTCAAAACATATGAATAGATGGGTCTCAGTCTTCACCTTTGCAAAACATTGTGTTCCAATGTTTTTCTCCCCTCCTTCCCTGAACTCCCTCACCAGATGTCAAGTACTCCAATATATGTTAAGGATATACAATTCCGTTAGACAAATTTCCACAATTATCATGCTGCACAAGTTCTCTCTGGGTGTAGATGCTCTCTTCATCACAAGGTCATTGGCACTGGTCTGAATCATCTCATTGTTGAAGAAAGCCACATCTATCAGAATTGATTATATAATCTTGTTGGTGCCATGTATAGTAATCTCCTGGTTCTGTTCATCTCACTCAGCATCAGCTCTTGTAAGTATCTCCAAGTCTCTCTGAAATCATCCTGCTGGTCAACTCTTACAGAACAATAATATTTTATAACATTCATATACCATAACTTATTCAGTCATTCCCCACCTGGCGGACATCCACTCAGTTTCCATTTCCTTGCCACTAGGGCTGCTACAAACACTTTTTCATACGTGGATCCTTTTAGCTTTTTTGTGATCTCTTTTTTTTTAATGGTCTTCAATCCAGAAGAGTCACTCCTAGAACAAAGGGAATGCACAGTTTGATAGTCCTTTGGGCACAGCTTCATATTGCTGTTTAGAATGTTTGGATCAGTTCACAATTTTATCAACAATGTATCAGTGTCCCAGTTTTCACACATCCCCTCCATCATTCATCATCACCTTTTCCTGCCATCTTAGCCAATCTGAGAGATGTGTAGTGGTACCTCAGGACTTCAATTAATTTTAACTTAATTCTTCCCTTTAAAGAGATTGAGACTAAGAAGAATCTAATCCTTACAGAAATCATAGGTAACAACACCTATATGTGTGTGTGGGTGTGTGTGTGTCTATAGCTATGTATCTATATACACACACAATCATATATTTATATTTACATACACATGTATATATATGTATAGATATAGATATAAATATAGATATAGATATAGATATATGAATTTATGTGTGCCTGTAGGAGCAAAAATGTAAACAAACCTGGGATGGAATGAGCAAGAAACTTGAGTAACTAATTCCAAATTGTATAACAGCTTATAATAAAAAGAGTTGCCTTGTAGTAAGGACATGTTCTACAAATGTGTTGGTCCCAAATTCAATAATAAATCTAATTCAAATTGACTTTTCTTTGAGCTAACATAAAATATTCCCTAACTTGCTCTCTACTACAAAACTCTTTTCTTTAAAACAGAAATAAAGAAGGTTCTCTTTTAACCTTGAACTAATTAATAGACATATTTTATTACCACAAAATTTTGCATAGTTTCATTATTCTTACATAATTTTGAATATTTCCAAGGATATCTTCTGCACAAATATATATCTATAAACAGGCAGGTGACAAGGACAGGTACTTGTCTTCTTGTCTTGTTTAGGGTGTAGATGTGATAATTATCTCAGACTGAAAATGCTGAGAACTTGCAAGTTCTAAGTCTATATTTTAAACCAATACAGAGGTGTCCAAATATAGTAGCAAGATTCATCATAAGACTATTCAAATTGTCTTGGTTAGAGAGATTTATAATGAAAAGAAGAATCAAGCTAAGATGTTGAATTAAGGTTCAAACTGACCTGAACTTGACTTAAGTCATCTCTGGAAAACTTTGAAATAATGCCTCAAAATGAATTCTCTAGTGACAAAACTAACAAGAAGACAGGGTGAAAAACTTATCCAACCCAAGACAACTTAGTAGACTGGTGGGAAAGGTATATATCACTTGGGTCAAAGGGAACACTATCTAATGCAGATAAGTCAGAAGCAGCCAGTGCCCAACAAACCAGGAAAAGAACCCGAACTCTAATACAGGTTGGAGAGCCTGTTCCTGACACAGCAGGCAATTAATCAGACAGGCATGAATATACCTTTTTCTCAGCAGTACATGGAACCTATACAAAAATTGACCATTTATTAATGCATAAAAAACCTATTTGTACAAAGACAGAAATAGTAAAAGCATTTTTCTCAGATCATGATGCAATAAAAAGCCAGGGGAAAATAGACCAAAAATTAATTGAAAACTAAATAATCTAATTCTAAAAAACGAGTGGGTGAAACAATGAATCATAGACATAATCAATAATTTCATACAAAAGAATGACAACAATGAGACATACCAAAATTTGTGAGATGCAGCTAAAGCAGTAATTAGGGGAAATTTTATATTTCTAGATGCTTACTTGCATAACATAGAGAAAAAGAAGGTCAAGGAATTGGGCTTACAACTAAAGAAGCTAGGAAAAAAAAATTTAACCCCCCCCAATTAAATACCAAATATGAAATTCTGAAAATAAAAGGTGAAATCAACAAAACTGAAAATAAGAAAACTATTGAATTAATAAATAAAAGTAGAGTTGGTTTTATGAAAAAAGATAAACCTTTATTTAATTTGGTTAGAAAAAGGAAAGAAGAAAATCAAATTGTTAGTCTTAAAAATGAAAAGGGAGCTATGTGTATATGTATACATACATACATACATATATACATGTGTGTATATATAGCATAGTCATCTATATATAACTATATAACTGAAATTATAGTCAACATGAAATTTATCCAAAATCTTGAAAGAAAAACAATTTGCTGGGTAATGATGACTGTGTCTGCAAGAAAATCAGAGAATTATCCTATAAAATGAGATAAGCCTAAGACTGGAACCTTCTGGGAATATAGTTTTCTAGTGCAATAAGTTTAAAATATACTGTTTTGAATCATCTAAGTAGATTATTTTTTATAATTAAAGAAAGTACTGTCACAGCCATGCCTAGAGTCAGGTAGATTCATCTTCCTGAGTACAATCTGATCAAAGACAATTACTTCCTGTGTGATCCTGGGCAAATCATTTAACCCAGTATGCCTAAGTTTCCTCAATTATAAAATGAGCAGGAGAAGGAAATGGCAAACCATGACTATTTCATTGTTAAGCAAAAGTCAAATGAGACCACAGAGTTGGACACAACTTAAGAACTGAAATATTATAAAGTGAAGTCTTTGTGTGTGTGTGTGTGTGTGTGTGTGTGTGTGTGTGTGTGTGTGTTACAGATCTTTGTCAAAGATTAGTAAAGCATATGGACTATGGCAAAATATTTTCAAATAAAGTTACATATATGTATATGTATGTCTATGTTTATATATGGAACCCACATTAAGAAGCCTAATGCAAATATAATGAGATTATAGAAAGCAGAATTGTGGAGTAAACACTTTTAAATTTAATTTATAGTTTAAAAAGCTATATGTAATAGAAGTTTACATACAATACATACAATCTTATTTTTAAATTTTTATGTTCAATTCTTAAGTTGATAATAAAAGAAAAAAAATTTTAAATATATAGGTTCTTTTAAAAGCAAAGCATGAATATACTATTAATGAAGATGAAATCAGAGCAATTATAGGGGGTTATTTGGTACAATTATATGCCAATAAATTTCATTTATATATGCTATTATAGTTTCTATTTTTCTTGATCTTTAACTCAGCTCTTATTTAGAAGATATTAAGCATACAAATTTAGATTTTTTTCCTTTTTTGTATTTATTTCATATTTATATTGCTGTGACATTAGTAATTTTACCATATTCCATATTGATTTGCTAGTTCTTCTTCCTTTGCCTGTGACATTTTTTTTTTTTTTTGACAACTACATCCCTGTTTTCCTGGAGCCCAGGAAAGTTCCTCTCCTCTTGGAGATTTGCTAATGATTTCATCTTTGTCATTATTCATTAGTAATTGAAGATAAGGAATTTCAATCAATGGAAATTCTTGAAGACATTTTCATCTGGGGCAAAAGTTAACTTTTTTAGACACATCCCTTTTTCCCTTGGCAGACTAATGTCACTGGTAGCACGCCCATGATATGATAATCACACCTCTGGAGACAGATGAGCTCAGATAATACAGACCTTATAAGAGGGATCTGCCTGAGCCATCACATATGCACACACAAGTACAAAGTGAGGCAATCTGTCTGATTCAGCTCTTTCCTCCATCCTAGAAGCATAGAACAATCAGGTGAGTGTCTTCTTCTATCTCAGTTTTATATCTAGGGACTTAGAAGCAGAAATGTTTTTCCACAAGACAATTAGAGAGCTAGAATGTTGTTCAGGCCCTATGTGCTGGGGACAAAAAAAGACCTTGAAAAGGCTGAAACAAGCCTTGGAACTTTCCTTGGAATCTTAGTGTTTCCCTGTCTTTGTTGACATTCTCTCCCCTATTCCATGACCTCCTCATCTCTCACAGGTGGTTTTTCAACAGCCCATGACTGTTGTCTCTGGCTTGAGAGCACCCTAGAGGTTTCATTCGCACCTATTGTGAGGAGCATTTTTCTAAACCTCACAATCCTGACAGTTTGGGCTTTTACAGTGGCTATTTCTATCTTCTCTAGATTCTGAGCCTTCTGTCTTTCTGGTGAGAATGATTTTTTATTACCCTCCATTCCCTGCTCTTTGTTTCCTCTTCTTTCTTCTTCCTTTCTCTTCCCTTTGTTCTTTCAGTTTGTCTCTTCTCCTGAGCTGCTCTGATTGATGTTTATTGCCTTTGCCTTTTCTGCTTTGAGCAACCTCTGAAACCTTTGTCTTTTTCCTGTTAATGCTCTCTTTTCTCATCTATTGTTTATCCTATCTTTTTAGACATTTAAAAAGGTCCAAGAGTTTCTGGGTAGTTTATTCATTTATTAATAAAGCCAGCAGGTTACTAGTAATAGGGTGGTTATTTGGTGAACAGCCATGTTTATATAAGCTACAGAAGAGTACATGGACCATTAAATAGCAATCAAATCTAGTTAGTTAATGTGATTGAAGGTAGATTATATTAAAATGAAGGGTTGAGTATCTTTTGATAGGAAAAGTATCTCTGCATCATACTAACCATAGTTTTAGGCTATCAGTTCAAAAACTGTATATCTTCATCAAGCATGAGCAGAATAGTATAGTCTCCCAAATTTAGATTAAATTCCTTATAAGATTGGGTGTAGACTGCCTGACCTTGAGGAGAGTTACTGCAATCTCATAAGTACTCTCCTTGTGAAGAACTGAACTTTTAAAGGACTTCAGAAGAAGGTGAGAAAAATAACTCCACTGGACTTGAGAAGGGTGAATTTAAGTCTTTAATTCCACAACTGCAGATGGGTGTCCTATCAAACAGGAACACTTGGAATCAATACCTGTTCTTTTTTTTTTATACCCCAAATGCAAGTCCTTCTTTAGTTGCCTCATTAGCTGAGTACCAGAAATCACAATCTATCAGGTGTGAGTATTCCCCCTATGTGAGTGTGAATCTTTACTTAATTGCCTCATTACTCCTATCTTAGTATCCACTTTATTTGGACATATTTGAGTCCTTCCCATGATTCCCTACTGCCTGAGTATTATCTTTTCTGATGATTCTAATTCCCTCATATGAGTCTAAATCTGCTCCTTTGATCACATCAATATATCTACACTCCCATGTGAAAGTATTTTCCATCTCTGCTTACAATCATTTGTAAGTCTGAGTTCCCAGCCCTTATTACACTCGCCCTTTTTAATTTTCATTTTCCTGGTCACATCCTATCAATCTAACTCCCATTTTCATGTTTCAATTTCTCTAATTCAATTTTCATAACTCTATAGAAACTAAACCACCATTCAGTTCTACAAAGGGAAGAGCTCTGAATCTCTTCTCAAATTATTGGTTATTAATACTTTTTTTTCTCATACTTTCATAGTTTTTCCAAGAAGCCTTTCCAGATTGTGTTAATGACTGTGCTTTCCTTCTATTTACTTTATTTTTTCCTATTTCTGTATAATTCTCTTTTTGTAAATTCGAATCTCCTTGAGTTGTTCTACCTCAGTTTCCCTGCACTAGTTTCCCCTTATTGTCCTGATTGAGTTTCCCTAAATTTTTCTATCTCAGTTTCCTTAACTGTTCTGCCTCAATCCTCTTAGTTGTAAAACCCCCTCTGGTTCATTAAGATTGAGGACCATTTGCTCTAAGGTTATAAATTGTCAATGGGAGATGAGGAACAGATCAGACATCCTGGCTCCTAGCTCCTTCTGCCTTCAAAGAATTTGTGACACTGTCCTTCTAAAATATTCCAAGAGATAAGACCATGCCAGATACTTCAAATGATATACTTATTTCTGTTTATTCAAACATCCTGACTCTGGCTTTTTAGTCAGACTTTATTGACTCTCCCCATCCTGACAGAACCAAAAGGTTCTGTAAGAACTTTTCCAGCTCTTCTTTTCTTTGTTTGAAAGATATAAAAGGGTTTGGCATTCTCCCATTCGTCACTGGAAACTTTGAGACAAGAGTCCTGTCCAGTCCATTAAACTCTCCAATTAATGAAATATTAAAAACTCTCTAATCTCTATCTTGCCTCAGTTTCTCCGGCATTACCGAGTTTTTATATTTTCTTCCTCAGTAGACTGTGAGCTTCTTAAAAAACAAGGGCTAGCCTTTAGCTTTGTTATTTCCTTAGAATTTAGGATTAAGTTGGTCACATAGTAATATTACCATCTTTTGGGACTGGTAAAAAAATTTTTTTAAAGCAAAATTTTAAAAATTGAATTTAGCATAAAAAATCTTCCTTTATGCTTTCTTTTGGGTTTACTTCTAGAGTTTAGAATTTTAATGAAATGAAGTTTATTTATGGATTTGAGCATGTACATGGTTCCCATTTCAAAGTAAAACTTGCTATTAATGATATATATGGATGAATTTCCTGTCCCAGGTTAAGATATCTCCATCACACTTTTCTCCATCCCTGCACTCTCCTCCACTCTCTTACCACAAAGAGAGGGACCTGAGACATTAGATATGGTCTGTTGCTGGATCCTAGTCAGTAAAAATTAATTTCTCATTTGACCACTTAGTGCCCTGCCTGTGTATTGGGAAGTTTCTGTGTATCAAGGCTGTTTTAGGAAATGAGTGAATCCCCCCCTAATAATAAACCACAAAATTAGAATCATCTATTAATCTTTTCATGAGCTTCTAGGCTCCAGGCCATGAACTTCTCTGAATTGTTCAACCTGCTACCTGATTCTGAGCCTCAGCACCCCTTGGATGTCACTGCCACCATCTTCAAGTCATGTGTTTCCTCAGTCTGGACACTGTTAGGTGGGGCCCATTCTGCTCCCTTTAGAAGCACCTGATCTATCTTTTTTCTATAAATCTATTTTCTTGCTAGTGTTTTTTTGCTAAATTCTATTTTTTTTTTGGCTGAGGCAATTGGGGTTATGTGACTTGTCCAGAGTCACACAGCTAGGAAGTATTAAGTGTCTGATACCAAATTTGAACTCAGGTGGTCCTGACTTCAGGGCTGGTGCTCTACCCACTGCACCACCTAGCTGCCCCTCTTGGCTATATTCTTTTGGAAATTATATCATTTTAATTGGCATTACAATGACATCAATCTTTGTCCCTTGACTTGGAGATGACTGAGCCTGCAAATTCTTTTAAGAGAGCCAGTCTGGAACCCCAACCTTTTGGGGTTCTTCTTTGAACCCCAACACGTTTAGCAAACTGTCTTTTATCAATATTTATGAGATTGGTAAATATTCATAATTGAAATTTCCATGTTATCTGTAAGTGTGGAATTGTGGTCTGCATCACCCACTGGTTGACTTCCCCCTTACTTCTCTGACACTGATCTACTATCCAGATATACTATCAGATAAAAGGGCAGAGACCGAGCTCTGGCTATTTATTCTTAGCGTGCATCTCACCAGAAGTCCTCTCTACCATTTGCACTTGCCTATGAAACTTAAGGACTAAGGAGCTCCATCCTCACATGTCCACTGCTATTGTTGTTGCAACTGCTACTAGCCTGCAAAAAAGGTAGAATACCGCATATTGTATATGTAATCTTTTAAGAAAGAATTATATATTGGGGATGACTTTCTACCTAAAGAAAAAAAAATGCTTGAATTGGACATTCCCTTTCCACTGAGTGGCATCTAATATATTTTCAAATAAGCTTGTTCTTTCTTTTTTCAGCTAGGCTCTGAAATTATTGACTTGCAACTAACAGCTCCAGCTGGTTTCTCCTGCTTTCTCCTGGAATCAAGATTAACATTTCCCCAACAACTAAGAAATGAGATGTCTGCAATTCTACAGAGACCACATAAGGATGAAAATGTAACCAGCACATCAGAGCTAGACCACCCAAGTAAGGTTTCTTGTCCCAGCCAGATTTTCTCACTTCATTAAAACCACCCAAGTAGGGGGCAGCTAGGTGGTGCACTGGATAGAGCACTGAAGTCAGGAGTACCTGGGTTCAAATCTGACCTCAGACACTTAATACTTTCTAGCTGTGTGACCCTGGGCAACTCACTTAACCCCTCAGAGAGAGAGAGAGACAGAGACAGAGAGAGAGAGAGAGAGACAGAGACAGAGAGAGAGAGAGAGAGAGAGAGAGAGAGAGAGACAGAGAGAGAGAGAGAGAGAGAGAGAGAGAAAGAGAGAGAGAGTTAGTTTATAGGCTCATAGCTTCTGCAAATCAAAAGGAAATAATTGAATTATCATATCATTGATTGCAGTACTTAAGTTCCAATGGAGAGCTTTAGCCATTAATAAGGGAATAGACTCTGTCTCGGTTCCCTGGCAGAACTCACCATTAATAAGGAAGGAGACAAATTTTTAATTAAATCCTAATGAATTTGCTTAAGTCAGATGGTTTTTAATGAACCCTCAACTCAATAAAGTAGACTAATTTCCTAAAGAAGTTAGCAGGGGATTGGGATACAGGTAAGTTCTCTTATAGGAGGGAAATAACCTTGGGTTTGACATCATAACTTGGCCATCACATTAGGTTTCCAGGAGTTTGTCAGGGAAAAATTGAGCAAAGTCCACCCAAGTGCAATAAAGGCCTATGGAGGATAACTAAAGGCCTGAACAAAATCTAAAGATAGAGATAATCAGTGCTACTTGTTGCTTGTCACTAGGCTAGGAGGAAGGACATGAGTTTTTGTTCCATTCTACATCAACTAGACAAAATCAAGGCAACCTTTTTATTTATTTATTTTTTAAAGGCAATCTTTTTATTTGAGGGAGATTTTGGCATAGTCTGAAGGAAAACTAAGTCCTGAGCAATGGAGAGTAAGACAACTGAGCATACTTTGGAATTTATGAGGAAACATTTTATGGCCAGCCTGGATGGGTCAATTAACATTACCTATAGAAAATTTAATTATTTTTTTCCCTCCTGTTATATGTAGCTTGTAGTTGGTCCTTTATTCACTAAGATCCATGACATCATGGAGGTAGTGCCATAACATGCCTGTGAATTTGATTTAAGTGAGGGAAAGATGGCTTATCAATAACATGGATGATTTCATTTATCAATAAAAATACATAGGGCCATTTGAAATGAACATATTGAGAAACTCATGGGATGTTTTAAATGAAGATGGCCAGCCAAATGTTCATTTAGAGAGATCTTTTATTTGAAACAATTGCATCTCTGTTCCTTTGTTTTGTTTTTGTTAGTTTTCTGTTTATGATTTGTTTTGTTTTTGTATGAATTACAATGGGCGTCATAACTGAGGATTGCATTAAAAGTTTTTCTGCCTTTAGTTTCTAGTAAAGGCAAAAGGTATCAAGACTATTTCTTTTTACTATTTTTTTTTATTTCACCTAGATTATAAGCTATCAGCAACGTATGTTTTTATTGTGGATTGATACTTTTGATAGGTTTCCTTTATATTCTATCATCCAAATGCAAAGGATGGAAATAGTGAGAACTCTTCAGATTGAATGACAACTGTTTCTTATGAAACAGATTGTATCGTTCTTCCTAATTCTGGTGTGTCTGTGTGTGTGTGTGTGTGTATAGATAGAAAGACTGAGAAAGACAGTGAGAAATAAAGGGGCAGAGTCAAAGACATACACACAGAACACAGACACAGAAAAACAGATATAGAAAAAGGCAGAAACTGACAGAGAAACAGGTAGAGACAGATGGGCACTCGTTCCCCTTCTCTAGAAATTTATGATATTAAAAACTATCATGGCTCTATTTTCACTTAAGTGTTATTTATTAAATGTGAATTTTCAAGTTATGATCCTGTGTTTGGATTGTTTCATAACCTGAGATATCTTACTATATTGTTATATATAGCAATTTTCCTTCCTTAGGCAACCATACTCCTAGATCTCTCTCTCTCTCTTTCTATCTTCTTCCTCTCTTTCCCCTATCTCTGTTTCAATTTTTTCCCTCACTTCTTCTTTGTATGGGTGCTTTGCCTACATTAATTTTTAGGAATTAAGTATCTGCCCTTTGCTCACCACCAAAGGAAAATTCAGGAAATACAATCCAGTTAATAATGATTTGTTTTAATTTCTCAACAGAAAATTATGTCCTGGAAAAATTTTGGAAAACTTTTTTCTTCCTCTCTTTCTCTATCCTTCCTTCCTTCTTTCTTTCCTCATTGTTCCTTCCTTCCTTCCACCTATTTCTCTTTCTTTCTTCTCTCCTTCCTTCCTTTCTTTCCTGCATCTGACTCTGAGAACCTTACTTTCTTTCTTATCTCCCTCACTCCCTGCACCCTTTACTCTCTCACTTTATCCCTTCGTCCTGAAGGCAAACTGAACCCCTGATCTTTGGGGGGGAGGATACAGACCCTGATATAAACTATATGCCCTTTAATCTTTGGGGGAAGGGTAGTCCTGGGTTTCAAACCTTCCTGGCCTCTGGGAGGGGCTCACCCTCCTGTTCATAGGAAAAAAAAATATACCCAGATAGCAATCTCCTATTTAATTGGAGATCTTGGCCAGGGGTGTGACTCCCACCCTGTATTGAAAGATCCCAAGCTCCAGCTCCCAAAAAAACTCAATAATGTCAAGCACTGTTTGCCTGGACCTTTGCAAAAGTCCTAACAGGAGTTTGCCCACTAAGAAAGCTCTTTTCTCTATGTAATAAACCCATTCTTGCCACCAACTTGAGCCTGTATTCATTGGAATTCTTTTGCAAAGGTTGAGACCAGTTTTCACACCCCAACACTCTCTCCCTCCCTTCATTTCTTCCCTCCATTTTTCTTCCTTTTCTTTTTATCTTTCTTGCATCTGCTTCTATCTGTGAGAATATTGGTACTTTAGTTAGTGAGAAAATTGTTTTCCTTAATTTAGTTCTAGGTATTGTCTTCTTCATCCAGACAGGAGCTGGTATGTTGGGAAACTTCTTTCTCCTTTGTCATTATGCCATCACTTTCTTTAATGGCAACAGGTTGCGGTCCATAGACTCTGTTTTCTTCTACTTGGGTTTGGCCAACTCCATCGTGCTTATTTCCAAGGGAGTCCCTCAGACAATGGTTGGTTTGGGACTGAAAAATTTTCTGGATCATATTGGCTGTAATGTGATTCATTTCCTCCACCGAGTTGCCCGTAATGTTTCTCTCACTATCACTTGCTTTCTGAGTGGTTTTCAGATTATCACCATCAGTCCCTTCACCTTTTCCATTTGGTCAAAACTCAAAGCTCAAGCTTCAGATTATGCTGCCCCCTTCTGCCTTTTTTGCTGGATCCTACACATTCTAATAAATGTCTATGTAATTAGAAATATGCAGGAGTATCCAGGAAGAAGTAACAACACAAGGGTATGGAATACTGGATTCTGTTCACAATTTGCTTCAGCATCATTCAAAGTTTCTCTATTTGTAATTTTGTTCTCTATTCCTGATTTCCTGTGTGTGGGATTTATGGTCATAGCCAGTGGCTATCTGGTGCTACTCTTGCAAAGACACCATCAACAAGTCCAGCATATTCACAGCTCCAGCCATTTGTCAAGAAGGTCTCCTGAGATTAAAGCCACCTTCACCATTTTGGTGTTGGTGAGCACCTATGTCTCCTTCTATTCAGTCAATTCTGTTTTG
Organism: Sminthopsis crassicaudata; assembly: GCF_048593235.1. Taxonomy (NCBI): domain Eukaryota; kingdom Metazoa; phylum Chordata; class Mammalia; order Dasyuromorphia; family Dasyuridae; genus Sminthopsis; species Sminthopsis crassicaudata. The sequence continues at coordinate 641,694,593 of NC_133619.1, read as the reverse complement.
TCATTTTATCTCTTTATTTTTGATAAATATTATGCGTGGTTGATTCCCATATCATCCTTTTTGGCTGCATGTTTCCCAGCCATCAGTCCTTTTGTTCTTATCAGTTCTGATTCTCATATTCTCCAGCTTTTCTACTCCCTCTGGAAAAATAAATGATCCCAAGATTCTCCTTTCCCTTGGTGTTCCCTTGACTTACATTCTATTTCTTCTCATTAAGAAGACAATGTGATCAGGTCAGTACACAAGAGGATCAAAGAGTCATATGTTTTACAAATTAGAAGGAACATTAATTATGACAATCATCTTCACTATGAGGATCATCATGTCTAGAATTTTTTGGTATCTTTTAATTGTAAACTTCCATGTTTCAGATCTCTAAAATTATTTTGCGTTTTTAATATGTATTAAATATTCTCCTTTAGAAATTATTTTTTCATAGCATTGAATGGGATATTGAAAAATCCAATTTATACTGGGGGAAGGACACCTGAGAAATGTCCATTAATTTCTTCGATATATGAAATAAAGGAAAAGTTGTGTTTTTCCTGTGATCTACAAAGACTGTAGAAAATATCTGGACAAAAGAGAGGAGAAAGTTTTGTGAACCTCACCCCTCATCAGGGACTGGCATAGGGGTATTTTAAGTCGCAAGAAGAATTTTTTCTTTTATTCCATATAATTTGTAAAGTCTTAAAATTTCTTGCTACTGTCTATTATAAAATAGATCTCAAAACAAATTAGCATGAAATCTTAAATTTTACTTCAGTACTAGTTAAACTCAGCTGAAACATTATGATTCTATATTTTTAGTAATAGAGCTATAAGATAATTAAATTATGAAGTCATAGTTCCCTTGAAACTTCAGAGAACTTAAGTTTTTAAATATCCATTGCTATTTTTATCTAATCCATGAACTTGAAAACTCTGCTAATAACAAGTTATACCAAGATTCTTTTAAAAAATACATATAAGAATCTGAAATTGTAAAATAACTCATTTTGCTTTAAAGTTGAATATTTACCAAAAAAAGAGCTAAGGATGTCTAAATTATTATTCACTCCATTACAATTAAATCTCTATGATGCAAGTTAGCAAATTTCCTAATGTTATTTAAATAATTCAAGTATTAACTGACAAATAAAAAGCAAAGATTTTACAATACCAGGAAAGACAGAACTCTGAAATATTTTACTTTATATATAATCATTTAATTTTTTGAAAATTATTCAATTTTTCCCAATTACTTATAAATCTAAATATTTTTTAAATTAATTCTATTTTTTTCATTTAGAACTCCAATTAATCTTAATTTAATTAAATTTTAAAGTTTTTTTTTTAATTAAAGCTTTTTATTTTCAAAACACATGCATGGATAATTTTTCAACATTGACCCTTGCATGGCCTTGTGTTCCAGATTTTCCCATCTTTCTCCTGCCCCCTCCCCCCTAAATGGAAAGCAATCCAATATATGCTAGATATGTTAAAATACATGGTAAATCCAATGTATGTAAACATTTTTACATAATTATCTTGCTGTGTAAGAAAAATCAGATCAAAAAGGAAAGAAAATGAACAAGAAAACAAAATGCAAGCAAACAATAAAAAAAGAGTGAGCATGTTATATTATGATCCACACTCAATTTCCACAGTCCTCTCTCTAGGTGCAAATGGCTCTCTTCTTCACAAGATCATTGGAACTGTCATCAGTCATCTCATTGTTGGAAAGAGTCATGTCCATCAGAATTGATCATTGTAGAATCTTTTTACCATGTATAACGATCTCCTGGTTCTGCTCATTTCACTTAGCATCAGTTCATGTAAGTCTCTCTAGGCTGCTCTGAAATTATCCTGCATTTTTTGAAAGGTTTTATTTTCAAAACATATGAATAGATGGGTCTCAGTCTTCACCTTTGCAAAACATTGTGTTCCAATGTTTTTCTCCCCTCCTTCCCTGAACTCCCTCACCAGATGTCAAGTACTCCAATATATGTTAAGGATATACAATTCCGTTAGACAAATTTCCACAATTATCATGCTGCACAAGTTCTCTCTGGGTGTAGATGCTCTCTTCATCACAAGGTCATTGGCACTGGTCTGAATCATCTCATTGTTGAAGAAAGCCACATCTATCAGAATTGATTATATAATCTTGTTGGTGCCATGTATAGTAATCTCCTGGTTCTGTTCATCTCACTCAGCATCAGCTCTTGTAAGTATCTCCAAGTCTCTCTGAAATCATCCTTCTGGTCATCTCTTACAGAACAATAATATTTTATAACATTCATATACCATAACTTATTCAGTCATTCCCCCACCTGGCGGACATCCACTCAGTTTCCATTTCCTTGCCACTACAAAAAGGGCTGCTACAAATACTTTTTCATACGTGGATCCTTTTAGCTTTTTTGTGATCTCTTTTTTTTAATGGTCTCCATCCAGAAGAGTCACTCCTAGAACAAAGGGAATGCACAGTTTGATAGTCCTTTGGGCACAGTTTCATATTGCTGTTTAGAATGTTTGGATCAGTTCACAATTTTATTAACAATGTATCAGTGTCCCAGTTTTCACACATCCCCTCCATCATTCATCATCACCTTTTCCTGCCATCTTAGCCAATCTGAGAGATGTGTAGTGGTACCTCAGGACTTCAATTAATTTTAACTTAATTCTTCCCTTTAAAGAGATTGAGACTAAGAAGAATCTAATCCTTACAGAAATCATAGGTAACAACACCTATATGTGTGTGTGTGTGTGTGTGTGTGTATCTATAGCTATGTATCTATATACACACAATCATATATTTATATTTATATACACATGTATATATATGTGTATAGATATACATATAGATATAGATATAGATATATGAATTTATGTGTGCCTGTAGGAGCAAAAATGTAAACAAACCCAATTAAATACCAAATATGAAATTCTGAAAATAAAAGGTGAAATCAACAAAACTGAAAATAAGAAAACTATTGAATTAATAAATAAAAGTAGAGTTGGTTTTATGAAAAAAGATAAACCTTTATTTAATTTGGTTAGAAAAAGGAAAGAAGAAAATCAAATTGTTAGTCTTAAAAATGAAAAGGGAGCTATGTATATATGTATACATACATACATACATATATACATGTGTGTATATATAGCATAGTCATCTATATATAACTATATAACTGAAATTATAGTCAACATGAAATTTATCCAAAATCTTGAAAGAAAAACAATTTGCTGGGTAATGATTACTGTGTCTGCAAGAAAATAAGAGAATTATCCTATAAAATGAGATAAGCCTAAGACTGGAACCTTCTGGGAATGTAGTTTTTTAGTGCAATAAGTTTAAAATATACTGTTTTGAATTATCTAAGTAGATTATTTTTTATAATTAAAGAAAGTACTGTCACAGCCATGCCTAGAGTCAGGTAGATTCATCTTCCTGAGTACAATCTGATCAAAGACAATTACTTCCTGTGTGATCCTGGGCAAATCATTTAACCCAGTATGCCTAAGTTTCCTTAATTATAAAATGAGCAGGAGAAGGAAATGGCAAACCATGACCATTTCATTGTTAAGCAAAAGTCAAATGAGACCACAGAGTTGGACACAACTTAAATGAAGAACTGAAATATTATAAAGTGAAGTCTTTGTGTGTGTGTGTGTGTGTGTGTGTGTGTGTGTCTGTGTGTGTGTTACAGATCTTTGTCAAAGATTAGTAAAGCATATGGACTATGGGAAAATATTTTCAAATAAATAAAGTTACATATATGTATATGTATGTCTATGTTTATATATGGAACCCACATTAAGAAGCCTAATGCAAATATAATGAGATTATAGAAAGCAGAATTGTGGAGTAAACACTTTTAAATTTAATTTATAGTTTAAAAAGCTATATGTAATAGAAGTTTACATACAATACATACAATCTTATTTTTAAATTTTTATGTTCAATTCTTAAGTTGATAATAAAAGAAAAAATTTTTAAATATATAGGTTCTTTTAAAAGCAAAGCATGAATATACTATTAATGAAGATGAAATCAGAGCAATTATAGGGGGTTATTTGGTACAATTATATGCCAATAAATTTCATTTATATATGCTATTATAGTTTCTATTTTTCTTGATCTTTAACCCAGCTCTTATTTAGAAAATATTAAGCATACAAATTTAGATTTTTTTTCCTTTTTTGTATTTATTTCATATTTATATTGCTGTGACATTAGTAATTTTACCATATTCCATATTGATGTGCTAGTTCTTCTTCCTTTGCCTGTGACAATTTTTTTTTTTTTTTGACAACTACATCCCTGTTTTCCTGGAGCCCAGGAAAGTTCCTCTCCTCTTGGAGATTTGCTAATGATTTCATCTTTGTCATTATTCATTAGTAATTGAAGATAAGGAATTTCAATCAATGGAAATTCTTGAAGACATTTTCATCTGGGGCAAAAGTTAACTTTTTTAGACATATCCCTTTTTCCCTTGGCAGACTAATGTCACTGGAGCTGCCCATGACATGATAATCACACCTCTGGAGACAGATGGGCTCAGATAATACAGACCTTATAACTGGGATCTGCCTGAGCCATCACATACACACACACAAGTAAAACGTGACACAATCTGTTTGGTTTAGCCCTTTGCTCCATCCTAGAAGCAGAGAAAATCAAGTGAGTGTCTTCTTCTATCACAGTTTTGCATCTAGGGACTTATAAGCAGAATTTTTTTTTTTTTCCAGAAGACAATTAGAAAGAGTGTTGTTGAGGCCCTGTGTGCCAGGGAAAAGGAAGACACCATGAAAAGGCTATGGAACAGGCCTTGGAAATATTGATATTCTCTTCCCTGTTCCATGACCTCCTCATTTCTCACAAGCAATTTTTCAACAGCCCATAACTGTTGCCCCTGCCTTGAGAGCACCTTAGATGTTTCATTCGCACCTATTGTGAGGAACATTTTTCTAAACTCCACTCTCCTGATTTTGTTTCTGTGATATTTTGGACTTTACAGATGCTATTTCTATCTTCTCTAGATTCTAGGAAGTCTGTCTTTCTGGTATGAATGAAACTTGTTTTTCTTTTGCCTCCATTCCCTGATCCTTGTTGCCTCGTTCTTCTTCCTTTCTCTTCCTTTTTTTGTTCCAGTTTGTTTCTCCTGAGCTGCTCTGATTAATATTTATTGCTTCTGGGTTTCCTGCTTTGAGGAATCTCTGAATTTCTTTTCTTTCTCCTGTTAATGCTCTCTTTTTTTCTCTATTGTTTATCCTATCTTTTGTGACATTTAAAACCATCTAAGATTTTTGGGGTAATTTATTTATTGGTAAATACAGTAGATTACTAATAAAAGGATGATGATTTGGATTTATATACCCTATAGAACAGTCCATAGACCAGGAACCACCAAATAGCAATCAAATCTAATTAGTCAATTGAATCGAGGTGGGTTGTATTAAAATGAAGGTTTATATATATTTTATATAGAAAAAGTAACTCTCCATCCTACTACCCATAGCTTAAGGCTATAAGTTCAAAGAATGTAGACTTTATCCAAGCATGAGCAGAACAGTATGGGTTTCCCAAATTTACATTAAATTCCTTATAAGGTTGGTTGTACTCTGTCTGACATTGAGGAGAGTTACTGCAATCTCATAAGTACTCCCTCTGAAGAAAAAGAACTGAACTTTTAAATGACTTCAAAAGAAGGTATGAGAAATAACTCCACTGGACTTTTTTTGGGGGGGGGAGAGAATTTAAAAGTCTTTAATGACAAAACTGCAGATGGGTGTCCTATCAAAAAGAAACACTTGGTATCATCAATACCTGTCCTTTTTTATACCCAAAGCACAAGACCTTCTCTAGATGTCCCATTGGCTGAATATCAGAAGCCCCAACCTATCAGGAGTGAGTATTCCCCTCATGTGAATATGAATTGCTAATTGATTCCAACATTACTCCTACCTTAGTTTATTTGTACATAGTTCAGTCCTTCCCCTTACTCCCTACTGGTTGATTACTATCCTCTCTGAAGAATCTAATTCCCCCATGTGAGTCTAACTCTCCTCCTCTGATCACATTATTTAATCTGCAATTCATGTATTAGTATTCTCAATCTGTACTTACAATCATTTGCAAATCTGAGTCTCTGGCCCTAATTATATTTTCCTTTTTAATTCCTTATTTCATAGCCTAGCAATCTAACTTCCATTTCTTATGATTCAATTTTCTAATTTGTTTCATTTCTCTAATCCAATTTCCATAATTCTGTGGAAACTAAATCACGATTCAGTCCTCAGAAAAGGGAGAACTCTGAATCTCTTTCCAAATTAGTGGGTTTTCAAGAAAGAACAAGATACAGCAAAAGTGATTACATAGCTTTTGTAGTTAGGTGTCAGTATTGGCCCCCTCATACCAGCATTATAAAGGGGTATCACTGTACTTTCACCATACTTTTTCTTTTCTTTACTAGTGAAAATATAACCAAACTAAAGATGTAGATAATTTTATGAAAGCAGCATAAGAAAGTACTGTGCAATTAGGTTTACTTGGCACTACTTAAATTTAAATAGATTGTCACGTGCAAGGATAAATAAGTTTAAATATTGTAAATTAATTAATATTAAAAGTTCTTCAATTTAATACTTTGTTAACATTGGGTGCAATAATTTAGTAGTTTAGCATTAGTGAAAACAACTGGATCTTTCTGCCGACAACTTAGGTTGTATGAGTTATGCTTAAAAGCTTTAAATCTAATGTTTCTTGTATCTGCCACACAATGTTAGAATGTTACCTTCAAACATCCTCCTGCAACTTCTCAAGCTGTACTAAATTGATATACCTTGAAGTCTGACTCTGTGCTAACAACTTCATTTTAAATAGAATATGGTTTTAATTTTTGATAAGCTGCTGAATTTTAAAGAAAGTTTTTTGGGGCCACCAAATATTTTGGATCATGCAGAGAATATATATTATTGTACTGTAGTAATTTTGTATTTACATAAGTATGATGTGACATAATAGATGTGAATGTTAATCACTGCTTGACTGTTAATAAAGTTGTTTAAATATTAATAAAACAATAAATTAGCGGGTTTTAATACTTTTTTTCTTATACTTTCAAGTCACTTTAAAATTCTCACTTTTGTCAAGAAGCCTTTGCTGATTGTGTTAATAGCTGTGCTTTCCTTCTAGTTATTATATCTATTTTTTCATATTTCTGTATCTAATAACTCCTTTTGTAATTTCTTGTTTTCAAATTTTGTTCCTCAGTAGACTGTGAGGTTCTTTTAAAAAAGGACTATCTTTTAGCTTTCTTTTTTCCTTAGAATTTAGCATTAAGCCTGTTACATAGTAAAAGTGCCATCTTTTGGTACTTGTAATTTTTTTTTAAAAGCAAAATTTTTTAAAAATGATTTTATTATTTAAAAAACCTACTTTATGCCTTCTTATTTCTATAGTTTAGATTTTTTAATGACTTAGTATCATTGAAATTTTTTCCCTGAAAGTATACTTATGGCATGTCGATGCCTTACATTGAAACAGCAAACTCTCGCAATATGATATATGGATATATTTCCTGTCCTAGCTTAAGAAAGGTCTCCATTTCTTTGATTCCATCCCTGGCTGGTTCTCCACTCTCATGACCCAAAGAGAGGGACTTCAGACATTAGGACTGGCCTGTTGCTGGGTTCCAGTAAATAAAAGTTAGTTACTTCTCATTTGATCACTTATTGCCCTCCCTGAGTACTGGGAAGTTCCTATGTACCAAGACTGACTTATGCAATGAGTAAAATTCTCCCCAATCATAAAGAACAAAATTGGAATCATCTATCAACCTTTTCATGAGTTTTGTTTCTTCTAGGCACCAAACTATGAGCCTATTGAACCTGAATACCACCTGCTACCTGATTCTGAGCCTCAGCACCCCTTGGATGCCAGTGATACCAACTTCAAGTCACATGTTGCCCCTCCATAGTGTGGCCCTTTCTAGGTGGGGCTAGCTCTACACCCTTTATCACCCTGAAAGCAATTCCAGAAGGTGAGACCTTCATCCCTTTGCATCAAATGAATTTGGGTCCCAATTAATTACTTGAAGTGGAAATGATGTGATATAGTTCCTAGGGAGTATATTGCAATAACCCTAAAGCTACCTGGCCTTATTCCTAAGGGAATTTTGGCCCGGGGAATATTGCACAAACAATGCTGGCTGTCAGATAACAATCTATTGGTAAGTAATAATAAAAGTTTTTGAAACAATAATGAGGTGCACACGAGACCAATTCATGACTCCACCTCTAAAACCACTCCTCAATTCTATCTTGAAGACATAAAATTAAGATATCACTGACATGAAGCACCTGAAATTTCCCTCTACAAATCTATTTTCTTGCTCCTGGTTCTTTGCTAAATTCTTTTGACACTTAGCTCACATGACAATTGTAATAAACTTTGCCCTTGTCTTGAGGATGGGGCTAAGCCTGCGTATTCTTTTGAGATACCTTAATATACCTGTCTGGAACTCCAGCCCTTTTTGGGGTATCCTTTAAATCCCAATAAATTTAACAAACTTCCTCTTTTCAATACTTCAAAGGCTGGTAAGCATTCATAATTAAAATGTCCATGTCCATAAGTGTAGAGTTGTTGTCTAGGTCACCCATTGATTAACTTCCCATAGTGTTCCTCTCACTCCTCTGACACTGAGTCTATCCAGGATTTACTATCAGACATAAGGGCAGAGACAAAATTCTGACTTCTTAATCTCAGTATGCATCTAACCAGAAGTCTTCCCCACCATTTGTGTTTGCCCATGAAAATTAAGGACTAAGGAATTCTCACATGTCTTTTAATAATCAACTGCTATTGTTATTGGTATAGCGACTAGACTGCAAAACAAAACAAAAAACAAAACAAAACAAAAAAAAAAAGTAAAATGCTGCTTATAGTATATGCAACATTTCAAGAAAGGTCCACATATTGGGGATACCTTTCTACCTAAAGAAAAAAAAGAAATGCTAGAATAGGGCATTCCCTTTCTAGTGAGGTATTTTCAAATGTTTGTTCTTTCCTTTTTCAGCTAGTCTCTGAAATTATTGACTTGCAGCTAACAGATCCAGCTGATGTCTCCTGCTTTCTCCCAGAACCAAGATTAATGCTTCGCCAACAATTGAGAAATGAGATGACTGAAATTCTGCAGAAACCACATATGGATGAAAATGTAACCAGCACATCAGAGCTGGATCACCTAAGTAAGGTTTCTTGTCCCAGCCAGATTTTTTTCACTTCAAGCATTTTTGTCCTTTTAGAGTAGTTTTAATTTCTCTTTAAAATCTTTTTGCTTGCATGACTTTTCCTTCAAAATTTTAAAGTCAAGTAAAATTAAGTAAGACAAAATAATAGAAATCTTTCTAAATTATTATGTGAGAACAAAATGTGATTTTTTTTTAATTAGAAGAATTTCTTGCAGGTTTCTGGGAGAAAGTGTGGACATGTATTTTTTTGGGGAACTTATTATTTTTTCTCTTTTCAAGTGCCCCTGTACTGCCTTCCTGATGGGTTCTGTTGTGTACAAGCATTGAAAAGCCCAAATATGTTTGGGTTATAGTAATTCCTTGTGGTATCCATCAAATGTTGAGAAGAGATGGTTTGACCCACAAAATATATTATTTTGAGTTAGTGTCATGATGTTTCTCAAAAGAATTTATAGGCTTATGTCTTCTCCAAATAAAGGACAAAGATTTAATTATCATGCCATTGACTGGAGGGCTTTAGTTCCAAAGGGGAGTTTTAGCCATTAACAAGGGAAAAGACTTTTACTAAGTTCTGGGCTAGAACTCACTATTAATAAGGGAGGAGATTCCTTTCTAATTAAGTCCTAATGAATTTTCTGTCATAAATCAAATGGTTCCTAATGAACCCTCAACTCAATAAAATAGGCTAATTTCCTAAAGCAATTAGTAGGGGATTGAGGTACAGGTAATTTCTTTTATAGCTGAGAAATAACATTGGGTTCAATATCATCATTTATAAATCAGATTAGATTTCTAGGATTTCATCAGCAGAGGAATTGAACAAGCTATTCAACCCTACTCAAATGTAATAAAGACCTACTTAGGGTAGCAAAAGGCCTGAACCAAATCCAAAGGTAAAGATACTCAATGCTACTTCCTGAATGCCTCAGAGAACAGCTTGGCTTCCATAGTGTCTACAGTAATTTTTGCTAAGTCTATCTACACCCCTCTACCCTCCCACTCCACGATGGTCCTTCTAAATACTGGGCTGGTAAGAAAGGAATGGGTTTTTGTTGAGGTCTTACCATCATGGATTCCAGTCTATCTCAACTAAATAAGAGTAAGGCAAACTTTTAATTATTTATTTTAAAATAATTTTTCAAAGCAACCTTTTTGGAGGGAGATTCTGGCTTAGTCTGAAGGAAAACTAAATCATGAGCTATGGAGAGTAAACTAACTTCTGAGAGATGGGTCAATTAGAATGATCTTTTTTATGTCTTTTTTTTTTCTCCTTTTATATGTAGCTTGCTATTGTTTATCATTTATTCACTAAGATCTATGACATCATGGAAATGTTTCTATGATATGCAAGTGATTTTGATTTAAGTGAGGGTGAGGTGGTTTAAGATTATCACAGATGATTTCATTTAGCAATAAAAATACACAGAACCACTTGAATTGGATACATTGAGAGAATTATAGGATATTTTAAATGAAGATGGCCAGCCAAATTGGTGGAGTGTTCATCTGGAGGATCTTTTATTTGTCTCTCTGTTCTTAGTTATCTCTTTGTTTTGCTTTAGTTTTCTGTTTATGATTTGTTTTGTTTTTGTGTGAATTACATATTAGCCCCTGGACATGGCAATGGAGGATCACATTAAAAGTTTTTCTGCCTTTAGTTTCTAGTGAGCATTAGAGGTATTGATACTGTTAGTGGCAGTGCAAAGAGTTGCAGGAATCCCTCTTGTTCATACAGGTCCAACATGGAAGAATACATGAACCCCAAAAATATGACTGGTAAAAGGGAAGTTTATTGTTGGCTGAGAAGTCAGCTTTGCTAGGAAGACTGACTCTTCAGTTGCAAGAGTCCTGTCAGAGAATAACAAAAAGTTATCACTGAGAAGATCTCTTCACAGCAGACAGGAGTCCTAGTAGGCAGCTGTGCCAAGAGGAGAGGTCCCTTGGCAATGCATAACACGACTCAGACTACTGCAAAAATTTGAAGTTTAAAATTGTTTTTTTATAAGAAATCTGAGACTGGGATTTTTATTGAATGAAATTCCTTCAATGTTGTCACTGCCCCCAGGCCTAGATTTCCAATTCAATGAGACCACTTAAGCCCCAGCCACTAGGAGTGATCCTGAACTAATTTTCATCTCAATAGAGGGTGCTACTCAACAGAAATCAGGGCCATATCTCCAAGTAAATGAGATCACTTAAGTTGGAGCTAAGTAGGGAGTGGTCCTGGGCTAATCTTAATGAAACCACTTAACTGCCCTGAAGAGTGGGTCCTGTCAGAGGAGAGTTTCAGAGCTCACCCCAAAAGTCAAGAAGGACAGTTTCAGTGTTCAACCTATCAGTATCAAGGCTATTATTTTATTTCATCTGGATTATCTGCTATCAGCAAATTCTGTTTTTATTATGGATTGATAATTTTGACAGGATTCCTTTATTTGCATTATTATAATCTAAATGAAAATGGTGGAAAGAATGAGAACTTTTCAGATGAATGATTCAACTATTTCTTATGATATAATTGTATCTCTCTTCTTTATTCTATCATGTGTATATATGGGTGTGTAGATAGAGGAACAAAGAGAAACAGAAAAGAGAGATAGAGAAACAAAGTGACAGAGACAAACACATGCACACAGAAATAGAAAGAGACATACAGAGAAAGAGTCAGAGAGACTAAGAAATAAGCAGAAATGAACAGAGAAGCAGACAGAGAAACAGATGGACACTCCCCTTCTGTAGAAATTTATGATGTTAAAAAACACCATGAATGTATTTTCACTTGTAATGCCGGAGAAACTGAGCAAGATAGAGATTAGATAGTATTTAATAATTTATTAAATAGGAGAGATTTATTGGGACCAAATGGATTCATGGTTTAGTCCCAGGGTTGAATGAGACTATCATCTCAAAGAATCCAGCAGTGAATGTTAGATACAATATTCTTTTATAGGGTTACAAAAACAATGACATAATGGGGGAGGTCCCTGGATGGGGATGACCAGATGGGGGGAACCTAGGATGAGGATGACATAGGAGGCAGGCACCTAGGATGACATAAAGGGAGGTACTGGAGAGGGTCCTGATATTCTAATGATGTTGAAAATGGATAAAGACCTTTATCCCATCAAACATGAAGAGGGAATGATTATAACCTGAGGCAATTACAGAAACTGAGTCAGGACATTAAAAGGAAATTGTGGCACAACATACTTAAGTATTATCTGTTAAATGTGAATTTTCAAATTGTAATTCTGTTTTTTCGATGTTTCATAATCTGAAATATATTAATGTTTTTTGTTTTGTTTTGTTTTGTTTTACACAGCAATTTTTCTTCTATAAACAATCATATACCCAGATCTCTCTCTCTTTGTCCCCTTTCTCTTTCCCCATCTGTTTCTATCTTTTCCTAATTTTTTCTTTGCATGGGTAAATAGTGGTGCTTTGCCTATATGACTTTTTAGTATTTAAGTATCTTCCCTCTGCTCACTATCAAAGGAAAATTCAAGAAATACAGTCAAGTTGATCATGATTTGTTTTAATTTCTCAATATAAAATTGTCTCCTAGAATAATGTTGGAAATCTGCTTCTTTCCTTTCTCTCTTCCTCCCTTCTTCCCTGTTTCCTTCTTTCTTCATTCTTTCTTCCTTTTTTTCTTCCCCTTCTCCCTTTCTTCCTGTTTTCCTTCCTTTTTTGTTTCTTGCATTTATTTCTAAGAGCATTTCTTTCTTTCTTACTCCCTCCCTATTTCCTTCTCTTCTTTCCTCCCTTCCTTCCCTCCCTCTTTACTCTCTCAATATCACCATCCTTTACTCTCTCTTCCCTCCCTCCTTTTCTCTCCTTTTTATTCCTTCCTTCCTTCCTTCCTTCCTTCCTTCCTTCCTTCCTTCCTTCCTTCCTTCCTTCCTTCCTTCCTTCCTTCCTTCCTTCCTTCCTTCCTTCCTTCCTTCCTTTCTTCCTTCCTTTGTTCCTTTTTATCTTTATTGCATCTATCTATGAAAACATTTCTACTTCAATCAGTAAGAAACTTGTTTTCCTTGATTTAGTTCTAGGTATTGTCTTCTTCATCCAGACAGGAGCTGGTATGCTGGGAAACTTCTTTCTCCTTTGTCATTATACCATCACTTTCTTTAATGACAACAGGCTGAGGTCCATAGATTCCATTTTCTTCCACTTGGCTTTGGCCAACTCCATTGTGCTTATTTCCAAGGGAGTCCCTCAGACAATGGTTGGTTTGGGACTGAAAAATTTTCTGGATCATATTGGCTGTAATGTGATTCATTTCCTCCACCGAGTTGCCCATAATGTTTCTCTCACTATCACTTGCTTTCTGAGTAGTTTTCAGATTATCACCATCAGTCCCTTCACCTTTTCCATTTGGTCAAAACTCAAAGCTCAAGCTTCAAATTACATTGCCCCCTTCTGCTTTTTTTTCTGGATCCTACACATTCTAGTAAATGTCTATATATTTGGAAATATGCAGAAGTTTACAGAAAGAAGTAACAACACAAGAGTTTGGAATATTGGATTCTGTTCACAATTGACTCCAACATCATTCAAAGTCTCTGTATTTATAATTTTGTTCTCTATTCCTGATTTCCTGTGTGTGGGATTTATGGTCATAGCCAATGGCTATCTGGTGCTTCTCCTGCAAAGACACCATTAATGAGTCCAGCATATCCACAGCTCCAGCCACTTGTCAAGAAGATCTCTTGAGGTTAAAGCTACCTACGCCATTTTGGTGTTGGTGAGCACCTATGTCTCCTTCTACTCAGTCAATTCTATGTTGTCATTTTATCTCTTTATTTTTGATAAATATTATGTGTGGTTTATTCCCACATCAGCTCTCTTGGCTGCAAATTTCTCAGCCATAAGCCCATTTGTACTTATCAGCTCTGATTCCCATACTCTTCAGCTTTTCTGCTCACTCAAGCAAAAGAAAAGATCCCAAGATTCTCCTTTTCCTGGATGTTCCCTAGCTCAACATCCTATTTCTCCTCCTAAGAGGAGATATCATTAAAAAGACAATGAGAGCAGGTCTGTACGCAGTAGGATAAAAGAGTCATATATCTTATAAATTAGAAGAAACAGTAAATGCAAAAATCATTTTCATTATGAGGATCATCATGTCTAGAAAATTTTGGGGGGGGGGATCCTTTAATAGTGAACTAGTATATTCCACATCTTTTAGATTATTTTAGATTATCTCCTTCTGGAAATGTGTATTAAATATTCTCCTCCTTTAGAAATTATTTTTGTCATAGAATTGAGAATGTTGAGAAAACCAATTTACACTGGTGGAGGGACAATTGAGAAATGTCCATCATTTTCTTCTACATATGAAATAAAGGACACATTTTGTTTTACCTGTGATCTACAAAATTGTAGAAAATATCTGGAGTAAAGAGAGGAGAAAGTTTTGTGAGCCTTGTCCCTCATCAGGACTGGCATAAGGGATATATTATGTCACAAATAGAGATTTTTCTCTGATTCCATATAATGTGTAATGTCTTAGAGGTTCTTGCTACAGTTTATTATGAAATATATCTCAAAACAATTTAGTAGAAGTTCTCACTTTTCACTTCAAAACCAGATAAACTCATCTCAAACATTATGATTCTGATATTTTTAGTAATAGAGATATAAGATGATAATTAAATTACAAACTCATAGTTCCCTTGATATTTTACAGAACATAAGTTTTAAAATGCCCTTTGCTATTCTTATCTAAACTTTGGTCTTGGTAAAAACTGTGCTCATAATAAATTAGAGGGAGATTATTTAAAAACAAAAACAAAAACAAAACAAAACAAAAACTGTGAGGATCTTAAATTATAAAATAAGTCGTTTTGCTTTAAGATTGAATAGTTACCAAAAAATAGTTAAGAATGTCTAAATTATTATTGACTCCATTACAATTAACCTTCTCTGATGCAAGTTAGCAAATTGTATAATGATATTAAAATAATTCAAGTATTAGCTGAAAAATCAAAAGCCAAATATTTTAAAATACCAGGAAAGGTAGAACTCTTAAATCTCTTAGTTTGTATATAATCACTTAATCTTTTTTTTTTTTTCTAAAATTATTTATTTTTTCTTCCAATTGTTTAGAAATCTATTTTTTTTCATTAATTACATTTTTTCTTTTAAAACTCCAATTAATTCTAATTTTATTTTATTTTGTTATTTATTTATTTATTTTCTTTCTTTCTTTCTTTTTTTTTTTTTTTTTTTTTTATTATAATAGTTTTAACTTACCAGCTATATGCATGGGTAATTTTACAACATTGACATTACAAACCTTTTGTTCTAATTTTTCCCCTATTTCTCCCCTCCCCCAGATGGCAGGTTGACCAATACTTTTTAAATATGTTAAAGTATAAATTAAATACAATATATGCATACATGTCTAAACAGTTGTTTTGCTGTACAAAAACAATCGGACTTTGAAATAGTGTACAATTAGCCTGTGAAGGAAATCCAAAATGCAGGCAGACAAAATTAGAGGGATTGGCAAAAATTGAGTTCTTATCCCAAAGCTGGGGTCGTTGGGTTTATCAAACATTAGGTTATTAGAGTTATTATTTTGTACTTTGGACCTAACCCATTCCACTGATCAAGTAGTATATTTCTTAGCCAATACCAAATGGTTTTAGTAACCGCTGCTTTATAATATAATTTTAGATCTGGTACAGCTAGGCCATCTTCATTTTGATTTTTTTTCATTAATTCATTTGAAATTTTTGACCTTTTATTTTTCCACATGAACTCTGTTGTTATTTTTTCTAGGTAATTAAAATAGTTTTTTGGGAGTCTGATTGGTATAGCGCTAAATAAATAGATTAGTTTAGGGACTATTGTCATCTTTATTATATTTGCTCGCCCTATCTGTTAGGTTCTTACTAAGTGCTAAGTCGGTACTTGACAATTTTCTAGTTCCATCCTTTTCTGGTAGTTTTTACTTGTGAATTCCTGGAGAAGAGCTTGAATGCTCAGGAGGAGCAAGTTCATTGGTTGAAGTAATTCTTCCCAGAAGCCCTTGCATTATCCCACACCCATTCTCTGGGAGGATAAAAAGGGCAGCTCTGGAGGAAATAGGGAGTCTCTGCTTTAGACTAGTCTTGATGCAGCTCTCTGCAGGAAGGAAGTGTGATTGAGTGGGTGAACCAGCACAACCAGAACAAAGCCTTATTCCTTACCCAGTGATTGTGGCTAGAATTTTATTAAGGGCAATTAAGAGAGTAATCCAATTATCTGGAATAGGTCCTGAAAAAATGTACACATTCTATACTAACGCACAAATTAATGTATGCTGTGAGACCATCCCAAATGGCAAATTTTATTGGCCACCACTCCAAATTTTGCACATGGATCTCCATTAAAGATTACCCGGCTACTACATAATGGCGATGGATTTTTGAAGAAAAAGTTTCTAAGGTTCCTCTTAAAGGACCAACAATCTTTACAGACGTCTCCAAAGAAAATATTTGTGCTGTATACTGTCATGATTTAACCATAAAGAGAGTAGTCAGGACTCCTTTTCAGTCCACTCAACAGAATGAATTATTTGCTATCGTGCTAGCTCTTACTTATTGCCCAGGAGACATAAATATAATTACTGATTCAGCCTATTCAGTAGGTGTAGTACAAAGAATTGCCACAGCCCAAATAAAATTTGCAGCCTCTAATATTTATCAGCTCTTTAAGGAACTTCAAGAGCAAGTGAGAAAACATCCAGGTAAGATTTATATCTTGCATGTCCATTCACATAGTGGACTTCTAGGTCCTATTTTTGATGGAAATTCAAAGCCAGTAGTCCTTTATTTCAGGAAGCACAAGAATCTCATTCTAAATATCATCAGGCTGCTTGAACTTTACATTTACAATTTGGAATCACAAGAAAGGAAGCTAGGAGCATAGTAAAAAGCTGTACAGCTTGTCTTCCTTTCCACGCTCCTACACTCCCTCCAGGGAAGAATCCTTGTGGTTTGAGACCCAATGAAATCTGGCAAATGGATGTGACCCATTATAAATCTTTTGGCCGTCTATCTTTTATCCATGTCGTGGTAGACACCTTTTCAGGATTCACATTTGCAATGCCAGCAGCAAAAGAGACAGCCTGAGTGGTCATTGAATTCCTTATACAAGCATTTGCAATTATGGGTGTGCCACAAGCAATAAAAACAGACAATGGACTTGCATATACATCCAAACATTTTACACACTTTTGTGCACAGTATAAGATTTTACATACCACAGGCATACCCTTTAATCCTCAAGGGCAGGTAATAGTAGAGAGAAGAAACAGAGATATTAAGACACTCCTCCAAAAACAAAAGAAAGGGGGAGCCACAGGTAAACCTAGAGAACTTCTAAATTTAGTTATCTATACCATTAACTTTTTAATTTTTGACAAAGATGCATTGGCTCCGGCAGACAGGTTTTATAACCCACCAGAAGGGCAGTGTCCAGTGTGAGGAGCTCCACTGTCCTTAGATAATTGCCAGGTGATGTGGAGAGACCCAGAAAGTGGTGAATGGACGAGACCAGATAGGTTAACTGCCTGGGGGAGAGGGTTTGCTTGTATTTATTCAGATGGAGAAGGAATCAGATGGGTGCCAACAAGTCGTATTCGCCTTGTCCATCAGAGAGAGACAGAAAAAGAGAAAGACCTCAAAACAAAGGAGAAAATCTAAGAAACATCTGACACTGAAAGAGCATGGCTAATAAGAAGACTGTTAAAGAACTTTAAAAACTAGCAGGAATCATTGGACTTCCTAACACAGGATGAGACTAATGGACAATGGACTTATGGACATTTATAAATTCTCAATTTATGATTATTTGATCATGTTATTTGTTACATACTTCTAGTTTGTACAATGTTACTATGTTAGTATGTTACTATGTGTTTATGTAATCTATGTAATTATGTGTAATGCTTCCCATATTGATGGATTTATGTTTCATGGTCACGACCACTCTATGTTCTAAATCAAAAGAAAGGGAGAGATGTTAGGTTCTTACTAAGTGCTAAGTCGGTACTTGACAATTTTCT